>NC_134703.1:54809004-55154004 GCF_043290135.1 Rhipicephalus microplus
TCCGTCCGTCTGTCCGTCCGTCCGTTCGTTCGTTCATCCGTCTGTCACAGTGTGCTTCGTTAAGTTTGCATGAGTAACCCGCAGTAAGGCCTAACGTTTCAACGTTCGCACAAAATGGCTGGCACACGTTTTTTTTTTCTTATCGTTATTGCACCTTCGCACCCAGCTTAGCTAACTAACCGACTAACTAATCACGTGCTAACAAGGAACTTCAGAGACTCCCTGCCCTCGCAATACTACTTAACGGTATGTGATTGAATCATTAGACATCCCATTTTTCTAGTGCCCACCAGAGTTGAACATAAGAACACTTTTTTCGCTATCTACTTGACTTTCACTGTAAGTCCACTCAAGAGCAGGCATGTGATTCGTTGACGAATCTTCTTATCGCTCGGCAGCACTTATCATTGATAAACTGTAAACCAATCGGAAACAGTTCAAACTGGTACCACTTTTTTTTTCACTTCACCCTTTTGTATCTCTGACCTATTTCCTTTCGTTCATTCAGCATCACATTTTAAATTCCTACTCAGCATTTTCAGCTTATCATCAGCTTTGCTAAATCTACTTCAGAACAAAAGCTTCCTTTCGCAATCTGCAGAAACTCCTGTCTTACGCCTCTCAACTCAGTATCACTCCAGGTTATTTATTTTTTTTTTCATTTCACCCTACCACATAGTTCAACGCCGTCTCTGCTTCTTCTTCACCCTCATTCTGCAACTATAGCCAGTGCGCCAGCAAGTAATATCTGAGAACCATAACGTCTTTTTTTCATTTATTTGAGGCATAGGTATCAGTGATATTAACGTAGCGCTACCTTCCATACACCAACCTCGCTCCTTTTCTTCCTTCTAGTCTCTTTCTTTCCTTTTCTTGTTTACAACTTGCCTTCATCCTTTCTTCCCTTACTCAGTTCTTTTCTTCCTCTCTCTCTCTCTCTCTTTCACCACGCCTTCCTTTCTCTAGTCTTCTCCTTCCTTCACTTTTTTCTTTATTTATATTTTAATAAAAACGATCTCCTTCCGCCTTCGTTCCGTCGTTCCCTTTTTCTTCTTTTCTCTCGTTTTTTCTTCCTCAGTCTTCTCTTCCTTCCTCAGTCTTTCCTACTTACCTACCTATCCACCTAATTTTTATCCTACTTACCTACCTACCTTCCTACATACCCACCTACCCACCTACCCACTCAGCTACCTACCCACCTACCCACCTACCTACCTACCTACCTACCTACCTAACTACCTTTCTTTTTTCTCGCATTGCTACGTCCCTCACATTAGGTGCCTCTCTATGGGGTTCCCACCATGGAGGAAATCGAGAGGCGTTCTCAATGACCCGACAATGCTTGAAGATGTTTTCGCAGTTGCGATCGCAGTTGTAAATGAAACTGAAAATTATAGGCAAACATAGAAAAAGTAATGACCTGTTCAAGAGCATCACAATGGATGCAAAAAAAAGTATTTTTTGTCAGTATATCCGAAATATAAAAAGAAGTATCTTTTTGGGACATATCTGCTTAAAAAGCCGATCTCCATTCATATAGAACTCCTGTTAGTAGATTTACTTTATGTAATAATCTTGCCATGGTTTATTCATGTTTATTTTTATTTATATATCTATGTCTCTCTTTTGTTCTTTCTCCATGTCACTCTGAGTGCACATGACAAATGGAAGATGAATGAATAATATGAAGAAACTTATGAACGCACTGATTTTTGTAGGAAATCAAAGATTAATAAGGCATACAAAGCTGAATTGGTGTACTTCTCCGACGATGATAAACAATGCAGGGGTGCATCTAAGAAAATTATTGTTCTTCCTTGCAAGCGACTCCTACGCTTAATAAACATGATAAAGACGTTTTGCAGGCTTAAACAGTCTCCGTACTAAGAATTTGGTGCCACAGCAGTGTCTTCTCTTCGTTATTTTATTATGAAGTTACGTGTGGGCATATTTATCTGAGCCACTTGCGTTTCAGAACGTTCAACAATTTCAGGCACTTTCGCAGAAGGTTAGACCACCTAACTCTGGCATATCCCACAAAGTAGTGCTGGATGAAATTTTTTTAGAAGGTGACAATGCTAATACCACTGAAAAGCTGCAGTGCAGCTTTTCGCCGCAGATACAATTGAGCTTAGAAAACTGAATGAAACCACATAAAGCGGACACAATCTTGTGGGGTTATTTTATGCTTATTGTACAGTTGCTTATATCTTCTTTTTTGTATTATTGTTTACAGGTCCCGCATTTCTATCAGCTCTTGTAAACTGGGTCATTTCTAAAAACATATAATATTAATGTACAGAAAACACCAAGAAGAATAAGACCATTCACAATGAATAGGTAGACGAGCAAATACACTACACACATGCAACAAAAAAAACCCGACTGTAATGTACCAGAAATTATTTCCGATTTGCCACCAACCATAGTGGAAAGTTAGACCATCAAACACTGTGTACTACACATCATTATAAAAAGCAAGGGTATCTCTACACGAAACCGATAATAAATCGTAAGCTGCCAGTGAAGTCTTCGGCGTAGCACCTCATATTCTGCCGTATATCGCATATACGGCTAGTTGCCAAAGAAAAAAAGATTGAAACACACAACCACAACGAAGAGCCAGACACCGGCTTCCCTTTCTGCGTCGATCACTGTACATAGAAGCTAAGCCTCTTTGTGCACACATCACCATGTTCCTTTTTATTATTATTCTAGCTTTTCATTGTTTTCCTTTTACTCAACCAAATCCCCTCTTTTGTCAAAGCACGAAAGGTTGACGGCGCTCCTTTGAACGAAGTGCCTCTTCTTCATCGCTGCATATCGCAATGCATCTCCTTTGACGCCAGAGCCGCCTCTACTGTTGTCGCATCAAGTTCGCTGCAGCACTTTTCCTGGTCCCTGCGAGCTAAGGAAACGGGTCACGCCGTCAGACAGGTACGATTGCTTTCACCCTGACAAGCTGTGCAAAATACAGTAACCCAGCGCACAGGTCTCCGTGGTACCATCCGATGGTGCAGAAAGTCGAAAGGAATACAGATTGGACACAGTGCACGAACTGAGAAGCCATAAGCTACCTATGCGCGTTCGCAGAGAGGCCACATCGGCTCGCCTGAGTGTACCACTATCGTGAAGACGAACGCTCATGGACTAACATTAGCAGCCTCCTATGCACGCCTATCTTTATTCTGTGAGAGATCAATACAGTCGAGCTTCGTTCAAGGTTTGAAACGTAGGTAATGTACTCAGGTAAATATGTAAGTAAGGTATAAAGAAAACAAACCGTTGTCCTACAGGCATGCGCATACTGTTGCCGAGCTACAAAAAAGGCCGTACAAATAAGGGTTGGGTGTGGAGAGAGAAAGAGAGAAGGGAATCTACTGACCACCTCGTCCTCACGCATGGTTTGCTGTCCTACGCGAAGGAGTTCAGGAGCTTAAAATGAATCTTCTGCATCGCTCACAGAACACGTGCACTGTTTTTCGCAGCGCACGAATCTTTCAAACTCTCACAGGTGAGACGACGAGTAGAGAAACGGCAAGAGAGAGAAAATGGGAAATTATCGGTAAGGCAGGATTCAAATTAGTGTATTCACGATCCCAAGGCGGACATCGTAACCACACGGCTATTCAGGCAATCTAGCAAAGCAGAGCGTAGCCTTGTATAATATAGAAAAGTATGGCAAGTAGGTGGAAAAAGGAAGCGATAGAGAAAAGCCATTTGCCCACAGAGCGCTTACCAACTGCTTGCTTATTGAATCCAACCTGTCATGGTTTCGCGACTGGTATAGTTAAAGTTCAGCACAAGTATATTGAATCATTTATTAAAAACTGGGAAGGGAATAACGAAAGGAGAGCTTGAATGTTGAAGACACCATTTCGGCAAGATCACACCGCATTCTGAATTCAATCGTTCTGCTGACCCAGTTTTTCTCCTCGCCGTTTTGTTTATTTATTACTTCTTTGCAGTGCTCCTGCTTTTCTGTTCAATAGCTTTTTTTTTCTCAACACCGCCAGCTGTGGTCTACTCTACTAGCCGACAAGCTGGCATGCCTATTTCTGCAAACTTCGCGACGCTAACCATACAGACAATACCCGAACAAAGCAAAACAAGTTCTGCGAAGTTAGAACTCAACCAGAACTCGAAAGACGCGTGCCGTGTGGAGCTCAAAAAGCAGAGAAGAGATTCTTGAATTGAAAGAGGGTGAAGGGTGGGGTTAAGTGACGCAGTAACTGTCTCTCCGGCGAGGACACCACAACCGCGACACTTAGGGGACCAGGGGGGAAAAGGTAGGGAAAGAATTAAAGCAGATATGGAGGCGTGAAAAAAGTGATGAGAGGAAATTGCTACGTGGGGCGGGATGGGTGGGGGAAGTTTGTTGTCGTGAATGGAGGGTGCCTCAAACAACACGCCCGATTTGACGTGCTCCACACGACGCACATCTACCGCTGCACTTTATACGTAGGGGCGTTTCGAACACATCCGAATGAGTCACATGGTTACGCCTCCCGTCCTCTCAAGGGTCGGGACCGACTCGCTCCTTGGGCGGCTGGTTTTACGCGTGCGCCAGATATTCACGAGGAGGAGGAAGCCTAGGACGGAAGCGACGGTTGTGGAGGCGCCATTTTCAGATGGCAGCACTCATCCGGTGGGGTTCTGCACTCTGATACCGAACGCGTGTTTTCACCCTCGACGTCATCGCTAGAGCGGACAAAGAAAGAAATAAAACAGCAGAGAAATAAATGCGTTGCAATACATTTCTCTATGCCCCACCTACTATGTTTCTATTTATCTATCTCTCTCTCTTTTCCACTCTACACAGCTATCCTCGCCGTGTTGCCGACTTTCGCCTCACACAGTCTGATGGCAAGGTACCGCGGATTAGATTGCTGCCCGTCGTAAAGCTCAGCGGGCCCTAAAGGGAAGGCGAACGACAACGCCGCTGTACGAATGGAGGGTGCAAACATACCACCGTAACTGCCATCTCGATTGTCGAAGCAAGAGAGCCGACTTGGGAAACGAGGAATAAAGTGACTGTTGCAGGTGCTGGAGCGAGTGCGCCAAACTGCGCTGTCTACGCGGGCTCTCCATGACATTGTGATCTCTAAACGACTGCCTTCTTTCCTTCTGCCCCACTTTGCCATAACAACCAACCTTTTCCGCGTGCCTTGTTTTCCCTATGCACCTGCGGTTCTTTTTTTCTCGTTCTCCTCTGTAAAACAAAAGAAAAAAATTGACACATTCTTTGGGGAAAAACAATTCTAGTTTGGCAGCCTGTTTCGAAAGTTTCGGCCGAAAGTGATCTTGGGAGCAGCCGCTGCAAGTTCCAATCCGCTGCCATTGGGCTGTTAAATGATATTCCTGCACAAAGCACGTGTCAATCTCAGATCGCCGGCGTTCGTTCGTGTAGCCAAATCAGCGAATCTTATAGGTCAAATATAGGTGCGAGCCTCAGGTGTGCTTCGTACCTGCGCAATCTGCATTTGAAGTAACTGAGTGCCAATAAGCCATTCAGTGAGTGACATACCTGCTGGGAAAATTAGTGAACCTGTGAATCGGGTAGTGTTAAAGCCACCATTACATTATTATTGCGTGAGGTTATAGGTACATCGGTGCTCCTTATCCATGGATGTTTGAGGGACCCCTTGTCGACCCGTGGAAGTGATGCGTAGAAGTCGGATTTATAGGCACTGAAGAATCGGGTTTTACGTGCCAAAAATAGGCGGGCAAAACACAGGTTTAGGCCACCCAAAATTCTAAATGATAGCTCAATAAATGTTTACGAAAATTCTAATTTACGAAGAAATACCAGCTGGACCTGTGTCTATGACAGGAAAGTAATGGTTTTGTATATGATGGTGCAAATGCTCCAATGGTTTAACATATATCTTAAATTAAACTGGTGTGCGCAAATAAAGACAAGGAGAGAGAAAAGATGGGACAGGGACAAGCGCGATCCCTGTCCCATCTTGCGCTTGTTCCTGCCCGTCTTTTAAAAGACGATAGTCTTTCTTGGGGACCTTCAACGCAAAAATTTTGGCTGATCTGTCTATCTGTCTGTCCGCCCTTAACGGTACCTTAAACGGCACCAAACTGGTCAAACGATACTTTAAACAGCCGACCCCATTCGCAGCGCCAACCACTATTGCTCAATATTCAGCGTTCATACTTGTGCGATTGTCAATTAAAAAGCCATTATTGCGCATATCTGAGGCACCATAACAACTCGTCAATATTTTGTATGTATGTTTTTTACTAGAAAAGGCATACATAAGTAATTATAAGGACTGTAGCGTTTATCACGTTGCACCGACCAGGCAACGCTTGCACGAAAAGGCAAGTGTTTCCAACTCTTTGCTAAGACGACACGGTGGTGGCACCTATCCGTCGCCTTGCGTTCTACAGCTTATCACCTCCGAGACGAGCACGCAGGGCGCGCGCGCGCTTCGTTTTCCAAGATAACTGCCAGATAGCACTCATGTCTCACGTGTGACGTGACTTGATGCGTTCTTTCGCCTCCGCTGCACGCTCTAGGTACTATAACGCAGTGCCTCCAGTATGCCATTTGCCGATTTTTTTACGCAGAACATCAAATAAACGTTTTCTTCACTCTCCCCAGACGCAAGACGTCTTTAGACGACATTTGTAGTGTAACATGCAGATACGGGGCCATTTTTTTTTGTGTGTGCTTGTCTGTATTTGTGCACACCAGTTTATTTTTAAATATGAACGAACTCGCCCAGATGCATGTTTAACATAGCCACGCAAGTTTTTCCCGCAGGGTTTGCAGAACATGGTATCTGCTTTTATTGTCCATCACGGGGAGTTAAGTGCCACTATCAAATAAACGCGCTCCTGGTTTTTTTTTTTCTGCATGACTGAGAAAGACATCATTGTAGGGCCAAATAGCTAGACTGATAATAGGCCAGAGGAATCTTTTAGCCTTGTATCTCTAGGTCTAATCGCAAAAGGGTTAATTTCTTTTTGTCTGTAAACACCTTAAAGGTCCTCTCACACGTCTTGAGCATTTCTATCTAGAAAGAGAAATGCATGCACTGGGCGCTCACGATCTCATCTGCCAATATTTGCAACGCTGCGCGTCCCGGAAAGAGGAGAAATGTCAGACTGAAGGTTGCAGCCCGTGGAGTTCCCAAAGCCCAATTTCGCCCGTGAACATAAATACCGGTCTCCAACTGTACTCAAAAGCGAAATTTGAGGTTAAATAGTATTCTCATAAGCACCAATTTTTAAAATATGTATTTATAGGCACTAATAAAAAATTAGTCACGAACATCAAAAAACGTACTTACAGGTACTCTAAAAACACTATAAAAGCCCCTTTTAACCTATAATTTGTGTTCATATCTCAAAGTGGCACGATAGGAACGCGAGAAACCGAATATGTATTTGCCTATAATTCGGTCTCTTGTGATGAGGGTCACTTTGCAGACAGAGAAAATGGGAAGAGTCATAAATAAACAAAACATGCGGCTTGAAATAGCTGTCTTTCATTTCTCCCTGGAAAAGAATGGTCAAAAATCAGCCTTGCCAATTCAATTTCAACAGTTTCTCGATAAGTTGCAAGGTCTTCAGCCCCATTGAATTTGTTTCTAGCTATTTTTCCTCTTCAAATATGCAAGCTTGAAACAGGATGCTTGCGTGCTTATGTGAAGCAAAAATGCTGCAAAAGCTTTAAAACCATTTCATAAAAAAGGGAAAACATATGTTAGCTCCCCTGCAATGTAACAATATTACGCGGTGAAGCTTACCAAAACAGAAAACGGGTCTTTGTCATGGGACATAGCGGGCCTCCAAAAAACGCGTCATTTCTTCTGCTTGTTTTTCGAGGATGGGCATCATGGACCCCCAGAAATGCCTTCTTGTATCCATATTTCAAAGCACGGACCTACTTGAATATTGTTGGGAAAGGCACGGCAAAACCCTTGCAGCAAGTCGATCAACACTTACCCGGATACTCACAAACACTCCTCGACTCGACTTGCACCTTTCACTTGACATAGTTGAGCACTGCGCCACCACTCGGCTGAAAATGACGCTGCGCTACTCAAGAATCGCAGCAGATTATCGCTGACATGCACCGACTTGCCGCGCCTAGAAACGGCACTCCCATCGGCTCTCTAGAGTGGAGGTGTAGCGTTCAGTGAAGGAACGTTTTAGTATACGGGGGTTAGTAGTGATTCCAGTGAACCAGCAAACTATCACAGAACCGTTCCTTCAGCTAATGCTAAGTTGATTATATTGCGTTTAGAGCCATCACCAGTACAAAAAAAGAACACTAACGGAGATATGGTTCAAATTGTCTACACATTTGATTTTGGAGCACAATAACAAAAATCAGCTTCAAAGAAGTTTTATTCGGCATTATATTCACAAAATCTTTATTATTACACGTAATGTCTGTTACGAGAACACTTCTAATTTCAGGTATATTCTTAAGCTTGCCATATTTTGCTCAAGCGCACCAGCGAGGTTTGAAGCGTACTAGTCAGGCATTTTCGTGTGTTTTGTTTTGTCGCCTAGGGGAAACTGCCTCCTACGCGTGATGTGGAAAAGTAACACGGTCACCGATTTATTATCTCGTGTCTCTATCGATAATAGCCAGTATAACCTTATCTCCCCTTTTAAAGAATATTCGTAAGATGTCTTTGAAAAAGTGTAACTCGATGGTTCTCGTACACTGAAAGACTGTGAGAGGCTGGTATTGTTGCGGCACCTGGTGGAGCAGACCTCAACCACATGCTTCTTTTCACGTGGCCTTCGAGATCAGCTCCAAACGCGCGTACCACAATGATAACACAAAGTCGTGCGAACGGCGACATGAGAGTACCACTAGTAGACACGTGAAATATTATGGTCACCTCCAGAACTTCTTTTCTGACGCCGAAAAATTTCTACAAGAGCCATCTGCATTGCGCCATTCCTTCTCTCCGTTTCCTGGCCATTCCCAAAAATAAAGCACGTTTGTAAGAGTTCACATGTCTTACAAGTACTTCTCTGTTTTTCGAGTTATTCGCTCACTGTTTGCCTGTGTGTACCTGGGCAACCAGAGAAAGCAAACAAAAAAAACGAAAGATGACTGCTGCAACACCAGCATCGAACAGAGCAAGCAAGCCGTGATCTCAGAGGTGGCGGTGACCCAGCTTGTTTTTAAAATCCAACTTCGCCATTTTTTCAAATCGCTTACCAATACTGCATTGTGGACATCGGAAAAAGAGGACGTGTTGGAAAGAAAAACAATAAAATCGTGTCTTCTTTGGCGAACAAGGGTGAATTACAAACGCCAGTGCAGCGCGTCGCCAAACTTTTGGTTCGGTCAAACGGAACGTGTCTTGGGTAGGGAGATATCCTGGTCCTGGTCAGCCACTTCATCTCCATCTCTTTTTCTCTTTCTTTCTTTCTTTCTTCTTTCTCTCCATGTTCTTTATCACTTCCTTCGACAACTACGCATCTTTTGTCTGTTTTGCTCACAAAACCACGACGTGTGAGTCATCATGCCGCTTCACTCCTTGTTGATTCCCACACCATGAGCTGGGTTGTTTGGGCGTGGTTTCAACGGAGCGGTGACTGATGATTGTAAAAGCAAGCGGAAAGAAGACAGAAAAGTTCAATACTGCCTTCAAAGTCACGATTCTCAGCTTCCTTCTCTCTCTTTTTTTTTTGTTCAAAACATTCCTTAACTAATGGGATGCTCAGTTTTGGTTTGCCATTTCTCTTTGTTCTAATATCAGCCCGCTATTCTGCAGCGTACGAGAGGGTATTAAAACACGGATAAAGAGTAAACTTTAACGCTTTTTATTTGGGAAGCAGCACTCAATATATATATATATATATATATATATATATATATATATATATATATATATATATATATATATATATAGATATATATATATATATATATATATATATATATATATATATATATATATATATATATATATATATATATATATATATATATATATATATAAAACAACGGGTGGATATTGAATGTAGAATAACATCTGGCCGGTGGGTGTCTACGGTCGATAGTCCGGCTGCTCGTTCAAATGGTGCATAAAACAGGCGTGGCCGTCTGTGCCTAGAGTAAGCACGAAAACGAGAGATTGTCCCTGAGGTGTAGAGAGACGCCAATGAAACACAACGAGAACGATCTATATACGGCATTCCTTCTTGTTGATTCGACACTTTTGAAGGCGATATTTTCAACCCTTCCTGTGTGAAATGAATGAAGGCGGATGCAGTTCGCACGAAGATCAATCCCAGAACTCTTGTAAGAAGCCCTTTCACTTCGTTTCACGTATACCTAAAGTAACTTCCTTCGTTATTGTTGTCGTCATTGTTGTTCTTATTATTAGGGCGCGTGTTTTCGGAGTTCGTTTCTTGAAATTTGGAGTTTGTTTACCGCAAAGCTTTTTTTAAACAATTCGGTGTTTATCAGAGTTTGTTTCTCGTAAATTTCTAGTTCATTGAAATACAGTGTTTAATTTTGCATTTTAAGTTGTTGCAATGTTTTCTGTTTTTTTTTTCAATGAAAATGCGTTGCAATGTTACTGACAATCTTGTTTTTCCATCCTGTCTTTTTTTCTCACTTCCGGTTTATGTGTATACCTTTTGGTAAATTAAATTTAGACTGCTGATGCGCACTGCTGTAAGCTCGCCAAAGTATACATGAGGGGGGGGGGGGTGGAGCTGGCAACAAGCTAGCTGCTTCTTATGTTGTTCTTCCCGCCTTCCTTACATTGTTGAAGAAAAATAAAGGAACCTAGTAACGCGATAACATCAAAGAGCTCCTTTCGCAGAGATTCCGGCGTTGGTGTCGGCGGAATGGGGACCGAACCAGGGTTGCTTGGGTCCAAATGGGGATAGAATCCAGGTCTTTCGCGTGGAAAGCGGATGTTCTACCACATTACTATGCCTCTGCTTGTGAAAACAGTGAAAATAACTTCTGCTTAGAAATGAATAGAAAGTAGCTTTTATGCTTCACAAACACACGTGGTGTCCTGTATACATGCTTCCCTACGCAACATGAATATTGCAGTACTAATGCGTGGTGCAAACGTCCATTGGCAACGGGTGTCAGAATATGGGATTATCACAATAGCCCCGTGGTAGAACGCCGGTACCACACTACAAAAGGCACACACGCTGCTGCGCCTATTCTCTTAAGGCCACGTAGTGAGTGCATAGCGAATTGGAAAAGGTTTAATGCACTAAGTGTTTGAAGCATGCACTAGGAACAGGATGTCCCTATCGCGTTCAGCTCCTTAAGACGAAGCTTTAGGGTCCCCTAATATCTTTATTATTTTCATTTCTCTTGATACTCCAAAATTATATCTGAGCCCGAAAACGTGTGAACAGACTAAGTGTATTTTTGACGCCTGGAAGGTTTGAACATGCAAACACACATAAATGTAAGCACAAATACTTGACTATAAATCATCTACGTACGTTCGTACTACAACTTCAGAGATTGTTGTAATAGACACAAGCATACATTACGAGGTTGCTGCTGCTCATAGAGGTGCATCCGTTTTTTCAGAGTCCACAATGAATATTTTTAGGTTTTAAAATGCCATTTGAAATTTTAAAATGCCCTTTACAATCGCAGTTTATCGCAGGATAAATTTGAATTGTTAAAAAAATTATTGGCGAGTGTTTTTCGGTTTTGTAATTTATCCGAAAATACACAGCTCGGGTTATTCTCTTTCATTATTGAACAATTTTTTTAAACAATGCTTGGACTGTGGATCCATTCATCTGTAAAGCCATCTGTCTATCCATCTGTCTGTTCATCTATTCCTCTGTCTATCCATCTGTCTGTTCATCTATTCCTCTGTCTATCCATCTGTATGTTCATCTATTCCTCTGTCTATCCATCTGTCTGTTCATCTATTCCTCTGTCTATTCCTCTGTCTATTCATCTATTCCTCTGTCTATTCATCTACTCCTCTGTCTATTCCTCTGTCTATTCATCTGTCTGTTCATCTATTCCTCTGTCTATTCCTCTGTCTGTTCATCTATTCCTCTGTCTATTCCTCTGTCTGTTCGTCTATTCCTCTGTCTGTTCATCTATTCCTCTGTCTATTCCTCTGTCTATTCATCTATTCCTCTGTCTATTCCTCTGTCTATTCATCTATTCCTCTGTCTATTCATCTATTCCTCTGTCTATTCATCTATCTTTTTATCTTTCTATATGTATGTCCGTCTGTCTATCTTTTTATCTATCCATATGTATGTCCGTCTGTCTATCTTTTTATCAATCCATATGTATGTCCGTCTGTCTATCTTTTTATCTATCCATATGTATGTCCGTCTGTCTATCTTTTTATGTATCCATATGTATGTCCGTCTGTCTATCTTTTTATCTATCCATATGTATGTCCGTCTGTCTATCTTTTTATCTATCCATATGTATGTCCTTCTGTCTATCTTTTTATCTATCCATATGTATGTCCTTCTGTCTATCTTTTTATCTATCCATATGTATGTCCTTCTGTCTATCTTTTTATCGATCCATATGTATGTCCGTCTGTCTATCTTTTTATCTATCCATATTTATGTCCGTCTGTCTATCTTTTTATCTATCCATATTTATGTCCGTCTGTCTATCTTTTTATCTATCCATATGTATGTCCGTCTGTCTATCTTTTTATCTATCCATATGTATGTCCGTCTGTCTATCTTTTTATCTATTGATATGTATGTCCGTCTGTCTTTCTATCTATCTCGTCCGTCTGTCTTTCTATCTATCTCGTCCGTCTGTCTTTCTATCTATCTCGTCCGTCTGTTTTTCTATCTATCTCGTCCGTCTGTCTTTCTATCTATCTCGTCCGTCTGTCTTTCTATCTATCTCGTCCGTCTGTCTTTCTATCTATCTCGTCAGTCAGTCAGTCAGTCTGTCAGTCCCTATCTATCTATCTATCTATCTATCTAGCTCGTAAAGGCGCTAGATACATGTCGTTTTAAGATGTCAATACAGTTTTTTTTTTGTATTCACCTGGAGCCATTTAACATAACTCATCTTTTGTAATTGATTTTTTATGCGACAATGCTGAACACACTTTCATGTGCTTAGCACTGTTCACCTTGGTGGAACAATGGTTACGTTGCCCTACTGATGATCGGGAGGTTGCGGGTTTGATCCCGGCCCCTACGATCGCATTTGATGAAAGCGAAATGGTTGAGCCCGGCCCGTTAACTGTACATGTCAGTGCATGTTAAAGAACACCAGATAGTTGAACATTCCGGAGCCCCTTACTAGGCCATTTCTCATAATAGTATCGTAGTTTTGGGCACTTAAAACCCCCGATAATAATATTGTGTGCTGATCATCAGCGATTGGACGCAATTGTTGAATGAATGGGGAAACTTTCTTTAAAGACCTGAGAAGAGCCACGCTTGATTATTAAAATATTCGCATTACAGCTGCTAGATGGTTATCGATTTTTACAATTTGTTGTCTTGGCGACAATGCAAGCCATTCACTTGCATGTGGCATGCAAAAAGTTTTCGCCTTCAGTGCGGTATTCCGGTAGAGGATGTCAAAAACCGCGTAACTAAAAGTGTGAAAGCCAGTCATGTAAAAATCATGCTCCGACACACTGAAACTGGATATGAGTAAGAGCTCACGACGCTTGGCTACAGACATTCACTGACACTCCTATTAGCGAAGACCATTCTTAGGAATGATTTACGACTATAAAGTGTTGTTAAATGATTGTTTTCATTGACTTCTGCCAAGGCAAATTAGTTCTAATCAATTGACTTCATTGTATACTCTTTCTGGCATGCTCCCACCCGTAGATTTCAGCAGCTGTAAGAGTCAAACACGTATAAGAGCAGTGGTAGCATAATCAATTAGCCCACTAGATTTCAGTGTCTAATCGAAAACTGCCCTATATGTTTGGCTTAGCAGTAAGGAATGCTAAAATTGCCCCGCCGCGGTGGTCTAGTGGCTAAGGTACTTGGCTGCTGACCCGCCGGTCGCGGGTTTGAATCCCGGCTGTGGCGACTGCATTTCCGATGGAGGCGGAAATGTTGTAGGCCCGTGTGCTCAGATTTGTGTGCACGTTAAAGAACCCCAAATAGTCGAAATTTCCGGAGCACTCCACTACGGCGTCTCTCATAATCATATGGTGGTTTTGGAACGTTAAACCCCACATATCAATCAAACCAGCAATGCTAAAGTTATACTACTGTTCACACACAGACAGACAAGGAACTTTATTAAGGTCCTGAGTAGCAAGATTACTGTTCAAGAAACTATTTTTATAGCACTTTTGATGTGCTTTCTTTAGCATGAGCTGTTGTTTGTGAAAATTCGCATTTAAGCAAACACGCACAAATCCATGAACGCACAAATCAATGAAAGTGTTGCGTTCTTACTTTTATGGCCAGCATCTATTGTCCACTAATTTTTTTATGATTTCTTTCACGAGAACTCATAACCTTGACTTGCTACATCATTGCTCAAGGATTTTTGTCATTTATTTATTCTATTTGCATCGTTCTCGATTTGTAAGTCACGCATAAGACGATGATTTTTCGCTCACAACCAACAACACCGACACAGACGCAGACACCAGAATTTCTGCGAAACGAACTCTTTCTCGCTGTTGCGTTAGAACTTTCGCATAGTGAATAAGGCAATCTCACCATATTCTTCAGTCACGACATTAGAGCCTTCAGAAGATGCGCTGTCCCTGACGCAATCAAACGTCCTAGAATGTTACTATGTATGTGTGCAAGTAGGCACGAGAGCCCGCATCCTTCCCTCGTGGTGAGATGCCGATCCTTTGTGCAGCGCCACTATAGAGACTGTTTGCTGAAGGGAGCGGAAGATGGCGTCCTCCATGTTTGCCTTGAGTCCACAAACTTCTCGGATGAGATGTATCGTGAGTAACCAAGCGAAGTTTATCATGCCTTTTTGCACTGATCCACAGTGTCATTAGAACAACTGCTGACTATGTCGGTGGTCTCGGTGCAATATAGAGAATACCAGATCGTTACTGTCGGTATCTTTTAAATCTAGGCAAACACTAAGTAGTAGTGACAGCTTCCGTTGCGAATTTGACTCTTTGCTCAAGCGATTAATCAATTTCAATTGCTTAAAAAACATTCTCTTAGCTTTTTCGTGCTCCTTAGTCTAACATAAGTATTTTTCACTTTTCATGCGGGATATTTTAATAAAGGGTACTATTGTGGCGTTGGTTCTATATGTGTTCTGAAACGACATTTATAGCCGCTTGAACGCACCTAAACAAACGAGAAACACGACCTTTTGTCATTCAATCAGTCGTTCGCGAATAAAGTTCAATCATTATCGTCAATTAACCGAATGCTAAACAGCAATAAGAAATTTTCCGACTATTTTATTCGCCTATTTCGGTTATCTTCATACAGCTAATATAGACTGTGATGTATTTCTCAAAAAAGCAAATGTTTCACGTGAAGATAGAGCGTTCACACACACACACAGGTTGTCTTGCTCACACTGATTGATATGTGGGGTTTAACGTCCCAAAACCAACATATGATTATGAGAGACGCCGTAGTGGAGGGCTCCGGGAATTTAGACCACCTGGGGTTCTTTAACGTGCACCCAAATCTGAGCACACGGGCCTACAACATTTCCGCCTCCATCGGAAATGCAGCCGCCGCAGCCGTCTTGCTCACACTGTTGGGTACTTAAAGCATTTCATTCCTCACGTCTCTCACGCCATTCGTATAACTGAAGCTATCCCGCTTGTATGTGGTATTTTGAATCTTTCTGAAGGCGAAAGCTTAAGATTTCTTCTTCAATCGGAAATTTCGCCGTCGGTGGCGACCATCCCGCTGCGCCGGGGACTAGGGATGCAAAAAATTATCACGTAATTGAGTCATCATGACGCCACAAATTCTGGTGTGACGTCATTTGACATAACATCTCACGATACTGTTGTAGCGCCTCCATTGGGCGGCGAACAGAAACGGAGAATGCAAGACCTCAACAAAAAAAATTTGCTCCGTATCTGCATGTTTCACGGCGTATGTCGTCGAAAGACGATAGCCTTGCGTGTGGAGTGAACAAAACGTTTATTTGATGTTCTGCGCGAGAAAACTGGTGAATTGTATTCTGGAAGCGCTGCGTCACAGAATCTCAATCCGTACAGCGAAGGCGAACGAGCGTATCGAGGCACGTTAGAGCCCTTTGAAACTCAAAAGGCTTTAAGGCACGTTAGACACGAGCGCCATCTGGCAGTTATCTTTGAAAACGAAGGAAGGCGTGCGCGCCCGCGGAGAAATATGGGCGCCTGTCTCGGAGACGATAACGTGTAGAACGCAAGGCGACAGGCAGGTGCCACCACCGTGTTGTCTTAGCAAAGCGTTCGAAACATTTGCCTTTTTGAGCATCGCGTTGCACTGTCAGCGCAGCGTGATAAACGCTATTGTCCTTGGAATTACTTGTGTGTGTCTTCTCTAGTATAAAGACACACATGCAAAACATCCGCGTGTTGTTATGGTGCGTCAGATATGCGCAATAATTGCTTTTTAATTGACAATCGCACAAGTATAAACGCTGAAACTTGAGCAATACTGGTGGGCGCTGCGGATGGGGTTGGCCGTTTGAGTTATCGTTTGGCGCCGTTTGGAATATCGTTATCGCGGACAGACATACAGACAGACAGACCAAAATTTTGGCGTCGACAGTCCCCAAGAAAGATGATGGTTTTTTTTTTTAAATGAAGACGGTGCTTGGCACTGGCACATGAAGCCGTGGCTCGTGTTCTCTGCTCCCTATTGAATCTACTGAGAAGAAGAGGAAGATAGCTTGCCCTTTTGGTTTGCCTGCACAAGCTTCCCTGTTTATTTAGGATTTTTTTTTTGCTGTGTTGTGAACGTGTTCCTTTGCAGTATTATAACAATTTTTCTTTCTTTTCCTTCTTGGCTGTTCAAAGGTGCAGTGCAGTGGCGCTCCATCGCATGAGCCATGCTACACCGAGAGGCCATGGCCCATGCAAGGGCACAATAAAGCACAAGATATTATAAAATATTTCCTAGAACATGTCTGTTTTTTCTCTCGCTTTTATTTTCTAAAGGAACGCGATACTGTTCGTTAACTACTATTTGCTGCTTCGCAAACATTTAACCTCGGCTTTTATTTATTTACTTATAACACACTATGGAGGTCACCTATAAGAGGAACCGATCTGGGCAAGTTTGGTCTCATTCGTATTTGTCTACACTCCATCAAAAAATATCTTTTGTGTCAAAGACCATGCTCAGTGTCCTTCAAGCATTTTAAGGGTCAAGTAAAAGTATATGCGAACGCGTCTGTGCTGGTTTTACTTTAGAGAAGAAATTATGTTCTCTCTCGAGACAATCAAATGCACGGGCATTACAGAGAGATTTCAAAACATCGAGCTCATAAAGTGAGGTAGTCTTTCCAGGTGTTTTCGCGCAGATATAAGCGGCAAGGTCACGCTAGGCTTCCTTGCTCCTTTTCCGTGGAAACGGTGAACAAACTTGAATGCCACTTTGCTCGGGATATTCGAAGCTTCCTCTGCCTGTTTTGGCTGGACTTTCTAACTTTATTGTTATCTCTGATTAACAGTTGTTGTTTTCAGTATAAAACACATTTTTCAACACCAAGCAATTGAGCGGATGTCAAAGCAACTTTTTTTTTCTTTGTAAAACGATTCACAAGAACTTCCCAGCTGATGACACCAAATGCGTTTATAACTCATTTTCGTGATGATGAACCTGCTGGCATTTGAAATTTCGGGGAATTTTAACTGATTTCCACTCTGAATGTGTCTACAGGAAGCACAACAGAGGCACTGAAATTTTCCGTTAATCGATATCTTTCAACAAGAATTTGTTCACGATGAAGTCAACGCTATTCAAAGCCGGTGAGCATGTCAAAGCCGATCAGCGTTAAACAATAAAGCGTTGTTTGTGGGAACAAATGAACACACTGTTTCTGGGAGTACCTCAGCATATAGACAAACGGTGACGTCTTTAACTAACGAGCTTTAAAATAGAGCCAACTTAGCCCTAATGAAATTTAACGCGCCAAGCATGGCACAGCATCTTTGGAAAAGATATGTCCACCTATTGAAACGTCAGCCAGTTTATTGGAGGCTTCAATTTCAACTCATACAACCGCTACTCTGCGCTGTCTTTTCTCATCGCCTCGCACTTTTACTTTGAAAATTGTTTATTTCACTTAAACATTCTTTCAACGTTCACGGCCCAACTAATAGTAACAGCTGTGTATGTGAGCAACCCTATTAAGTTTCTTAGAGCAATCTGCTATTTAGTAAAATCATGACTGTTTTAATTACACTTACTTAACAATTACCTCTGGCTTGAAGGAATCTTGGAAATCAGTTATATTAGTCTCCAGGACATTGTCAGCATGCAATCTTTTTCTGGGTATCTTCGAGGATCATTTAAAAACCCAAAGATTCTGCCGACCCGTATTTGCGGATCTTGGCTCTGGAAACTCGGTGCTGAAATCTTCATTTCCGCGGCGTGGGGCACATTTCCGCGGAATAATAAATGAAACGAAAATCCATAAACAAATGAAACGAAATGGCCAACTGGTCAGCTATTGTACGAGCAAAGAGCGCACGTGAATATTGGCACTAACATCTGGCAGCTTCCATTTTTAATTATTTCTTTAAAAGTTATCACGGTGGTTATGAGAGAACGCAAGAACATAGAAAGCCTCGGGGGCGAGTTTACACCGAGACTGCGAGTCCGTGCTTTCTTTTTTGGGGTGGGGGGGGGGTGGAACAGAATTTGAAGGCACGGGCATGATGGCGAGAGACATATCAGGGCGTTGCCAGCTCGTCTACGCCTCCATCTCGCCTCGTTGTCAAGCGTTTGAAGCAGAGGGCATCGTAGGGAAGAAGTTAATTAAGCTGGCTAGCCTGGTACGAGAGACTAAGGCGGGAGTAATACAGTGAAACCATGGGTCGAACAGGCCCGTTATACTTGAACCTAATTTTGGAAGCTGCCTTGCGAGGAAGGCTACAGGCTCCGTGCATGCGTAACTCATGAAGGCGCCACGATAGCGGCAACAAGCGCAGGTTTGAAAAGATGTGCACAGTCGCTTGCACAGAGCAAACGCGGAACGATTCCTTTTCCTATGCCAATGCTTTTCGTGCTTTTTGCGCTTGGCCAGTGGTCAGAGCGACGGTCTGTCCACGTTAAGGCTGTTTCACATGCCACAATTGCAGCGAAAAAAATCGTTCCGTTCACTCCAATTGCACTGTTCGCCACCATCGCTAATGGCGGCTTCGTTTCACATGGACGGCGAATGGTCCGCGATTTTGGCTCTACGACTGAAGCGGCGAGTTCTTGCCACCGCTCTTTCTGACAGACACGAATGTAATGTAATAATATGTGCATTATGATATCATGAAGTTACCGTGAACGGTAATGAAGGGCCTGCTTGTTTTGTCAATTAAGAACACTTTCCAGTCTAAATTCATTTTAAAATGCACAGCATCGGCCATTAATAAAACAAACACGTCGACTCTATATCGATGGCTTGGCCGGACCAGCCCTAATTTGACGGGTCCTGACCCAAAATTGCTCCCGCCGCTGCGATCAGAGCGAAAATTTCCAACATGTTGAAAGCTCGCCGTGGACCACTGCGGCGGGAGAAAACTGCCATTTTTTTCACTGCGAGCGAATTTGCAGCCTGAAAATCGTTACTTTTTGTGTCATGTGAAACGGCTTTTAGCAACGCTATCAGCCAGCCACGAGTGTTGTACGATAGCATGGCATAATGCATCGCTCCGCGATAGCACCCTTGCAGCGGCCGTGACAGTGCAATCGCTGCTGTCGTCTATTTCAAGCTACCGCCCAGTTAATTGGCTGCCGCGTTAGCTGAGGATTCCCTGATGCGCCTTCCAAGCGAATTGGCCAGGGTGGAAGGCACACAACACGCAGTATATGCCGACGATATTACAATCTGGACCACTGAAGGGAGCCTTGGTGAAATGCAGGAACGCCTTCAGCAGGCCGCATCCATAGTCGAGGCGTATGCCAACGATTGTGGACTCCAATGTGCTCCAAACAAATCAGAGCTTCTGCACGTTAGAGCGAAGCCAAGAGATAAGTCAGCCATACACATCTCCCTGTCTGGGGTTCCCATCAGAGAGGTGGAGGAGTTCCGGATTCTGGGCCTGTTCATTCACCACAGACTCAGACCGGACTCCACTATAGCGAAACTCAAGAGAATAGGCGAACAGGTAGGGCGCATGATCCACCGCGTTTCCAACAAGTGGGGTGGTCTGCGGGGCAGGGACGCGCTTCGGCTCGCGCATGCCTTCGTGACTAGCCGGATCCTCTACGCCGTCCCATACCTTCGCACTAACAAGCAAGAAGACGAAAGAATAGATGCCATCATTCGTAAGGCTACTAAACGAGCTCTGGATCTCCCGGTGGCCACTTCCAACGCCAAACTGAGGGCGTTAGGTGTGCTCAACTCCTACCAGGAGTTGCGGGAGGCCCACCTTATGAATCAATATACGCGGCTCGTGCAGACGGCTCCCGGGCGCCGCCTGCTAAACCGCTTACATATACAGCACACTTGCACTGCAGAGGAGGTGGAGCGTATTCCGGAACTATGGCGGCATATGCTCTCGGTCGCTCCACTCCCCAGTAACATGGATAAGCACACGCACGAAAGCAGAAGACAGGCGCGGGCTCGCACGCTTGAAAGGCAACACGGCTCCCGACCTGGTGTATTCTACGTAGATATAGCAGGGCCTTCGCCCACGGGATTTTACACGGCCTCTGTAGTTCACCGGGAAAAGCATGTCAATGGGCTCTCGTTCCGAGAACAAAATTCAGAGCGCGCTGAGGAAGTCGCGATAGCGCTTGCTGCTGCGGACCCCAACTCGAAAGTTATCATCACGGACTCCCGGAAAGCATGTACTCATTACTTGGTAGGAGAGATATCCCCCCTAGCCAGCCAAATTCTAAAACGGGCTCTCGCTGATCCAGCCCCGAAACGCATCGTATGGGCTCGTGGCCATCAGGGCTTACGACGTAATGAGGCCGCTGACGCGGCCGCCCGAGCGCTTACCCACCGGGCTCCTCACCTTGGCTCTTATGACTCGGAGGCCAATACACCGCTGCTGCGGTTCAAAGAAATTCTGACCTATTATCGTGACACTCACCGCCTTTACCCGGCTCCTGCAAAGGGGTTGAGTAAGGCGGAAGAGCGAACTCTAAGGCGCCTGCAGACAGGTACTCTACTCTGTCCTGCAATCCTAAAGCATTTCGATGCGAACACAGATGGGCGGTGCCCATACTGTGGGGAGACGTGTGATATCTTCCACATGGTATGGGCATGTCCGAAAAATCCCCACCTACCCTCTTCCCCTACCCCTTCCCGAGAGGCATGGGAGAATGCCCTCCTCAACTGCTCATCACTAGAGTCTCAACGGGCTCTAGTGAGACGGGCGCGAGTAGGGGTCTCGTCATGCGGTGTCCCGGACTAAGGACGCCGACCATGTAGCAGGGTCATGCTTTGGCCCCGCACCTCTCTCTTCTCTCTTTTATAATAAATGTTTTTCATCATCATCATCACAAGCCTGTCTTTCTCAGGAAACACAGCAGGGCTTTCACTGCCTTGTGGGCTGTGGAGGCATGTGGACGTTTCTGTAATAGCACCTGCACAGAAAGAGGCCGATCATCCAGTCGCCGCATTGCGTTGGCAAGTATTTGTCTATCTGAGGCAAATCGAGGACAATGGCACAGCAGGTGTTCGATATTTTCGTCGGTGCCGCAAACATCGCCCACCGCACTGTCAGTAATTCCGATTAACGTGGTATAGGCTTTCGTGAAAGCAACTCCCAGGCAAAGGCGATAGAGAAGCGAAGCTGCACGTCAATGTAGGCCGGGTGGAGGCCGGAGTTGTAGTGAAGGGTCGAGCTCGTGCAGTCTTGTACGTCGTATGCTTGGTGTGTTCCACTCAGTCAGTGTGAGACTGCGGGCCAGTTGACGAATCTGCCTCGCCGCATCCGCTCTTGAAAGCGGAATCGGAATGCTGTTCGCTTCTTTATGTGACGTGCGAGCAGCATGATCTGCAGAATCATTGCCGCCTATACCGCAATGCCCAGGTAACCACTGAAAGACGATGTCATGGTCTTTTTGTATTAAAAGATGGCGAAGATTCACGGTTTGGTAGGTCAACTGGTCGTGGCATCCACGACGGAGAACTGATATCAGGCACTATAACGCTGGTTTTGAGTCAGAAAACACAGCCAATTTACCTGGTCTTTCTTCTGAATTGATGAGTTCCAGTGCATTGCGCAGATCCTCGAGTTCTGCCGTCGTTGAAGTTGTCACATGTGAAGTCTTAAAACACCGAGTTACCCCTTATGATGGTATAACCACTGCTCCACCTGAACTAGACGGCGTAGTAGAGCCATCCGTGTAAATGGGCACATGGTTACTGTAGTTTTGTTCCAGTAGGAATAGACTCAGTTGTTTCAGGGCATGTGTCGGTAAGTCCGATTTTCTCCTCATTCTTGGAATCATTAAGTGAACTCGCGGCCGGCTCAAGCTCCAAGGAGGAAGAGTGGCTTTGATGCAGGTGCGTATGTCTCAGCAAACGATGAACGATGCTTGTAGACAATAGTGCCATATGTCGTGCGGGACCTTTCAGCAGCTAGGCTCGCCAGGTGGTGAGAAGGGGTCCTGGCATAATGCCTGAGGTGCATGCGCATTGTCTCGGTAATATTATGCGTATTTATCGAGTGATCTTGAGCGATGGCAATGGTTTCAGCCGTCGAAGCACTGCGGGGTAATCCAAGGCATATCTTTAGGGCTTGGGCGTGAATGCTCCGAATTGCGCGCAGGTTGGTCTTGCCGGTGTTAGCTATTGCAGGTAAGCTGTACCGTAAGAATCCGATAAACAGCACTCTGTACAGTTGTAGCATGGATGATATGGGCACTCCCCAATTCTTTCCTGCAAGGAATTTGAACATGTGGCATGTTGCGATCAGCCGCTTCTTCACATAGTTCACATATGGAGTCCACGACAGGTTTCTATCTATTGTGACTCCCAAGAACCCGTGGCTTCTGCTGAACAATATTTGTTCTTCATTGATCGATATACTGTAAGCAGGCATTGGTTTCCGCGTGAACGCTACCACTGCACATTTTCCGCAGGACACCTCGAGGCCTTGTTTACGAAGATAGCATGATGTCGTTGTAGCAGCCTTCTGAAGGCGGGCGCGAAGCTGAGGCCTTGTCACACCTGATGTCCAAATGAAGATGTCATCCGCATAGACGAGGTGCCGACCAGTGCGGACGCGCGAAGATCGGCTCCTGCTTTCAAGAATGCTTTCCTGTAGTATTCACGAATTTGTCGCCGAGTTTTTAGTCCCATCGTGTGCCTAAGTTCTCAAGAAATCAGCAGATACCACCTTTGTGCTGGTGAGTGGACTTTTAAACCGTTTTTGGGACATTTTTACACGGCAACGCCACCGGGGGATTTAAGCCTAACCAAAGAGGCGATTGTCGCTGATGCGCCGGCCCGGCGCCAACGCGACTCAACGCTCGGCGCGTTCCAGGATCTGCAACTGAGAATGGAATACCAAGTAGATGGAGAGGACATCTCTCCAGAGGATTGCACGGAAGACATGGGTTGGAAGGAAGCCGAAACGAGACGCTCAAGGAATAAGCAAGCCGCGGTTAGCGTTCCTGCTGCCAAGGGTTCAACCAGGGCTGGCTTTGCAGGAGACGCTCGAGCCAGTCGTAGTAGGTATGACACCAAGCATACAATCGTGCGAGCTGGACGCATGCCGCCACTACCTAAGGACTTCAGCAAAATTGTGCTACGACCACGTGGAGGATTAAATATCTCGAGAATTGGCACTGGAGCCGTGGCAGACGCGATAGTACTGGCGGCCGGCGTCAAAGAGGAAGAGGCCATGCAGGACATCATCTGTTCCAACTTGCAGCAGAACATTATGGTGGCAAGCACTCCGGACCAAGACAGAGCTTCAAGATACCTCAAGGTCAAGCAAATTGACATTGGAGGCAAAGTTTTCGAGGTTAGCGCGTACGCCGCGGCACCCCACGATACTTGTAAAGGAGTGATTCGCGGGATCCCCGTAAGCGATACTCAGGACATTTTGACCCGAAAGATTGTGAACGCAAACAACCCGCTCGCGCTGCAAGCCAAGAGAATCAAGGACACCGGGACAATCATCATAGCGTTCGAAGGACACAAGGTGCCCAGATTCGTGAGATATGGGCCTTCACTTTTGCAGTGCTCCCTTTACCACAAGAACATCGATATTTGTTACGTCTGTGGAAAGCTGGGACATCGGTCTGACGTCTGTCCGAACCCAAATGAAACAATCTGCAGAGGCTGCGAGATCAAGAACCCAGACAGACTGCACCAGTGCAATCTAAGATGCAGGCTGTGCGACGGTCACCATCCCACGGCAGACAAGGAGTGCAAGAACAGGTTCTTAGTGCCATACGTCGTCAGACGCAGACGTTGGGAAAGATCGCGAGCAGCCGCAGAAGCCCTGGACGCATCAATCACATCGAGTCCAGACATCAACGACAAGCAGCTTATTCCAGCCTACGGGAACCAGAGCATCCAGACTACACAAGAACAGGAAAGGCTGCCCCACTCCAGGGGGAGGTCGCGTTCCAGAAGAGGTTCTAGGCCCAAGGCCCGCTCCCAAACACGGGGGCGCTCGAGTTCTCAAGGTCACCATCAGGGTCGGGATCAGCCTGGGTGGCACCCGAATGGCCAGCTGCCTGGCGTTCAGTTCGAGATCACGGCTTCACACCCGGGGAGGACGCCTGCAGTTACTTCGAAAGGCAGCTGGGCTGAGCGAGTGCGCAACGGCGGGGCAGAGGTGATGACAGGTAAGCTGCCAGAGCATGATAGAATTGCACAGCTAGAGCAAGAAAACGCGAGACTTACAAAATCGAATGAGAGGCTATCAGCTGAGTTAAAGGAAATAAAAATTCTCACTAAGCTAACCAGCGCGCAATCTTCACAGCCAATGCCTGTGGCTGAAAACGTGGGGGACTCGAGAACCACGAAAAAGAGGGCAGTCATGGCAGAACACGTGGAAGCCAACCAAACGACCATGTCATATATGAAAGAGGTCTTTGACGCGCTCAGCAAAGTAGTAGCCAATCTTAGCGAGAAGATAGGTAGGCTACAATCAAGCGTGGCGGCACTGGAAGAGCATATGACTTTGCACATTACAAAGGTCGAAGCATATCTGCACAACACAGCAAGGCCTCCTCATGCGCCAAGCTCACCCCTTCGGCCACCAATACTAGTGGTTCCAAACCTGTCGACAGGTTGCAGCATCAGGCTCTGGCCGCCCATGTAATAACCATGAGGGCAGCGCTACGTGAAGCATTTCGTATCTGGCAATGGAACTGTAGAGGTTACCTTAAAAAGAAGGCAACCCTGCAGCAGTATATCAGGAGCAGCCAAGAAAAGCCTCATATTATATTATTACAAGAGACCCTTTCACCGCAAGCAACGTTGCCTGGATTCCGGCCTGTAATAGGGGATACTGAAGGGAGGGGAGTCTGCACCTTCGTATGCAACAAACTAACGCACGTAACCCACGACCTCAAGATAGAAGCAGGCCAGTTGAAACACGTCTTGGTAGAGATCGTGCCGGGTACCAGCAACCGTCAGAGCATTTTCATTCTTAATATATACAGCAGTCTAAAGGAAGAAAAGCAAGGGTTCAAGACTGTTCTAAAGAAAGCTGTTAATATCGCCGGGGAATGTCCACTCGTCATAGCAGGTGATTTCAACGCCCCTCATCATACATGGGGTTACAAGTACAACACTGGGAAAGAAAATCGACTTTGGCAAAGTGCCAGTGAACTTGATCTCACCCTAATCACAGACCCCAGCCTACCAACAAGGCTTGGTACATCTTGCTGCAGGGATTCCACCCCGGACCTTACATTTGCAAGGAACATCAAGAAGGCCCAGTGGATGAACCTTGCTGTAGACCTAGGGAGTGACCACTGCATTCTTGCCACTACCTTCTCCGTGGAGCGTAAAAAGCAGAGAGAATTCCACTTCACAGACTGGGATAAGTTCAGGAAGATAAGGATGGAAAGGGAACAAGATGGCCAAAGACAAGGCTTGGAGCAGTGGGTCAAACAGATTAAAGATGACATCAAATCCGTCTCCTCCACCATTACCACAGATTTTCGGTTGAAAGAATGGATAGCCGGCTCGCTCATCTTCTTGAGGCAAAGCAAGCACTACTGAACCGTTGGAAGAATCAGCGCCTGAACCGAAGACTGAGGAAGAAGATAGCTGAGGTAAACAGATCAGTCGAGGAACATTGTCGCGCACTATCGAGGCAGCAATAGGACGAAATCTGCAATTCCGTCAATGGTCAGATGCGCAATGGCAAGACATGGAATATGTTAAAGCATCTCCTTAACGAAAACACCACCAAAACAAATAAAAAGCATGTTATCGCTCGAATTTTGCATAAAAAGATAGGGCGCACTACAGAACAGCAAGTTGTCCAGCAGCTCGTGCATAAGTACCTCCCAATCAAAAGAGGATTGGCACCACCAAGTAGACAGTACCAGGGCACGCCAAATCCAGGTCTTGAGGGCGACTTTAACATCGAGGAGATCAGAAGAGCCTTGCATGATCTCAACGGCAGGTCGGCCCCTGGCCCGGACGGTATATCAAACAAGGCCCTGCGTAACCTTGATGACGATTCAATTGAAACCCTGAGGGATATGATCAATTCAGCATGGAAAGAAGGCAGGGTGCCAGAACAGTGGAAGCTGGCCAGCACGATCCTTATTCCTAAGCCAGGAAAGCCCCCTAACTTGGACAACATGAGGCCAATATCCTTGACATCATGTATCGGCAAGGTCTTAGAACATGCCATACTGCACAGGATAAACAAGTACTTGGCAGATAACGACATATATACACACAATATGGTTGGATTCAGGGCAGGGCTATCCACATAAGATGCATTGAAGCTTATCAAACACCAGGTCATTGACAATGAAACCAGAGACGTGAGAGCCATTCTGTGCCTAGATCTAGAAAAAGCGTTTGACAACATCCACCACTCATTCATACTCGAAGCAATTTCCAGGCTTGGTCTAGGAAAAGCCTTCTATGAGTACGTATGGTCCTTTCTTACAGATCGGAAAGCCGTGATGAAGATTGCAGATATCGGGACCGCAGCAATCGAACTAGAAGCAAGGGGCACGCCACAAGGGGCAGTGATTTCACCAATGCTGTTCAACATTGCCATGATTGGACTGTCAAAGAAATTATCGAGCATTGAAGGATTGAAGCACAGCATCTACGCAGATGACATTACCATCTGGTGCACAGGTGCAAGCGAGGGGCAGATTGAGAGCGCTCTGCAAGAGGCGATTGACACCGTAGAAGACTACCTTCGCCCTTCCGGGCTCAAGTGCTCCTCGAGTAAGTCAGAACTTTTACTGTATCGGACTGCTCGCCGGGGACCGAAACCCAGGGGATGGAAGCCGTTAAACCAGATAGACATCCACCTCCGTACAAATCAAGGGAATTCCATCCAGAGGGTCGACTCCATCAAAGTCCTGGGAATGCTAATAGAGTCTACCGGCGCCAACAGCAAATCTATAGCCAAGTTAACTCGAAAAACAGACAGTGCGGTGCACCTCATACGCAGAGTGGCCAACAAAAGAAATGGGATCAAGGAAGACAACCTCATCAGGTTGATGCATGCGTTTGTTTTAAGTCACTTCACATACGAGGCAGCGCTGCACAACTGGTCAAGAATAGAGTCCGAGACACTGAATGTGCTCCTCAGGAAAGTTATCAAGAAGGTTTTGGGCCTACCCATACATACCAGCACCGAGCGTCTGCTTGAGCTTGGCATACACAACACGCTCGAAGAAATAGCAGAAGCCCAAGAGAGAGCACAGTTTGCAAGGTTATCTACTACAAGGTCGGGGAGAATGATCCTACAGGAGCTGGGCCAACACCCAATAGCAATCAGACGCAATTATAATGATATCCCTGACAACATCAGGTAGACTATCATGGTATCTCCTATACCAAGAAACATGCATCCAGAACACAACGTCGGAAGAAGAGTAGCGAGGGCCAGGACTATACTTCGTCAAGTCTCAAACGAGGAACGAGGGGTCGTATTTGTTGACGCGGCTTCCTACGCCAATGGGAAAGCGTTTGTGGCAGTGGTAGTCGATGGGGCTGGCCATGTCATCAACTCAGCGACGGTCAGGACGAAAGACCCAATCATTGCGGAACAAGTGGCCATCGCCTTAGCACTCAAGATGGATAACAATGAAGTCGTCTACAGTGATTCCATGGCAGCACTACGGGCGTTCGCCAAGGGGACGGTCTGTGAACAAACGCTGAAAATACTGCAAGGCAAGAACATAACACATCATCTTCTGAGTTGGTTACCAGCTCACCTTGGACAAATCAACGATTCCCCTCCCAATCTCAACGAAGCAGCACACGAGGCGGCGCGAGAACTCTCCAACCGCGCCTCCCCGGGGATGCGTTCTACCGGTGAAGGGGATAACCGGGAAATTCTTACAACATATAACGAGCTCACTAAACATATCTACCTGTCTAGAAGGATTTTCCCTCCACCTCACAAAAATCTAACCCGGCCCCGAGCACTTACATTAAGGCTTTTGCAAACGCGGATGTACCCTACTTTGAAAATGTTACACATCATGTACCCTGACCTATACCCAAGTAATCTTTGTCCACATTGTGGGAAAATAGCTTCATTAGAACACATGCTCTGGCAGTGCAACAAATTCGCTCATTTATCGCACATCACCTCGGCCAGATGGGAGGCGGCAATCCGCAGCTCGTCCTTGGCAGATCAGCTCTGGGCTGTCCACCAAGCCCGCGAGGCGGCTGAGGAGCTTGGCATCTCAGTCCCCACGTGGGAGCTGCCCGCAACACAGTGATCTGTGTTTTGGAGGACCAAATAAAAGTTTATCCAATCCAATCCAAGCGGGAACAAAAACGCCTCAAGTGAAACAGCCAAACACGGTGCAGTGGAATGCCACCGCTTGCGTCGTCTGCTCCCGTATCGTGTTAATAATAGTTATATATGAGTTTCAACGTCCCAAAACCACAATATCATTATGAGACACCGTATCTCGTATTTTCTCAAATGTATTGCCTTGACAGCGCCGTCTTTTCTTTCTCCTTTGCTCCTTCCCTGTCCTGTAATTTTTCTGGTGTTGCGCTGTAAGTAAGTTCACGATGGATCCTAACCAACTGGCCCAACTAACCGTCTTACTACAATGTATTGCCTTGACCGCTTTGGCGCTAGAGGTAGAGCACGACTGTGGCGGCTCATATATATTGTATGCACGGTACACATATATATTTGTCTGCCATCGAACCGTACATTTTGTTGTAATTAGCTCTATTTTGTCTGGCCAATCGATAATTAGTCGTGACACTGCGGTAGTATGTGTCTCTGTCTGCCTGTAATGCTTTTTTTTTTTGTCTGCTACCCTATTCAGTCAATTGACGTAAGTTTAACCCCTTCTTCAAAGACCACCCATCTCGATCTGCTTTTTGTGTTCGTGCGTGCTGGTATTGTCAATCAAGAAGCAAATAATACCCATATCTGAGGAACTGCATCAATACGTATATATTGGGCAGTGTATTTCTCTATTTCAGAAAACGCTTACATATGTAATTCTAAAGACCGCAGTGCTTATTACGCTGCATAAACAATGCGATGCTACGAACGAAAAAAAAAACTAGTGTTTCCTACGCTTCGGCAAAACGACATGATGCAACCACCTAACAACCACCGACCACCGATGCAACCACCGACATGATGCAACCGGCCTTTAGCTCTTACTCCTCTTTCTGTATCAGAAAGAAATAAACCTCAATTCAATTCAACAGTAGCTCTGCGTCCTGCGCAAGCTTCTTGCGTTTCCCAATATAACATGGTCAGATGGCATCCATATTTCACGCAGCACCGCCTCCATTTCATCAATGCCAGCCACATGCGGCCGATTCAACATGGACGGGGCACTGTCTGGGACAAGGAAAAACATAAATGGTCGCTTGATGATATAGAACACACTCTGCAAGACATGTCCATGAACACACGTAAAAGACCGACAAGCAGATTGCAGCGGAGAAGCACTGGCATGTCAATGTCCGTCTTCTCAAGCGTACCCACGAAAACGTCAGAGCAACGAACCCCGGTACACAGTACCACATGCGACAAAAAACATAGATGACATGTTGTCGAGTTACGGACACATTACATGCCAGCAGTGGTAATGCCATAAAATGAAATCTGTTCAAACAAACCCTCATTGTGCTAATTATACCAGAATCGAAATGGTACGAGAACAGCATCACGGGTGGCCGCAGATGAAACCAGGACTCGTGCAGTACAGCCAGTGGAAGACTATCGTCTTTCGACGACATTTGCAGCGAAGCATAGGCACCCGTTTCGTAGTGCATTTTTTAGCTTCGAAAAAAGAGACAACTGAAACCTTTTGAGCTTTGTTCTGAACAAACTTTAAGAAAGATCGAAGACATTCATAGTTCAGAATTACCCTGTTGCACAGTGGCAGGCATTTCCATAGCTGTCTATATAGGCTCTAATTTCAGTAAAACATGCGGGTGCCACCACCTCGGGCAGTTAAAGGGATCTTTTTGTTTTTTTCTATATCGTGACATAAATAATCAAATAATGAAAAATCCAATGCACCAATCCAACCATTTTCATAGGTATGCGTGTACCGCATACATACCGCAGTTCGTTTAGTCGCTAAAAATGGAAAACGGTGAAGCTACAGCACAATGCGGTTGCACTGGATTAAGTGCCTAGAAAGTTTTCTTGTAAAGCCAGACACTGCGACGCACTGAAGACGCGCACACCAACCATGTCTATTGTTTTGAGAAGAAAACCTCTGCGACGTAGCATCGTCGCACGCACAATGCAGAAGAAGAAACACCGCCCGTCACGTTAAACAAGTGGACGTCGCATGGCACATCCGACACGCCAGACACTTGAGCAAGCTAAACGGCTTTTTCTAGAACTGACGCGATGCTTTCGAGGCCGAAACAGTACAGGACAGCACGCCGGTGGTCGAGATTATATGTATGTTCTCGCAGCGCATCAATGTTCACTGTTTGAATGGGCACCACGAAACACCAGCTGCGTCAGCCCAGCTAGCAACACGGCAGATATAGTTCGACAGATATACAAATCGCCGTTTTTTTTTTTTTTAAAGCTCGGAACTACTGGGTGGCGTGAATGGGCCCCGACCCTGCCATCAGGAACTACGCTGCTTGGCTCGAATTTCATGCTTCGCTTGACGGAATTGAGCACTGCACTGCTGCTCCACCGAACATGACGCTGTGCTTCCCACGAATCGCTACAGATTACCGCTGATATGCAGTGACTGGCTCTGCCTAGAGACGGAGCTCCCATGAGTCAAGGTGAAGCGTGAGTGAAGGGGTGTTCTGGAATACGGGGGTAAATTCTAGATACGACAGTACGTAAAAAATAGATGTTGTCACCATCTGGGAAGTCCCTGTTGTCCCACAAAAATAATTGATTGTCATCCTGGCTCATTTGCGTCCCTTCCTCGAAAACTGTGCGCTCGCCACTTTCCGATAAAATGTTACCTCACGCTTCGAGCGCGTGCGTCGTCCATGAAATGAAAAGGCCGGGCGCGCAGCGCTAATGCGGAAAGACACGCGAGATGGCCGAGGATTATCATTGTAGGAAAGGAAGATCACCCAAACATGCTTTTTTATCTCTGTAGAGTTTAGGCGGTTATTGATTAAATGTTCCATTTTCTAGCTATCGCACTCTAAGATATGCTTCAGTTTACCGGATATGGATAGAGGGACTTTTTATAAAAGGATGGCTTCCATTTTAGATTACTCCTATTTTTATTCATCACCTGTATCCAAGAGTTGCGACACGGTGGAGCTTCACGCCTCAAATTAGAGACGGCGTAAGTTTTGTTGTTGTTGTTGTCGTTGTTGTTGTTGTTGTTGTTGTTGTTGTTGTTGTTGTTGTTGTTGTTGTTGTTGTTGTTGTTGTTGTTGTTGTTTTTGTTGTTGTCATCGTCATCGTCATTGTTGTTGTTGTTGTTGTTGTTGTTGTTGTTGTTGTTGTTGTTGTTGTTGTTGTTGTTGTTGTTGTTGTTGTTGTTGTTGTTGTTTTTGTTGTCATCGTCATCGTCATTGTTGTCGTCGTCGTCGTTGTCGTCAGGCAGAAACTAGAATATGTTTCTGCCTGTGCGTGGAAATGAAGCAGGGACCACAGCCGTGTCGCCTCTAGTGTCTTGCTTAAGCGCTATTCATTGGCGTGTTCAACAACTTCATGACCTCTTTCACCCTTCTCTATGTAGTTACAGACTATTTTCTTGTCTTTTTCCCTCTTATATTCTCTCTCTACCTTATTTGTACTCCCCTTTCCCCAGCGTAGGGTAGCCAACCGGTCATGAGCCTTGTAAACCTCCCCTCATTCTCTCTTTTTCTTCCTTCTTTCCTCTATTCTTCAGGCACACCAATGCGCCTTGGTTTTCTTACGCTATGTTCGGAAGGTTATTTATTATCACTGACCTTTCTGTTCACATTAGGTTGTACGCCGACGACTGTGTCCTATATGAAAAGATCACCTCAGTTGACGATCAAATTAAACTAAATCGGAACTTTCTAAAAGTAATTTCATGGTGTGACAAATGGCAGATGCCTGTTAATTTCGCTAAAACAGTTTTTATGAGAATTACCCTTAAAAAAGACCCTCTTTTGTTCCAGTACTCCACCAACAATACAATTCTGTCAGAAGTAACTCAATACAAGTACCTTGGTCTCTGGATTACAAAAAATTTATCCTGGTCAAAGCACATAGATTTTGTAGTAGCTAAATCTCTCCGTAAACTTTTTTTCCTAAGGCGTTCTTTAAGATCAACCACACCAAGTATTCGTCTCCTCGCTTACAATGCCATTATCCGTCCTGTACTGGAGTATGCTGTGGTCATATGGGACCCGTTCACTCAGACTGATATCCAAAAACTTGAAAGGGTGCAAAAAAAGGTTGTTAGGTTCATTTATAACTCGTACGGTCCTACTTCAATTACAAAACTTCTCTTGAAAAGCAAATTTCCAAACATTCCGGACCAAAATCGAATATTGCGCTTAAAATTTCTTTTCCAGTTAATAAAAGGTCACTATGCAGTTGACATATCACATATCGTTCACTTTTCATTGGGTTACGGAACAAGACAGAGACACAATCTTACTATCTCTCCATTAATGCAACGAACAAATTGTTTCAAATATTCTTTTTTTCCAAGGACTATCGTGGATTGGAACAATCTACATAACGATGTTGTTACCCTAAATACATTGTCTGCATTTGAAGAGTCACTGCAGAAATGATTGTTATCTATGTTTGTACCTTGCTTTTTGTTGATTCTCTTGTCTCGAAGAATCACTGCAGCTATCAGATACATAAGTTTGTATTACATTTGTTTTTGATTGTTTGTTTGCCTGTTTCCACTGATGTTTATGTTTATCTTTTGTACCACCCCTGCTATGATCTTGTAAAAGATCGCAGTATCAATAAATAAATAAATAAAATAAAAAATTATTAGCGACGGCCTAGAAATACGTGATGAATGATTCTCCACTCCCCAGCTCATGTGAAGGTGGATATTATTCAGTTTTTCTCTGGTTGTTTAAGCTTCAGACTGCAGTTAAATAAATGGAATGGAATGAAAAACTTTATTCCAGTCCTGCAGGACGCGCTTAGCGCGTAGCGGGCGTCTCCCACGTAGGGACTGACAGGGAGTACCTGGCAGCCGCTTCGTGGGCCTGCTGGACAGCCCATTGCTGGTCGGCGAGAAGTGAGCTCCTGGGGGACCTCTCCCACTTGCTTGAGGTAGAGTCGGGAGGAGTTGTTCTGCACTCCCAGAGCATGTGTGCGAGTGTCGCATGTGTGTCCACGGGCATGTGTCGCTGGGGTATGCATCGGGATAATAACCCAATTTATTTTATGTGTCTGTTATATTCAGAGTGCGGCAAATAGGGCCCCATTTGCAAGTGTCTGCAGCATATGCCGAGGGAATATTTAGGTGAACTCTTGTGTTCTTCGCGGTCGTTTCGTTTCTGGGAACTGAAATCAGCGATGTGTGAATCTCTCCTGACCCGTGAACATTTATATTGCAATACTGAACACAAATCCAGGTGAATGTCCATTCATGTGAATATTTATGTTGGCTTGTGATAGTGGATAACTTTGCCCAAGCAACTATCATCTAAGAGTAGGCGAAGTCACTAATTTTTACAAACCTCTCCAAAAAGACATTTATTTTAAACAATACAGGCAATTTGATTTCAGCATAGGAACTAATGAACGAGGTCAGTAGAAACTTACACTCCTACATAAGAAGCCATAATTTTGCTTGCTTTGTGTGTGTGTGTGTGTGTGTGTGTGTGTGTGTGTGTGTGTGTGTGTGTGTGCGTGCGTGTGCGTGTGCGTGTGTGTGTGTGGGGGGGGGGGGGGGGGGCATTCCATCAAAGAGAGCAATTTTCATCAGAAATACTTTGCGAAGTAGCAAGATACCTAGCTGAGAACGTACTGGAAGAAAGAAACAGGAACTGCAACTGTGTCGCCGTAACTTCACTTATTACTTCCCCGAACGTTTCTTCCGAATGCTGCGTTACAAAAGAAGCAGGCCCTTCTCAAATGTGCCATGTCGCGACCAACTTTTTCATTCGTTTCTTTTTAATGGCAAGAGGGACTCTTGTTTCGGTTCCCTTGAAGCAACCAGGGGTTGGAGGAAATAGATATGTATAGGTTCTCCTCATGCGGAGATAACCGCGCCGCTGATGTTTTGTGCATTTGTTGTCTTATAAACTGTAAAGTTGGTCCAATAAGAAGCTTTCCCCGTGAAACTAAAGTAACGACAATACGCAGTTAAGCATATTACGAGCGTCCATAGCGCAACTTCATTCAAGTGCCCTTTCCAAGGAGCATTTCAGGAAAGTCAATTTATTGTTCACCTTTCCGCTTTATCCTCTCGGTATATGTCCTGCGAAAACTTTCCTGCCATAGCTGTTAATCACACTTTTATCATACGGTCGGCCCTTCTTGAATGCTTCATAAACGAATAGGCAGTGAAATCATGCGTTATTCTGAAAAACACTTGTGAGAAAGTGGTCTGAAGCCTGATAAGTCCACCTACATGTTTAGACATATTTCCTTTCGAAAATACTTTGTTTTTTTTTTCATCATTTGGTATTTCTTTCTTATACCTGCTTATATTTCACTTTATTGAGTTTACACCTCTGTCCAGAACAGAGTAGCCACGAGTACTGGATAACTTCTTTTCTTTCTATATCATCCCCCATTTCCCGTCCTTGAAAAGTGTACATGAGGTCCTTTACATGTCACTCAGACGGAACTGCCAATAATGGTCTCATAGTATTTACATCAATAAAAAATTATTATTAACGGTCAAGACACTCAAATGAAAATACGAATACTGATTTAATTTGCGTGCATTCGTGAGGGAACATCGCTTTGTGTTTTGTTTGTTTGTATAGCAAAACTACAAGTCCTGTATTCCCATTTAGCGGTCACGCCGCCTATTTCATTGGTCAAACTTGGTATAATTAACACGTGCACGCACGAATTGCGGCCAACACAGGAGGCCCCACCGGCTCTGCAAGCTGCATTACCAACGAATAACAAAGCTGCGGTACGAATGTTCTTTTATCGCAGTGCGGCTTCGTTATCTCCGAAATGTCTCTCCGAGTACGTGGCTGCATAAACAGGCATCGTAACACCATCCAGAATAGTTCTTCGAACGCTTACGCTTTCTGTAAAGGCCGCTAATTAAATTAATGCATGGGGTACGTTGCGCCACTAATTGTACATTGTGCACCGCATTAGTACGCACTGACGAACGTATCGCTGGCGTCTACGAAACTGCTCCTGCGTGCACTCAAAAGTGCAGGCTTTCGTGGCGGCTGCTGGCAGCTCTAAAATAGCCGCGGGTATTCCGCTTGGGTGGCAACGGGCGTTTCGCTATGCGACGCTCAGTGCGATTCTCTTCAAAATAACTTTTTGTTATTGCCAAAGCGAGTGTGGCAAAACGCTACTAAGCACTTCATCACGATGGGAATCGCTGCACGCGCGCTCGAACCGGCAGTTTTCAATTAACGGCCGATCGCTCCCGGCTCTATTATAGCGACCATCCACAAACCTCTACTCCCGCATTGTTTCAGCATAACACACCGGCCGAACTGGCAACCCTGTGCATGCGTGTTTGCTCGCTTTGTTCGCTATTCTCGATACCTTGTTCCCGTACAGCCTTCTGCCCTACCCCTTCTCCTTTCACTTTTGATTGCCCTTTTAGGGAATCGCAGAACACGTGGCGCTGTGTGGTCTGGACTTTTCCGTGCTCAAGAGGGTCAGAGCGGAGGCAGGTGAGGCAGAGGTGCGAGAGAGGCTAATGCATTTTTTTCGAAGATTCTGTTATCTCTCCCTCACTTTTCGCTCTTTGCTCTTTTTTTTTTCTTTTCACCCACACTCTACGGCCCTCTTCGTATATAATGCGAACCGCGCCACATCCACGAGGCAAAGGGTGTATAGGTGGTGCAGTGTTCCCCCTTGCGAGGATTGTACGTAATGATCTACGCTTTCGACGCTCTGAGACTGAGCATACGTTTACAGCTTCAGCGTGAGCCGAGTTGGTTCATTGGCAGCACTCATTAATTTAATTGCTGCGTCGTTAACGAGTGTGCCTCGCCGGGTTATAGAGCGGAGGGTTGTCGTGTATCGCCCGCGTCGTTTATGTTGCCCTCACCTCCAAACGCGGCACTCGGTCAGGTTTTTACGATGGCGAGCTGCATGTAAGTTCGAAGGATTTCAGTATGAAAGAAGCGGCCACATTCACACTGTTCTATTTAAGTACTGCACAGGCTACAGCGCTTACCCGTATATAGCGCTGCACATCGACCTCCACTTTGGCGATGGCGTATAAAGGGTTAAAAAAAGAGACGGAAGTGTGAACGATTGCTCTTCGTTAAAAACTTTCATTGTGGTGTTTCATTGTTCAGCTTTTTCTGAACAAACTTTTATTGTAGAGCTTTTCTTTATTTTTGTTTTTCCTCACAATGCCGTATTATCAATGTAGTAATTTGGTTGCAGCTTTCCTCGTGTTACGCATGTCGCATGCGTGCGCATTGGCTGTAAACATGTAAGGAAGGAAGGAAAATAGATAGAAAAGAAAGGCAAGGAGGTTAACCAGCCTATAGGCAGCCGGTTTGCTACCCTGCGCATGGGGGAGGGATGGGGGAGATGAAAGAGAGCAGAGAGGGAAGATAGAAACAGCACATTTGGCAGCACATGCGCGCACACTCAGTCATAGTCCAGTCTTGTCTTTCGCGGTGTGTGACATTGCTGTTACAGTCGCTTGTTCAAGTCGGTGTCGCGTAGGAATTTTAACAAAGCTTTCGTCGCCTTCTGTTGCAGTGTCTTCTCTCGGGCACTTGACAGAATAGCGTCCACAGATATTTGGCTGTTGTCGATGCGCGCAAAAGCAGACGCCAGTGACTGTCTCTGGATTTTATACAATGGACAGTCACACAGGATGTGGTGTAGCGTCTCTTCGCAATGACAGGCATCGCAGAGAGCGTTGTCGGCCATTCCTATGACAAAGGAGTAAGATTTTGTAAATGCCACTCCTAGCCATAGGCGATGAAGAAGGGTGGCTTCTCTTCGGCCGAGGCCAGTGGGCATGCGGAGATCCATCAAATAGGACAGGTGGTGTTGACGATTCGTATCGATGCTTGGTGGGCACCATAGTGAAAACGTGATTTCACGCACAAGTCGTCGAAGATTACTGGCAGCATCAGTCCTCGAAAGTGGTATGGCTTCTTTTCGTGTTCCTTCAAGGGCTGCCCGCGCGGCAGTATCGGCATGTTCGTTTCCTATGATGCCGCAATGACTTGGCAGCCATTGAAGCGTCACATGATGCCCTTTCTCGAGTAAAGTGTGGAGAAGGCATCGAATTTCGAAACCAAGCTGTTCGTACGGGCCACGACGCAGTGCTGAGAGCACAGATCGTAGGGCAGCCCTTGAGTCGCTGAAAATCGACCATTGTTGCGGTGGTTCCCGATTGACCACACAAAGTGCAGCGCGCAAAGCAGCTAGTTCCGCTGCTGTAGATGCCGTGGAGTGGTCAGTCCTAAAGCTGATGGTAACACCTCTTGCTGGGATAACTACTGCCCCTGACGAACACTGGTGGTTCGTGGAACCATCGGTGTATACATGTATGCTGTCTGAATATTTCTCGTGCAAAAGAAGAAGAGACAGTTGTTTCAGCACGGGTGACGAAAACTCAGATTTCCTCCGGATCCCTGGTACACTAAGATGCACTGTGGGTCGAATAAGACACCAAGGTGGTATGGATGGTTTAGATGCATGAGTGAAGCCCGAGGGAAGTTTATCGTTGTATTTCACGATAATTTTGGCGAACGATGCTTGGCGCCTCTCTGAAGGCAACAGTGCAAGGTGATGGCCGGGGGCACGTGCGAAGTGTCGGATGTGCGTTCTCAGGACTTCTACAACAATGTGAGTTTGTATCGGATAGTCACCAGCAATTGCAATTGTTGCTTCTGTTGACGTACATCTGGGCAGACCGAGGCACACTCTCAGCGCTTGGGCTTGTACTGCCTGTAAAACACGAACATTGGTCTTGCAGGTATTGCTAAGCACAGGCAAGCTATATCTGAGGAAACCGAGAAACAGGGCCCTGTAGAGCTCCATCATTGCGTCTACTGACATCCCCCACGTCTTTTCTGCCAGGAACTTGAACAGTTGAGAAACAGCGGTCAGGCGCTTCTTCATATAGGTCACATGCGGACTCCAACAGAGGTCCCTATCAATAATGATGCCCAGAAACCGGTGGGTTTTGGCGTAAGAAATCGGCCGCCCGCAGATTGAGATGACATGAGGGGTCATTGCTTTGCGAGTGAAAGCCACCAGCGCGCATTTTTTTGGTGATATGCTGAGACCTTGTTTGAACAAGTAGTTGGCAATCATAGTTGCTGCTTTTTGAAGCCGGGAACGTATCTGAGGACGTGTGACTGCCGATGTCCAGACACAGATGTCGTCTGCGTATATTGATATTTTAATGGTGCTTGGCAAGTATTCAGCAAGGCCAATTAGTGCAAGATTGAATAGCGTCGGGCTAAGAACTCCGCCTTGAGGAACACCCCTGGAAGTATAGCGTCGCGTAGTTGGGCCATCTTCTGTTAACACAAAGAATGATCTTGCAGCCAGGTAACTCGAAATCCATCGAAAGACTCGACCACCAAGGCCAACCACCGCAAGAGCACCCAAAATGGCTTCATGTAGTACATTATCATAAGCGCCTTTCACATCTAGAAACAAAGCTGCAGATAGTCGCTTACGGGATCTTTCGTGCTGAACGTACGAAACTAGATCAACGACATTGTCAATAGAAGAGCGGTCGCGTTGGAAACCAGCCATTGAATTCGGATAAATCTTGTAGTGTTCAAGATACCACTCCAGGCGGCCTAGTATCATCCGTTCCATTATCTTCCCCACGCAGCTGGCCAGTGCTATTGGGCGGTATGAGGTTAGTTCGAGTGGGGATTTGCCCTGCTTCAAGATGGGTAACAAGCGGCTTACTTTCCAGTCATCAGGAACATTGCCATCCTGCCACGAGATGTTGTAGAGGCTCAACAGTTTTCTCCTTGCACCTTCCCCAAGGTTGCGCATGGCTCGGTACGGAATACCATCTGGGCCCGGAGAAGTTGAACACCTGCAGAGAGCTAGTGCCGCCTCGAGCTCCTCCATTGTAAAAAGGAGGTCCATGTGGTAGTCACGGGAACTGGGGACGTCACCTCTCACTGGAGAATCTGGACTAGTGGCTTGGTTGGCGATCTGCGCACAGAAATTTTCTGCGACATCGATGTCTGGCCTCCTTTGAAATAGCACGAGCGCTTTGAATGGAAAGCGCTGTTCCGTAGGGTGACGCAGACCTTGCACCGTTTTCCAAATGTGTGAGAGTGGCTTGCGAGGGTCTAGTGACTGGCAAAACGTTGTCCATCGTTCCGACGCTAATCTATCCATGCGACGCCGAATCTTCTTTTGCATCCTCCTGGCTGCCCTAAGATCGTGAATTGATTTTGTACGCCGATACCGACGCTCCGCCCGGCGTCGCAGTGCTCGGAGTCGCTCCAACTCTATATCAAAGTCGTTTCGTGTGGAAGATATCGTCACCGTGTGAGTGGCGTTTTGCATTGTGCTCTTAATTGTTTGCTCTAACCCAGATCGTAGGCCATCACTGCAAGCATCTTCCATGTCAGACTTGAAGTTGGTCCATTGGACTGCTCGAATGGTCGTCCGTGGACCATAACTAGACAAGCCTTTGATGTTAAGGTAGATTGGAATGTGATCACTTCCTCGTGTCTCAACATCTGGAAACCACTTGACGTATCTCGCGAGGGTGTTGGAGACAAAAGCAAGGTCGAGACAGCTACCGTATGTCACTCCTCGAAGAAAAGTGGGGCTGCCGTCGTTCAGGAGAATAAGGCCATAGTTGTAGGCGATGTTTGCTAACCTGCGTCCTCTTGCATTTGTACGCGTACTTCCCCATGCGTGATTGTGCGCATTGAAATCACCTATGAGGGCCCATGGTGCAGGACACACTCTCAAAATATCCGCTAATCTCCTGGAATCGAGATTACTTGACGGTGATATATAAACGCCTATGAGAGTAAACATGAGTTGGTTCTTTTTCACAGTGATGCAGACATACTGATTGTCATCGTGAGGTGCAATTGGTTGCACAACATACGTCAGTTCACGACGAACAAAGACGATGATTTTGCTGCACGCACCGTTCGTTGAAGACATGACAGCTTCGTACCCCGATAGTCTTATTGGTTTCGACAAATTGGGTTCACAAATGACGATAATTGGAAACACGTTGGTAAACACAAACTGACGAAAATCTGAAAGGCGTGATTTTAGTCCTCTGGCGTTCCATTGGATGACGGATGCAGCCTTGACTTCTTTAAGAAATGTTGAGGTGTGAGTAGCCATCTTCCTAGTTGAGAGATTCAAGCACTGGGCTTAGGGCGTCCAATAGTCCAAGTGCGCTTCGAGCAGGTGGTGTCTTCATGTCGACTAATATCGCTCGGATGGCTTCTATAAGGGAACGCAGCACCGAGAAACATGTAGGTGCTTCACATGCTAAGGGAAGCACATCAAAACCAGACGCTGTAAGTAGACATATATAGATGCGACCGGGTAGGACATATATTTATTGGTAATTCAGTGCTTGAGCTCCACCGGAACCTTGAAGCAGAAGAATTCACCTGCGGCGTCTTGGCCCTTGAAGACAGCCTTCCCGGCGACCTTGAATGAATACACAAGAAAAAGTGTCTCTGTATGATTTGTTTTCCCAGCAAATATGGATTGTATTGATGCCCTTGTCACACAATGTCCTTTAAAAGCCTGTTATCTGTTACACGAGTACAAACCTGAATGAAAAGCATAGATAATAAAACACAAATTAATGCAAGGAATGCTTTATGAGCTAATGAATGTGTTTCCTTGATGATGCTTCTTTTTCTTTGCAACTTCTGAACAACGGTTCTGGATCCATAGCAATCTGTCAGTACCTACTTATTTCTGCGTGGACTAAGCACACCAAAGCTGTGCGTATAAGTAAAAAATAATATAACAACATTGCGTCAAAGCAGGCGTGCAACTTCCATTACACCATCCCTGCTTCAACACATTAATGCGTATAGAGCCAATATTTTTCATAACAACACTTTCGACAAAGCAGGAACACTTTACGCTGCTTTGCAGTATTGAAGTCTTCTTGGTTTCTCCTGCATTCGCTTGCTATCGGCGTCTTGCTATCGCTCTTCGAGGTCGACTTTCAATGAAACTTAGAACACTTAATGAAAATTGATCGAATGAGCCTCCAAGATTCGCACCGGCACGACAGCCGGAAGACGGAGTGCCATTGTCAGAGAGCCAAGTCAAGGAATTGATTCGCCTCCAGTTTTTAAAATTCTAAGCGTCACCCGTAATTGCGTAGAGTTGCTGGTGGTATGGACCTTTCCCTTGTTGGTAAACAAAGGTAGGTGCCATTGGCACAGTGAAGCGCTCGTAGTGACGTCCTGGCACGTAGGCTTGACCCAGCCCACCTTTGAGCACACCGTGAACGCAGGGACAAACTGAAACGGAGCCTCGACGCGTTCGCACTGGGCTCGGAGGCAGCTTTGCAGCTGCTGTGCCAGTTGTCACGTGATCATATACGGCAGTGGCAAGCCTTGGGCTGGGCGGAGCCTACGCGCCGCGACGTCGCTATAAGCGCCTCGTTGTGCTACACCGTGTTAGCTAACATGGTGTAGGTCTGTAAGCGACCAATGGGAAATATTGTGAAGACACAGAAAGCTGCTTACCGGTGGGAAGGTCGGGGACATGGCGAGCTCAAACTTGGCGGTGTACTTGTCGCCAGCCTTCAGCGGGCAGCTGACGCCCATGAAGTTGCAGGCATCGGTCTTGAAAGCCGGGAACGGCTGAGGCGCGATGTCGCCAATAGCGCCGAGCACACGCACGCGAAGAGTCTTGGAGTCGTGAGCTGGAAGCAACCACAAGACACGTTCACAGATGCCGTGTGTGGTCACTCTCAGTATATCAGTTTATTTGCGTTCGGGGCACGTGTGTACAAGCCGTCAACCACCCCTAGTACCACTTTCATGGACGCAGATCAATGCACAGCCAAACCTTTAAAAAGAATTAAATTTTCAAGTGCAGTACTAAAGAGAACTACGGCATAAAGTAACTTGTATTATATTACCCCTATACTCTTTTCACAAACAATGATGCACATGGACATCGAGTAAAACAAAAAAGCTACGAAGACCAAGTTCATTGAAAGGTTTCCAAAACCTGCTTTGTCTTCTACAAAACAGCCCCTCTGTGTTTGTTATTATTACTAAGTGCATGAAGCCCAGTTGTATCCCCTCTTACTCCGAGTGTCACTATAAATAACAAGGAGTTCGTATTGAAACAAAAAGACAGACACAGCACACAGCAGATATTTATTCATTGGGTCTATCAAGCACACGAACAAAGAAGATTAGAGAAAAAGAGTTCAAAACACGTAAACTTGTATGAACTAAAGTGAAATAAAGTGAACTAAAGTGAACTAAAGTGAACTAGAGTGAAATAATGTCTGTGATAGCACGCAGTTTTCAACATAGTAACTTATTTGCATTTGATTGTACACTACCCTACCACTTACTATGCAAGTTCATATATACAGTACATGTTTTAACAGACCATGCACAGCAATATAGTTGTCTACTCTAATAATTATCTACAATATACAAATCATGCGAAAATTCTTTTCGTACGACAAGTTCACCTCCAAATAACGCATAAAAACGTTTCCTTTCGTTTTGTCAAAATACGCTTTACAAATTTCACAATTATCGGTATACTAAGTAGTAAAAAAAATTTGGTAATAAAGAATGCTATTCACACTTGTTTTAATATTATAAAAACAAGAAACGTAATCAATGGTAGGGACAGTGTCCGTGGCGCAATTGGCTAGCGCGATCGGCTGTTAACCGAATCAATGGTCTAAATATAGCTACGCACCTGTGCTCAAATGTAGACAGTGATACACTTGTACAACATAATTTATTGCGGGAATCTGACACATGTGCGCCCACAAGTCAAATACTACATATATCAAGTTTCGTTCGCAATTCTCACCAGAGCGATCGGTCTGGGTGAGTATAATAGTTCCAGGCAATATAGCAATAGACATGTCACACTGTGCCTCGAATCGAACCTCGATAACATTGGCTTACAGAGCACTTTAATAATGTGATCTCCTATCTTCGTGAGTGATCAATACGTCGAGGCGCAGTTACTGCAGCCAACGTGAGTCAAGTCGACGTCGGACCAACAAATGTACAGCTGCTCTTGCAATGTGAACAAACCCTCTGTGTGAACAGCACTCCGTGTTTTGAAGACTATAGAGAGAAGTTCTCTTATATCATAAAACGTGTGAACAATATCAGCACAAAGAGCTGAGCATATATCGAGATTTCACGTTTTTTAGCTACATGTCGTTAACTCCACTTCTGCTGTAGAAACCTTCGCTGTCGAATACGACGTAAAATCCAATGATAGAGCACTATACTCATATGAGACGAGGCGTAAAGGGCGTGCGACTGCGTGGAAAAGCAGCGTACAGGGGACGATCAACGACTGGTATCCCTCGTGTATGTACCAATCAAGAAATTATTTCCTCATGACGTCACGTGAACAGACTGCCGGCGTCACGAATCGTTCCAAAAAGACGGGAAGTTTCAAGAAATAGTAATGCGCTCAGTCTTCATACTTTCAGAGCTTGTTTACGAGTCCTTGGATGTGTCCCTTCTTTACCTGCGCGGAAGTCGATCTCAACCTTGGGCTTGTCCTCCAGCGTTACGGTGCATGGCAGCGAGGCACAGTGGCTAATGCGAACAGCGTCTACGTTGCTCGTGGATCCAGCTGCGGAAAAAAAATAATGCGTTGGTGTCATTTCTGCGACCAGAAACAGCTATACAAAACGTCTAGTAGAGGGCAAGAAGAGTAGAACACGATCACCATATCAAGACCTTCCCTATTCTATTTCTATCGTTTTCTTTTTTCCCGAGATTCCTGAACCGCAGTCCACCGCTATAGTGAAGCGGTTAGGGTGCCCGAATGCTGAACCGAAGGTGGCAGGTTCGATCCAGGCAGCGGTGGTCATTTTGACGAAAGCGATATTATAGAGGCACGTGTACTGTGCGGTATCAGTCCACGTTAAAGAACACCAGATGGTCAAGATTTCCGAAGGCCCCTACTACGGCGCCTCTCATAATCATATTGTGGTTTAGGGACGTAAAACTTCAGTTAGTATTCCATGAAGATAGTGATAGGAAACACGCTATGCATAGCGAAATACGGGACCAGAGTGAATGCATTAGCGCTTATTAAATCACAACCTGAATTACGTATCATTTTGTTTTTTACATAAATAGTCGCAACACCTTGTTTGCTACGCTCTAGTATTTTATACTAGAAATCAATGTGTGTGCGAAATCGTATTTAATGTAACTGAAATTTCGGCAAGGGAAGCCCATACAGTGTATGTAGCCTCGCGTGGTGCAAGGCTGAAAGTGCAATGCAACGCGTGAAATTCAACCAAAAGATAAAAATTGCGTTCTAGGTGACATTGAAGTATCTCATCTTGTCTTTTTTATAGCGGTGTAACACTTGCATTGCTGATCGCGATTAAGCCTGATCGAATTTCTCAAGAGTGGCAGGATCCCCTCTACAGTTTGCGTAAAGAAGCCGATCACGATAAAGAAGTTTGATAGGTATCAGGACCGATTGCAAAGAAAATCAACCGTTTGACACCAGTGTTACATATAAATAATCATAATTGCTGGGCTGTCGCGTACCGAAACTATGATATGATTACGAAAGTCACCGTATAGTGGAGCACTCCGGAAATGTTGGCTGTCTGGTGGTCTTTAAAAGAGTGACACCAACTTTACGCATGTCGAGTTATCGACACCCTATACTAACAAGTCGGTACTAATAATGCAACAAAGGGGCGAATTAATATATGTAATATTGATTAGTACGACCAGTGTTGAACCCAATTCAAAACGGCTGCAAAGCCCGCCAATTTTCGGCGCTGCCAACCCTGTCAAGTGGCCACTCCCCACGGTCCCGCCCCACCTTATCACGTGGCCCCACGAAATGGTGACGTTCCGCTCAGTTGACATTTCGTCTGCTCAGCGTGCACGTGGCTTTGCCATCCCCGCTGTCGTCGCTGCCATGTTCACCGCTATCATCAGCATCCGCAAATGACGATGAAAACACCGAATAATATAGAATCGCGGTTATTCGTGGCATGCCGAATCATTTTCTGTTCCATCCTCTTCCGAGCGGCGACTTTGAAATCGATGCCGAACTGTGCAGCGACGAGGCAGCTGGAGACGCACGCTTGGGACACGCTAGCTGGTAGGAGACATGAACGCTGCATGCGTGTTACTTGCTCCCGATGACTGCGGCTTCAAATTATCACATTCGCAATCACGACTCCGCGACAAATGAACCGAAGCGGCACAAGGAAAACGCTGGATTCACACGAACGCGCTGCTCGAAGCAAGTGAAACAAAGCAAGTGAGTAAGTAATTGTTCCTATTCCCTTTTGACACAGGGCAGGCGTTTAATGCGCCACAAGAATAAAAAAAATAAGTAATGAATAAATGAATAGTTGGTCTGTTGTTCGTGCCCTCGCCAGGCGTCACGGTATCACTATAGTGTATATTCTAGTACACTGTAGTATCACTCTGAGTTTTCTCAATGCGCGCACGCGAGCGCCCAATTGTTTGGTGAAGCCGCCGCCACCAGATGGTACCACATGCACAGTAGCGGCCTTGGAGTTTGCTGAACCAGCTGAACACGTCAAAATACTGTCGATGTCTCATGACCTGTAACGCGCCGATGAGCCATCGATGATCGAAATAGATTAACATCTACGCCACGTGCGCGATTCATACCTCGCTTAGAAACTCGTGCGCATCAAGCAATCGAATGAACGCCACGTTCCAAGTTTGAAATTTGGTGTCGCTGAACTTGGAGCATTTCGCTTCTATCGAAATGTGGTCGGTGTCGATCCTGCGACCTTCGGGTCAACTGTCGACCACCGTGGCGGATGACACCAGTGCCACCGTTCATCTTAATGAATTTCCGCTCAACATATTTACACCGAAATAGCGAACCCTCTACCAAGTTCTTCAACAGTGTCTGTACTCACGATAAAGTACAAGTAAACAGCAATGTCAGCGAGAAAGATTTGACCTGTGTGCAAACACAAGCGAAATGGCAATGGAGACGTCCTTACATGAGCATTCCTCGACTTGTACTTGGGTAAGGTCACCGCGGACGGCTGGAGCCACTACAGCGACGAGGCAAAAAGCGAGAAGGGAGCAGTGACGGGCCATTGTGACTGGAAGGACCGGTGGCAGTGGTTCAACGGGGATCCACACGCAATTTTATAAGTAGCGTCGATCCAGTAGTTCCAGAAAGACGCCCACATCGAAGACAATAGACCAGTCCGCGTCAGCCATACGCGATCTCTTATCGCCCGAGTGCCCGAGAAACAGTAGCGGTTACACATTTTCGTTTATCATACTACTCGCGACTGGAATGAACGTTATCAGTTGGGCAAGTGAGTGGTCTGCGTGCGGTCAGGGGACGTGCACTGAGGTTACTATGTGCGTACATTGCTTGTCAATCGCCCGTATCGGTTCAGAAGTCATGGGCGTGCGTTTCTCAATGTCACGTTGATACTGTTTCGTTCGGCACTTATGTAAATTACTGACGCAGATGCTTTTACACGATATCTGTGGGTGCCAGATTATGGTGGCTACTCATATTGGGAGTTTCCACTTTGTCTGTGATCTGTAGTAGTAGTAGTAGTAGTAGTAGTAGTAGTAGTAGTAGTAGTAGTAGTAGTAGTAGTAGTAGTAGTAGTTTTACGTACCGTACCACCATATGATTATGAGGGACGCCGCATGTGGAGGTGCTTGCAAACTTTTTGTGCTTATTTTTCTTTAACGTGCACCTAAATCTAAAGTACGGGGGCCTCACATGTTTCGCCTTCATCGAAATGTTTCTATAATTGTTTTTTATAATAGTCAGAAACAAAACTACACAAGGCAGATGTTCCCTAACTCCCTGCCACCACCCCTTACCCTGCCTCTCCCCTCAGTAAAGAAAAACATGGTTCCTGCTCATGATTATGGCATTACACGTTATTTCACGGCTCCCAATTATCTGAATTGCCTATACGACCCTTCGACATGGTTCGGACTGGAAGAAAGAAGTCAAATGTGTCACACAACACATGTTTTCTAAAACACAAGTTAGAGTGTCACTTCAATCAAAGCAATAATTATAATTATTATCGTAATTAATATTTATGAACAAACTCTTGCGCAGGATACACATCACATGCATCCTTAGTAATTAATCTTCGAGGATAATCTTTTGGAGCACAATCCGGGCTACATTATTAGCTAAACTGACAAACATCATCGCGTTTTCAGTCATATGTATAGCCTCTCTTGCATCGTTTATTTACGGCCTAAGCGATACTTGAGTGACAAGAAAAGGTCATATCGTCTCCCACAATACGGATTTTATTGTTTTGTTTTTCTGCCGACGCGCCTGATGGAATTCTTTTATTTGACCTGCCAATTATCGGATATGCCGCTGAGTGGCAGAACTAATGGCAGACACACCGCAGGCATGCGTTATCATGTAGGCTGTCCACACGCCATTATCGAGGTTTTTATTTTACTGTTCAGCTATGCTCATGACCTGCGAAGCTTGCAGTCTCCTTCATTTCCTATGAATTATCCCGTTTGCCTGAATGTGATAAGTGGCCTGGGCACCGACCGTATCGCATTTCTAACGCATCGTATCCAAGTATATACGGCGTAATGCGCTAGGAAGGCGAATTGCAGTAGTGTTCTAGAAGGTAGATAGAGGTGGCTATGTAGACTTACGTGGTGCATGAGGGGAAATGGATTGGCTGCGTGCCTGTACACCCTCCAACCAGAGTGGTGACTGGTGGTGACGGAGTGGCTCAGCATATGCCTCCACTACTGGACCTACTGGGTTCGAATGATTGTGTTGTTTAGCAGACAGCAGTTTTCTTGATGGAATACGCGTACATTAGCCTGGCGCTCGGTAATGTGCCGCCCATCTTGTAAAGGCGACCTTGCCTTTCATCTCCCTTCTGCTTCACTGACAGCATTAACATCGCACAAGGTGAAACTTAGACACATTCATAAAATGGTTTGTTTGCACCATTACAGATTAGTATTACGTCATTTATAAGATTGATCATAACCTTGTATCTCCTGCATGAGCCGGTGCTTCTGTACACAGTTTTACAGCGAAAGCTGTTATGAGATCGTAATGGCACTTTTGGCGTCGTAGTTGTCAGCCGCTGTCCGTAACCACTAGCACGTATCCAGTATGGAACGGGATTTGAGCCTTGGACTTCTCCATCGCTGTTCACTGTTCTACTACTATTAAGTTCATTATTATGCGGGCGCTTGAACTCCGTCGCAAGAAGACCCGTCCTCCTTCTCCCCCCCCCCCTTTTTTTTTTGTTCGTAAGGATCCACTCAACATGTGCAATGTAGCATAGTTGAATAGTAAAATAACAGCCAAGCGTCACACAATGCGAAGTTCGTAACGATTGGGTCGTTGAATGCTTCCAACCAATTACAGAGGGCTCAGTTATTCTTCTCCATCATCATCAGCAGAGTGCACATAATGCCTTGAAGATCTGTAGTAGGTACCTCGCTTCTCAACAAAATTGCAAATAATTCGTAATGGGTGATTCCCACCTTCCCAAGAGTTATGATTTATGGCTTACTGGGTTCCTCGCAAGTGTACTTGTATATAGTGGCTCCAAGAGAGTTTACAACGGGCACTAGAAATGGCGTTCTTCCAGCTTTCCCTTTTACTGTGCTGCGCTTTGCGCGTATACGCTTGGCTCACGTTTACGTATAATTCGCCTGCTACCATGGCTGCAACAGCGTCACTGCTTGTACTCGAGCTGCACTACCTCCAAGCTTAGTGTGGGATTTGTCTGAACTGGCAGTGCACGCTGCCTGAACTTATATTAAAAGGATGGCTCAATTGAGAGGGCGCCAACTTGCCCTACAAAAACGAACTGTCGAGTGTGGCACCTCTTGAACTGTTTCAGGCAGTGCAGTTAAATCAAACAGGCCTTAAGTTTCCATTTCTTGTGTGGTTCTTAAAGGGAAAAGAAAAGTGAGCCCCGTAACTGTCTACATCAGGGTGCGACACCTCAACAGTAACTCACAGGGGATGGGGGTGAGGAGGCATTAAAAGGATAGGATTAAAAGGTATATATAGAGAAAGGAAGGAGTCCCACAGTATTGTTAGAGTGACCTAATATTGTGATGCGAAACAGTAACGTAAGATGTCCTAACTGGATTAATTTGTAATATTAGCTCCACGTGCGTAAACTTCCCAGCATGTTGCTAAGATTCCATTTCCGCTAAAAATGCAGTCGAAAACTTTCTGTACGCAACATCCCAGCCCGAGTACACACGTGGAAATGTATAGGTGTTCTGTGTGAAAACACAGAACACCTATACCTTCCTCCATGGATATCCAATGAAAACACGGACACACATTGATGAGGGTGCGCCATCTGTCTGACTTTGTACGAACGTTTCCGCAATACGGGTTTTAGTTGGGAAGTCTTGGAGGCCATTCTATTCTATCGAATAAACGGACAGATGGCGCTCAATTTAAATCTAAAAAGGCGGCAAATTGAAATTGGACGGGGCAATATGTATGATTCACTTGGGAGCCAAAACAAACAAAATGAGCAAGAATTAAAAGGTCATCACTCACTTCAAACTGACCTTTATTTATAGAAATATGGGAGCTTTCATCGCACACCAAGAGGCAAAAGCAACAGGGAAACAAACGCATGTGGGCACTACAACACACAAAAGGAAGAACAGCTATCCGCTGAAAGATAAAATCATAACAAAAACCAAAATAAAACAGAAGCTACTTTTTGTGCATTAGGGCCACAAAACAAAGGTGAAACCACTGTGACGAAAACTCAGCTCGTGTCATACGTGCGGGTGCACAGGGGGGGGGGGGGAAGGAGGGGGGACACTGTCGCGCCCCCCACCACCCTGAGACACCTGAGTGGGTGCGCTAAGTCTGCCCCTACATGTTTACTTAATAGATAAGGGGCGCTTCGAATAACGTTGCCCCCCTCCCCCGATCAATTCCCAGCGCCCCTGACTGCATGACCTGGGCTAGTTGGTTCATTCTATGCAGGATAAATTGCGCTGAATTAGAAAAGCGCACCAGAAATTGTGGAATTCCGAGCGGCTTTGTGGCAAGGAGCATGTCAAGCTGGTGATGCAATGCGATGTGGGATTGGTGTACGAGATTCCGCTTTCCTGCGGCAAATCTTATGTGAGCCAGACAATGCCCACTCGCTGCACAGCCTGTGGATGTGAAGCACGATTTCAACAGAATAGGGCATAGCAAGAACACGTGTGCTCGTCTTATGTGGGCCAGACAATACCCACTCACTGCACAGCCTGGGGGTGTGAAGCACTATTTCAGCAGAATGGGGTATAGCAAGAAAACGTGTGCTCAAGGGGGTTTTGGAAGCGTTTTTCCTCAACGTGAAAAATGATAGCTGTGTAAGCGAGGTCTCGGTATCGCTCTACATTGCACAAGTGTCTTTTTGACGAATATGGTGCACTCGCGACCATTGAGGACGAGCGGCTGCCGGTAGGCTACTCGCACTTAAATTATGTGGCAGGCACAAGTACAGCGACTATATTTTTAATATACCACAAGAACGGCAATGAAAAACATGCAAGACTGGTAGAACCAGTGTTCACAACGGGAAAATAACGCTGGTATAGAGCATAGCTGCCTGGATTTATATGTATTGTAATAAACTGATGATGTGTGGGGTTTAACGTCCCGAAACCACCATATGATTATGAGAGACGCCGTAGTGGAGGGCTCCAAAATTTAGACCACCTGGGGTTCTTTAACGTGCACCCAAATCTGAGCACACGGCCCTACAACATTCCCACCTCCATTGAAAATGCAGCCGCCGCAGCCGGGATTCGATCCCGCGACCTGCGGGTCATCAGCCGAGTACCTTGGCCACTGGACCACCGTGGCTGGGCTATAGTAATAAGCTTGTATGTAGACTCCGACTGTTGTAAAAAAGTGATAAGACCCAAGCATGAACAGTAAACGGGCATCCAGCACTTGGCCTCTATCTAAATGCGACCGTGCACCACGGCCGGAATCGAACAAGCGACCTTCGGATCAGAAGCCGAGTAAACCGTAAGCACCAGACCTTTCTTTTCTTATGTGATTCTTAAAGGGAAAAGAAGATAAAAGTGAGGCCCGTAACTGTCTCCATCAGGATGCGACACCTCAATAGTAGCTCACAAGGGATGGGGGTAAGGAGGGGTTAAACGAATAACATTAAAATGTATATATAGAGAGAGGAAGGAGAGAGCGAGGTGCAGGGTTAGCGAACGGCACGAGTAAGGAGGAGATAGGAAAGATGGACATGGTCGCAGGAGTCCGAGGCCGGGGCACCACTCAGCGAGAGCTCATGTCGGCAACAGGAAATGGCGTAGGGGGGAGCCCAGTCGGCCTGAGCTGCGCTGTCGTCGGAGATCGCGGGGGCACAACCGGTCGGCACGAAATCCAGAGAGCAAGTGCCATAAGCACTACACCACAGTAACGGACTGCAAGGAGCTTCAGCTTGTTCGATACCTCTGTGCCAGACATACGCGACAAACGCCGCTGTAAGTTTTCATCATTAACCTTAATGCAAAGAAATGAGCGACACTTGGCAGGTAAAGCCAAAAATGGGAAAAGACGCCGACGCCAATTCGCGGGTCCACAGAAAGCTCTTGTGACGAGGTTTTCGTGTTGACGAAGATGTTCGGTAACAGCTGACGTGGGCTGACGAGCACTCCCGTCAGCTCATCGCATGCGTTTTTCGATGAAATTATTGATGATGGATAACGGCAGGCTCGCTATGAATGAACAAAATAATTAAGTAAAAAGAACAGCGCCCTCGTCTTAAAAATCTCCCAGGCGAGGTCCTTACGAAAGAAACATTTTGTCAGGGTGTTATTGCTTGTCGTTTATGTTAGTCATACTCTCTTGTCGTGCCATGTCAATATCGGTAATCAACAAGATAAAAAACGGCCTTTGAAGCCTCATGACTTAGTCATGGCGTACGTGACATGCATGACATATTTTTTGTGTTAGGACCAGTCAGTTATGGTAGTTACGCCCTCTTATGATGTCGTATCAATTTTGGTTGACGCCAAATTAATAAAGTGGCTGTTAGAGCTCCATGACCGAGAGGTGTATGTCATGGCCTACATGACACGTATGACAACATTTTCGTGTTATCATCAACTAATTATGTGCTTCATCTCTTATCATGCCACGCAAATTTTGGTACTCAATAAGTTAATAAAACTCTCATTAGAGATCCATGACCGGGTCATTTATTTATTTATTTATTTATTTATTTATTTATTTATTTATTTATTTATTTATTTCAATACCCTCAGGGCCCGAGGGCATTACAGAGGGGAGTGGGTTACACAACATAATGAAAAAGCGGAAAATTGGTGGTTACATGGATCAGTGAAGGAAACCAACAAGAAATAATGCACATTATAAGAACAAAAACAGGTATTAAAGAACTACAAAGCTTAACAGGTTTACTGAAAAATGGACATGCTATATTCCTAAAAATTATGGCGACAGGTTAGTTATAGCAGCCTTAAACATAGAGGTATTAGACATCTCGACTACAGATCGGGGAAGGTGATTCCAACTTGCTGACGTACGGGGGATGAATGAATTGTAAAAACGGTTGGTGTGGCATGTGGGAATGCCAACCTTATGACGATGGTTGGTGCGAGCGGATACGTAAGAAGAAGGGGTTATCAATTTATTCTTAAGGACTGAATTGTGGTAATATATCTTGTGAAACAGGCAGAGGCGAGATATTTCGCTACGTTGTGAGAGCAGAGGTAATGATAAAGTTGTTTTCATGGAAGTGACGCTGGAGGTGCGATGATAGTTGGAAAGAATGAAACGAGCAGCCAGACTCTGGATGGATCCAAGCTGATGAATGAGTGTTTCTTGGCTGGGGTCCCACACAGATGCAGCATACTCCATTTTGGAACGTACTAATGATTTATACAGAAGTAAGTTTACTGAAAAGGAAGAAAGATGAAAATTACGGCGTATAAAGCCCAGCGTACGATTAGCATTATTGGTTGCATGTGTTACATGCATCTCCCAGGAAAGATCAGAAGTGATGAGTACGCCTAGATATTTGTAACATGACACAGGTTCTAGGTTAGTATCATTAAGATGATAAGAGGGCAATGTTGTATCGCGACGTGAAACGCGCATGTGCTTGCATTTGTTAGTGTTTAACTCCATGTTCCACGTGTTAGTCCAGTCACGAACACGGTTTATATCTGATTGAAGAAGATAGACGTCCGAGTCGCTGTTAATAACACGGTATATAACACAGTCGTCAGCAAACAGGTTTATTGATGAGCATAGATTATCAGGTAAGTCGTTTATGTAGATGAGGAAAAGCAAAGGTCCCAACACAGAGCCTTGAGGCACGCCCGATTCAACTGCAGAAGTGATGGATGAGGTGTTATTCAGAGTGACAAGTTGGGAACGATCAGTGAGAAAAGAGTGAAGCCATTGAAGAACGTTCGGATCAATGTTAAGTTTGCTGAGTTTTAAAAGAAGCAGTTGATGAGAAACCTTGTCGAACGCTTTTGAGAAGTCTAGGAATATGCAGTCGACAATGGAACTCCTGTCAAGAATGGAATTTAGGTCATGTGTGAATGTCAAAAGTTGTGTTTCACATGAAAATGACTTGCGAAATCCATGCTGCTGATTCGTAAAAAAGGAGTTTGACTGTAGGAAAGATGCGAGATGAGAGCAAATAACATGTTCCATAACTTTATATGAAATACATGTGAGTGAGATTGGTCAATAATTATATGGAGAATGCTTATCCCCAGACTTGTGCAAGGGAATCACCTTCCCTACCTTCCAGTCTTCCGGAATGCAACCGGTATGAAGTGATTGCTGAAATATATTAGTGAGAATGATGGCACTGTACACTTTAGTACTAATTAAAAACTTTGAATTGATGCCATCAACACCACATGATGATGAAACTTTTAGATTTTTTATGATTTTTTATACCGGCAGCATCAAAGACAATGGGGTCCATTGTTAAGAAATTCGAACTAGCATATGTGGGATGTACGGAACACACATTTTGTGAAAAAGCAGAAACAAATACAGAGTTTAGAACATTTACGGATTAATCAAGTTTTATTATGCGATTGTTTGCATCTTTAAGGGTGATTGAGGAATTGTCTCTTTTGTTCACTACATTCCAAAATTGCTTAGGGATGGTAATTAAAAGAGATGGTAATGTAGTATTGAAAAATGAATCCTTAGCATCTTTTAGGGCTTGTTTGTATTCCATAGCTACGGCCTGATAATCACTCCAACGTTCTTGAGTGCCAGTTACCTTTGCAGAACTGAAAATGCATTTTTTTCTTATTGCATAGTCGTTTAAGCGATTGACTGAACCATGGTGATTGCAGGTTAGATGTGATTACTATGCGTGGCACATATTTTCCTATGAGTAATAGAACCTTTTCTTTGAATAAAGTTCAGTTAGTATTAACGGAGCGATCATAAAAGTTGTGCATGTAATCACTTAAAAAAGCTGAAAGATCATGATTAATAGCATCAAAATCTGCACGCTTATAGTCTCGGATATATTTTTTTGTGGTTCCTACTGTGAGGTACTGTGCAGGTGAAGGAAAAATAAAGCAGCAAGTGGTCGCTTAGCCCTTGCAAGTAGGATATGGAATGGAAAAGATCAGGCACAGTGGTGAGCACTAAATCTAAGATGTTAGATGTGGTAGACGTAATTTTTGTTGCCAGTGTTATTAGCTGGGACAAGTTAAAATTGTTGCACAAATTCAAAAACGCGTCTCCCGCTCCGGAGAAAGGATGACAAGTGGAATGCACGTTTGACCAAACTATATTCGGGAAATTGAAGTCGCCTAGTGAAATGAGCGGACTATTCGAATACCGTACTGTTAGCGGGGAAATGAAATCATGAAGCTCGGCAACAAAAGTGGATGAACAGGATGGTGGTCGATAACAAGCGCCCAATATCAACTTCTTGGAGCACGTTTGTATTTCAACCAAAACAAGTTTCAAGGCACTACTAAAATGAATTGGAAAAGACTAAATCGCATCTGAAACCGCGATAAGCACACCGCCTCCACACCGAACACCTCTGTCACAACGGTAAATGTTGTAGTGTTTTTTGCAATCAAATAATTCACTGTTATCAACCTGCGCAGACAACCAGGTTTCAGTAAGGCAGATTATGTCGGCGTTAGAAGCATCGATAACAGAGCAGAGATCGTCATGTTTTGGAATTAGGCTTCGAATATTTGTGAAAAAAAAAACGAAAGTTGATTTGCGACTGGTAGCTTTGATCCACTTCCTCTCGCGTAGCGCTATTCGGTGTTGTGCACAGATGCATGCGGCGACTCATGCGAGAGATGTGAAGTTTTGACTGATGACTTAAAGGATTCGGAGATTTCACGCACGCAATCATCAGAGGGGTTGTAGATGTAGCACTTTCTATTTACGTACAGTTTGTTAAAGCGAAGCTTAAATCTTGAGGATTGAGTTTTGCCAAATTCAGCCAGTTTCTTTCTGGCAAGGCGAGTAGCTGGCGAATAGTCTTCACTAACGGCAACATTTACTTCCTTCAGCTTCGAACTACTCAGAAGTATTTGCTGCTTGAGCTTGAAGGAAGAAAATTTGGCAATGATTGGCCGGCACTTATTGGGATGATAACAGCCAAGCCTGTGTGCTCGTTCGATTAGTATTTCAGAGGGTGCTATTTCTAATCTGGATGAAAGCACATTCATCAGCTTTTCTTCTGTCTGGGCCCAGGACTCTGACTGGGCATCAGGCAGCCCATAGAATAAGAGGTTGTCTCGCCGCTGCATATCCTCGAGCTCACCTTGCCGAGCACGCAGTTGATCGTTTTCGCTGCTATTATGGCTAATCGATTGGCGAAAACGCTGTATCTCTTCCTGGACTTCCTCAATCGCGACCGTTTTGCTCTCTATTTCAGTTAATCGTTTGTCTAAAACGGTAAGGTTTTCTTGAAAACTCGCCTGTGTTTTTTTAAGCTCATCAACAGATTTGATTAGATCTGTCTGGTCCCTCTCCATTTTTTCGGTACGCGTGTTTACAGCTTGTAACATCATGAACATATCATTAAACTCCTTAGTCTGTGAATCAGTAAGAAGACTTTGCACTTGGGCTCTAGTGTTAGGTCCGGGATTGAGCTCAACATCACCGGACAACATAAGCAATTGAGTTACAACGTCAAAGCACTCATGAAAAACAAAAAAAAAACAAAACTCCCGGGCGTGGGAACAGCAACAAACAAACGTTATTCGACTTTTTTAGCATACAGAGATGTAACCGAACTAACCTGGACGACAAAGCAGAATGGATTAGTGAACTGCATTGTAGTGCTGTTCACACGCCCAATAAAGGCGCCGGGATTCCGCCAGCTCTTCATATAGGCAGCCGTCGATGATGTTGTCGTCGATCCGATTCCTTCGTTTGGTAGAGGGATGACCTTAGACACGTCGCTGTCGCACGGGCAGGCTGATACTTTCATATCGTTAAGATGGCAGGACAGTCAGCTGGTGTCGCTTATCGCTGGGGATATCGGTACGGCGGTGAAATGAAGCCATGCCGTAACCTGGACGACGAAGCAGAATGGATTAGTGAACTGCATCGTAGTGCTGTTCACACGCCCACTCAATATATGTCATGGCGTACATGACATGCATGACATATTTAGTCATTTTTATCTTACTCTGTAATGCTCTGTCAATTTTAGTATACATAATGCTAATACAGTGGTTATTAGAACCTTAATGACGGTGCCATGTGTGAAATGGCGCACATGACATGCATGACATGATGTTTCGTGTTATGACCAGTAATTCATGTTAGCCAAACGTTCATATTATGCCGTGTCAGTTTTGGTTCACATCAAGTTAATAAAGCGGCCGTAAGAGCTCCATTATCGGGTCAAGTATGTCATGGCCGATATGAAATGAATGACACGGCTTTGGTGCTTTGACCATTCATGTATACTTTTCTCATGCTCTTATGACACCGTGTCAATTTTAGCATACATGATGTTCACCAAACTAACATTGCAGCTTCTTGACCATGTCACGTATGCCATGGTGTACATTAAAGGTACGTCGTCATTTTCATGTAATGAGCAATCATCTATGTTTTTCACATACTCTTGTAATGCCATGTCAATTTTGATACTCGTCTACTCAATTATTCGGCCGCGAGTTCACGATGGCCTAGCAGCCAGTGAGATACACAGACCGATAGTTACGCTCCAAATGTCTTTATTTCACCATCAAAAGCTCCTTACGTAATTATTAGTGCTTAATCTATTTGTTATCAACATTATACGTGCAAGCCCTACCGCCAGAGGGAATAAACTGAGCCAAATTATCGCGCATTTCGCTGAAAGTGATCTCTCTCTGCATGCCAGCAGGCAATGCCAGCGAACGCGGACGCTTGAACCAATATGGCGTCCACAATAGCAGCGTCTCTACCCTGTTCCGGAGGAGCACGTTGAAGCACCCTATCCTCGAGGCCAATCTGTACTTGGAAGACAGCGTGTATTCGGGATGCGGGAACGACAAAGCATGCGAAAAGGAAACAATATCTGTGGTTTTACGCTCCCAAACCGCGATATGATTATGAGAAACGCCATAGTGGAGCCTGGCTCCGGAAATTCTGACCATCTGGCGTTCTTTAACGTGCACCGATAATGCGCAGAACACGAACCTCCAGTATTTCGGCTCCATCGAAATGCGACCGCCGTGGCCGGGATGAAAACTGCGAGCACCACAGCCACTGGTCAACCCCGGCGGACGAAAGGGAAACAAGGTGAGTGAGGAGAGGGGGCGAAAAGAAAAAAGAAAATCGTACTGGTGGCTGGGTTCTATTTTTCAAGGCTTGTGGTGGTCGTTGGATATTCCCTTTGAAGAACAGATTTTCGAAATCGTTCAAAGCAGTATTGCAGAACGTCTTGAATTGTTATATAGGCCCGGCATTAGCGGAGAAGTGTATACGACCGATAAATTCGGATGAACTGATTTTGAGCACCCGTTGGAAGACGTTCCTTCCGCCTTGGCCGATCCGCTCCGTAGCAATTTTAATGAGCCTCATGACCGCTTACTCGCCATGAACCATAGATAAAGCAGCACGGTGCCCGCTTATACCATTCGAATTGTTTTGAACGCTCCCTGGCTAGCAACAAAAGATTTATTCATACACGGTGATTTTCCGATTCTCTGCATTGATTCTGTAATGAAAACGCGCAACGAGCGCTTTGATGCACGTATAAGATACGTCGCCTCGTGCTGTCTGTGGATTACACGAGCGTTTAGATTTAGCTTTACGGCCGGCGTATCGGTCGAGAGCCGAATCGCTATGCGACTGGCATACCTCTTTTTTTTTCCTACGGCGATGTCCTTTGATATTAAAGAAACAAGAACAGTCCAACGCGTGTTAATGTTATGGTTGCGCGCATCGAGAGGCGTCATCAACCTAAAACATCGTCCCTCCCGCTTTCGATTGTCTGCATCCTCAAGAAAATATTAGTAGTTTGTTACGTGGCACTCCCGAAAAGCCGTCGTGGTTTCCCAAGGCCAGAAGGTACGAAGGCATTTGCCTTGCACTAACACCTTTGCTTATATCTAAACAAAAATTTGGCGTTGAAACAAGAAACGATACTCTCATAACCATTTTATTGTGTACCCGGGCTGGAGCTCGTGGGTACGACGAGAGATCGACACGGGTCCAAAAGTTGATATTTTAGATTTCACTGAAAATTTTATATTTCGTGCACCTCTCACCAGGTAGCCCGAAAGTCAACTTCGTTTTATGATTAACGGCATAACTTACGAGAAAAAAAAATATTAAACTTCACCAACATGGAGGCACCAATTTCGTCACCTGTCATTTTCGAAAATTGCAGATGCTATAAAAAACAAATATTTTTGTTTCAAGGAAGATATTTTTTACCTGAAATGCATGTTTAATGAAGAATGAATTCATACGGTTCCAAGTTCGTAAACCTTAAGAAAATAGTTTGCGATAGTTTAAAATAGATTACAAATTCCCCTTTTTTTTCTCCGAAAGTAATGCAAGCAGCGTTTTCAAACTTGACACGTTTTAAGGATATAGTATGTTCATTAGGTACATAAATTATTGCTGCCGTAGGGCAAATTTAAATTTTTATATATTGCCTCAAAGTTCTCATATTGCAAAAGTGTACTCCACTGAAATTTGAATAATAAAAAACCCGATCTTTGATTTTTCTTAAAATCTCGTAAATAGACAACCGCAGGCCATCATACAGTAATATAGAAAAACATGTTGCATTATTTTGTTTTTAGCGACAATATTCGTGATACAAATCAGAGCTTTTCGAGAATGCGCTGATAAGTTGAGAAATCTAGAAATCGGAACGGAAAAGCAGCAATAAGCTTCAAACGCGAGTAAACGTGACCGCATTTGGTGAAGAAAGGCTGTTTTGGCAGATAGGAGTAACTATTTTGAACACGGTACTCTACAGTATCTGCATTCACTCTTATACGTAGAGCACTGAGACTTCTAATATGTGGTGCCTCTACATTACTGACACTCAGATGGAGCTGCTGTGACGGCCATGTGTTTGCAACACGTTGGGTAAGAGAATTGAATGTTGAATGAGTTCATAAACGATTCATAACAAATTTTTATCATTTGGGGCACGAAGACTGCCGCATTAGACTGAAGAACACGTTTTAGGGCAAGCTGTCATCCGTCGTCTGCTCTACAGATGAACTGCTGTGCGCCGCATCTCGGAGTTAATGCTTTAGATCATATGGTTCAAAGTAGAGACAAAGATTACAACTCCCGTAATTTTATCGAGAAAAACATTGTGAAATTCATTTTAACGTACCATACTTCAGCTTTGCATTGGCACTGTGGATACTTGTGCGCGAGTATCCACAGTAACGTTTGCTGATTTAACGTTTGCTAGTAACGTATTGCTGATTTTAAAGTGTCCTATCAACCTTTCTCATTCGTGCTTCGCGTACCATCGATTCCCTCTGTACGTGGGATCTGCCAATTTTTTTTGTTTTTTTTTTTGCTCTTGTAATCATTATAAGCCGTACTAAGTTTATGTTTTTTTTTACTAGTGCAGTTTTTTGAGAAGCTGTGGTATCAGTTATTTTCTCTCATTTTTTTCGAGATTGACGAATCACAAGCAGAAGAATGTCGCACGCATTTCTAGTTCTGATAGTTTCATTTTGATATTTTGCGAGTAAAAAGCAGCCTTGCTAAACTTCCGATCTATATTCTAGCTCTTGGTCATTTGCAAAACTAGAATTGTTCTTCTGAGATAAATTGACAAGCATGTTCGCATACCCTGTCAGTGCGTGTCTGTCTTCGGAAACTGTGTGCTTTTGAAGTTGCAGAATTCCGTTTGTATTTCTTTTTCTTGCTTTAAATTGGTCCTGCAACGCTTTTCTATGTAACCATTGAATGGCTCTTTTATAGGAGTTTATTGTCTCACGAATTGACCACTGCAAATTTTTTTAGACTCCGTCAAGAACACGCAGAGTTAGATAGATTTGTCGCACTCTGTAATTCCTTTCTCTCTTCGCTCGTTCCGACAAGTGCGCTGGAAGCTAAGCAGGGAGGGGTGGCACGGGTGAAATACGTTACAGGCCACGCGCGTTATAACGTTCCACGCTTTTTTTCTCTTTCTTTCTTTTTTTCGAACTTGTGGTTTTCTTCCAGTGTGATCGCGAGTGCGCTTGTGGACGTTTGGCGACCTTCTGCGGCTGCCTCAGTAACTGTGCAGTCCGCGAAATCAGCCAATGGCCGGGACATTGTGTATATGGCGCGCTCATTCGGGTACATGACGTCATGTGTAGAAAGGAGAGGGAATGATTCCTAGCTGATTTTGAATATTAAATGTAAATTATAAGTCACGTGCTGCGCTATAATGTTTAGCTCGCGTGTTCTCGGGAGACTCGACTACCCATCTGCAGCGTTTTCTGATCACGCTGAAAATGTATTGCATCACCCCTTAGGATGTACTGCTACATTTATAAAAAAAAAACAGCTGGCACAATTCATGTACCGAAAATAAGGCTGTGGGAAACGCCCCAAGAAACTGGCTTTCTCTCCCAAACTTTGGATTTTCCCCCCGGAAGCGAATATTCTCGCATGATTCTGTATCATTCTGTGAGAACAGTGCGGAGACGCTGTGCGGAGTGAACTGGAAATACCACTTCCACTTCCGCCTCCATGATTTCTTGTATTTGCGCTACCGGCTCGTCACGCAAAGTCACTGTTGCTGCTGTTCTCTGCAAAGCAGGCGATAATTCAGTCTAACTTGGGAAAAGACAGCCTTTGCCACTGCGTGCGACGTTGAAAAACAAGGTCGGCATTGGAGTCAACAGACGCTTCCCGTGCCTGACGAGTACGTACAGCTGCGTATAAAGATTTTGAGTATTTAATCATAACTTATTATTTTTTATATAACCCGCCCCCTAATATCAGCCCACATTTCCAACTACAAAACGCGAAAAAAATGAAACATGAAAAAATATCTACAGCAAAACGTATTATTGTGAAGGTGTCTTTCTTGCAATATCTTAAGGCAGTGTAGTGAAGTCAACTTATGCACCCAATATTGTATCGCAGAGCCAATGAATTTAATAAAAGTTTTATATCGAATTATTCGATACATCGAACTACTTGCCATTCTTTGGCGAATTTGGTGTATGCGGGTTTGGCACTGCGTGCGTGCGTGTGTTTCATCAATTGTGCTGAAAATTCTCAAAAATAAGGAAAATGTGACACCTGAACCTTGCTGTCACTATTACTTTTTTTAGGGGCGAAGCTCCTTAGGGCGTGGGCTGTGCGTCCCCTGTAGCCTGTATGTAGCCACCTCTAGTTTAGTTCTTGCAGTGTTCACTAGATGGCGGTACCGTCCCCTGTATGTAGCCACCTCTCGTTTAGTTCTTGTAGTGTTTACTAGATGGTGGTACTTGTAGCTGATGATGAAAAGATGCAAGATGTTATAAACTAGAAAGCGGTACTTGTAGTTGATGAAAGACGCGAGATCTTATAAAATAGGAATGATGTCACATATGGCGCGTGTCATTGGTTGAAGGCAATCGTTCGATTTAGTGTGGCGACGTACGCTAGGGGGAGCGATGTAATAAAATCGAGTGGGCAAAATGTACAGAGGATTCATGGTTTACCAGGTTTACCTCCGGAGCTTCGCCCACTCATCATCATTCACTTCGTGGATATGGCGGAATTTTTTTTTTGCGGTGGCAGGCATCTTAGGCTGAATATCGGCATCAATTACGACAAGAATCAAAGAAATTAGGTTAATTGACTCTAACTACTGAGGACAGGTGGTCGAGTCAAATGGAAAAAAATGCAGCTCTCCCTGTAAAGGGCCTGTTGCATCTGTGTGAGAATGTGAGAGTTTGAAAAATTACAAAGTTGCGTTAAGTATTTACATTATGACGAGTTAGCGACTAGCCGAGTAACAAGATGAGCAAGCCGCTTTCAGATACAAAAGCAGCGACTAGCGATAATCATCGCGTTATGATAGCTGGAAAATTTCGCGGCCGAAGTCGATACTATAGGAATAGCTCCCGAGGCGTAGATAGAATGTGCGAGCATCGTTGTACCGACCATGCAATGACTTCGCCTCGTGGTTTCGTTGGCGATTGAAGCACATGCAGCGCCCATACAATAACAAATGCAGGAGAACATCACAGCAATCGCCGTCGCGAACAGTGCCGTCATTCTGGTCGTCTGCTAATTCCGCTTATTGGAGTTTCGCTCTGACCGGTGAGTTTCACTGAATTTCATTGCTCCGCAATGATAATCAGAGCCCGATATCTCCAAGTCTTGAAACCGACAGTGGCAGTGTCGCAGGAAGGACAGAAATTTTTTACCGCATGTTTCCGCTAATTAAAACGTTAATTTGTTTACTTAATTACTGTTTCAGTTATTACGTGTTGTCGTTTGGAGATGCCTGCCACCACAGTAAAAGGACACTGCATTTTATGAATGCCGCGAGTTATTATTCTATTTTTCTTATTATGAATTAAGTTTCATAAAACACCCTGCACATACACACACATACACACACACACACACACAAACACAGGGCTTGACGAGGTAAAAATCGGGGTCGCACAAGTGGTGCAAGCCGGGAAGAACTGCGAAGCTAGTAGGCCTGCCTCATTTGTATTTATTTATCTCTATTTTTATCTGTTATTTGTCTTAATTTGTATTTATTTCCTTGTCTTTCTCACTCTCTCCAACTTTTTTTCATTTCTTTCTCTCTTTTTGTTTCTTCACTTGTTTGCGTCTTTCTTTCTTTCTCTCTTTGTATATTTCTTTTTTTCTGTCTCTCTCTCTCTCTCTCTCTATTTTTCTCATTTTTGATCTCTCTCTCCATGCTCTCACCCATCAGTTTTGTTGCATCCCACGCCACACAAAGCAGCGTGTGTTCAGGGAGCGATGCAGAAGATGTAGAGGAAGAAGAAGAGCGCGCGTGCAGCTTCACGAGGAAGGTAGTTTTCTGCTCAATCAACTAATGTACAAAATATTTTTTTCAATAATAGATAATAAATTGAATTGACATCCTACTTTTCCAAAAAAAAACACATCACAATTTCATTCAAAATTTGTAATGTTTGCACTTTCTAACATTCATTACTCTAATATTTCATATGATATGCCAAGACCACTAAATTCTCGGCCAATCCCCCACAGGGGGGGGCATGAGCCACAATTAAGAGAAGGTGAACAAAAACCAGTTTTCTGTTCACTCTGCGCGGACACTGAGTCCGCCACGGTGGGAAGGGGCTATATATAGTGCTCAGCTGCTGACCCGGAGGTCACGGGTTTGATCCCGGTGGAATTTCGTTATAGGCGATATAGCAGAGGCCCGTGTACTGCGTATCGTCAGTGCACGTTAAAGGGCCCGTAAACCACCCAGAGGTCGAAATTCAGTTGCGGGGGGGGGGGGGGGGCATTGCGCACGAGTGTACGACGAGCACGGAGCCGTGAGAATTTTACGAAACGGTGCAGTAATAGCGTAGTTAGACGCGTTTGATTATCGAAACCGTGACAACCACACCTTTCGCTCTCTCCTGCGCTTCCCTCCGCTGCTATCCTCTCCCACGCCGCCTTGCCCTCTCGCGAGCGCCTCTCCCATGCCCCGCCCAAAATCTCGTGCCATACGTCATCGCTAACGCGCTGCTTGAAACACCACCTACTTCCGGTTGCCGCGACTCCGGCCGTCGTTGTTTTAGCTGCGTGCTTGTTGGCCTGCCGTAATCGTGCTAGTATGGACCCTGCGTTGTGCGCACGCCTTCGAAGGATCCCCAACGCGATGGACTCGTACGGAGACACGCTGTGCTCCGCCCGTGTTGCTCGCACACGGGCAACAGGACGAACAACAATAAGCAGCGCGGACAGCTTCTTGCAGACTGACCGGAAGTCGTAGGCTCTTGCTCGACCAATCACAGCATATTCGGCATATATTGGCTCGGAGCGTCAGAGATATGGCATGGCGCGTCACGCAGAGGCCCGAAAGGCCCGGGAAGAAGGAGGGATTGTTTCTTGGATTTTGTGGCGCGTCGGCAGCTCGTAGCGCTGCCTCGTGTAGAATCATTGATCGCGACGGCATTTTGCACACAATGCGCTGGTTTACTTGAATTTATTGAAAAAATATCGGAGGAGGTTTACGGACCCTTCAAAGAACACCAGATGGTCGAAATTTCCGGAGCCGTCCGCTACAGCGTCTCTCATAATCATATTGTGGCTTTTGAACGTAAGACCGAAATATTATTTTAAAGAAAACGAGACTGCCTGTGTGCTGTGAAAACTTGCCGTACGCATAGGAGCGAGAGAATCACGTGCGGAATCAAACGCCCCATCTCGTGCGCCAGTCAATCGCTAACTGCGCGTGACCATTTATATTGCACTTAGCGGCACCTAAGCAATTTGGCGGCAGAAGGGAAGCCTCCTCAAGGGTGGTCCATCTTCCCTTGCGCGTGAGCTTCGATGAATCCACAATGATAACTTGCATGTTGAGCGCGGTAGAGCCGATCGAGGGGTCCACATTATTTTATATATTTCTCATTTCGTTCTTCCCTCAACGTACACGAGCGCGAACCTTGGAACGCGTCCAGATTGGGCGCCACATGGCAGCGGTCAATGCATTTTGCTCGCCACTTCCGGGCGGGCCCATACCTCGCAGAGGTACCGCGCCCGTTTCGAGTTCATACGAATTTCGAGCTGCTGTGAAGTGTTCGTTTTGGGACGACGCCATTAATACACTGGCACCCACGGAAGCTTGCCGGAGCAATCGGAAATACGTTAAATATTCAAGTTTGTTGTATCGTGACTCGTCTCGATGAGTTTATTTTCTCATCCTTTTGTCCCAGCGGGGGCGTGCTGCAGCTAAACGTTTTGACAATTAATATATCTGGCTCACTTTAATGACCATGCACTGTATATATGCTGCATACAAGTGCTAACACAAGTACTCACAAAGGTATCTAGGAATGTGTCATGATGAACATTGTTCAGCGCAAAAAAAAAAAAAAAAGACGCTTCGTGTTAGGGCGCACCCCTTTGTCAGAAGCGCGATGAGCGATGATGAGTCAGGAATGGTAAATGCGCATTTATGCGGCATTGTGCAGTGTGCAGGCATGCATGTTTCATGCACCGGAATTGCCAATTAGACAACCCGTCCGATTTGAAGCTTAGCCCAGCTGCGAGCGCGACTAATCCAGAATTGTTCGCGAATAGGAAATGCGCCGCGCGCGCCGCCTCATTTGTATGCGGCTCCGAATCCGTCGGGCGCAAGCCGACAGGTTCGAGATAGAACAGCGCCGATAGCGCGTAGCAATTCCCACGCTGGCCGCGCGGGCTTTTCGGCAACCATGCAACGGCGCTGTTTGAAACGAGATGAGCATCCGTTCAATGTCTCTGCAACTGGGAAAGTGGCTGCGAGTCATTAAAGCCACAAGCGCGCATTGCTTGCCGGGCAGATCTGATAGAGACCGGCAGACGAGACGCGTTTTGCTTTTTTCTCTCCGGCGGCTCCCCAGAAGGAATGCACCATGGGCGACTGCGAAGGGAGAGACTTGGGTGGGAGAGGCGCGCCGCAGCCAGCTGACCCTCTGTAACCTTGGAATTCTGAACCCCTCTTCTTGTCGGGCGCCCTCCTCCTTTCTCTTGCTCGGGCTCTCTTCTTCAAAAGTATCCTCTCTCGAAAACCCGCCGCCGTCGCGTCATTTCCCCTCGCCCGTGACTGGCCGGCAAAGATGGCCGCATCGAGAAGCTAGCGTCATTCAAGATGAGCAATCCCTTCGCGGGACGACTCTTTCTACGCGCCGTGAAGCGGTTTCCGCCATCGCCAACTGGTCGACGCAGGACTACCTAATGTCACCGCAACAGGCAAGTTATATAGGCTGCTGCGTCAAGCGTTGTTTGCGGGCTGCATTCGCGAACAGCTTTGGTGTCGCGCAAGTAAACAAAGCGCCCGCGTGCCGTTCCGCTTCGGCACAGCGGGGTCTTCTAATTTGTTCCGCGCTTCTTTTCAAAAGTTGCGCTAATAGGAGGGCCGGTCGCAGCACGCCCTTTCGCGTCAGCGGCCACTTTGCGCAGCTGAGATCGAATAACGCGATTTGTCACGCGAAGGGTTCATCAACACTGTGAGGAGGCGCGGGGAAGACTTGACGGGACAGAGACAAAAGTTTCTCGAGTCGGCGTTAAAGTGGCTCCCGAGGTGTCAACTTCCGGGATACTGCTAGGCACAACGAATATCGATACTTTCGGTTATCGCGATGTTGGTTTCTTACATTTTCCACGTCCCGTTTGACGATTCCCAGTGCAGGACGTCCCATGAGTGAATCACGCGCGCTGTAGCGAGACAAGTTGTAGCATGCAGCAGACAGGAGGGAGAGAGGGAAAAAAGGATTAGTTCTCTTTTTCTATCTAAATCTATCATTGGCCGCTGAAGACTACACGTATTTAGACAAAGTAGTAATGAGCTTTCATCACTCTTATACTTTAATTAGGCAAGCTACGAAACAAATACGGCGAGATATCAAGATATTCTCGACCTGGTCGTCAATTTTACTTACAAAAGAATACGGAGGAGGTTGCATGGCCCAAGCGTTAAAGGATCACTGCACACAAATATACATTACATGGCATTGATGCTGTGTTTCGTGTGTGTGTGTGTGTATATATATATATATATATATATATATATATATATATATATATATATATATAATACAGAAATCACTAGTGTATCTGTAACTGATACAATGCCTGAAGCAACACACATGTCAGTAAATTTCACAGTAATTTTTATATGTATATATATACTTGTGAAACTTGTAAAAAAATTACTGTGAAAGTTACTGACATGTCTGTTGCTTCAGGCATTGTATCACTTAGTTAATGATACACTAGTGACTAGTGATCTTTTTTTTGTGTGTGTTGGTGTTTAAATTAAATATTCTCCACGGTCTTACTTCATAAACATATATTGCCGGGCAATTCCTCTGTATGCAATAAAACAGAGAATGCGTCCGTGATCTAGAAATGTGTGGTTAGTGTATTAGCCCTCAGTAATGGTCGACCTAATATTGTAGGCTGTATAGGCTGTTTGTTTAAATTATCCTGGTTTTGCACGGTTACTGTTTGGGTGCTTTACTTGTGAAGTTTTATTGTGAAATGCACTTGTGAAGTTTTGTTAAACTGCAGTTTGCTTTTTTGCTCATTGAATAAATATGGTACAGCTGCAATAAAAAAGAAATTACCGTTAATAGCTTTGATGCAACAGCCATCTTAATAGTCCACGAATATGTGTGAAGGCACACATATGCTTCCTTTAACACAGAGCTGATGGGCAAATAAATACCTTTTGTTTTTTTCCTATGCAAATGAAAAGTTCCTATTTAAATATTGCAGTAATCCTTCTTTAAGACAGGCTCATTCTTTTTGTACTCATTATAATTCTGTGATATCTGTGAAATACAACATTTGAAAGTAGCACTAGCCTCATGAGTAACCCATTTTTATGTCATGTTCTTTCTTGCACCCAATGATATTGTTATTATAGATATATAACCATGGCAGTAATTTGTTTCATAGTTATGAAAGTGAATATTCGTGACGAATAAAATCTCAAGTGAGCTGCTGCATGTTGCACACTGTGAGAGAAGGAAAACAGTACGTGTTCAGGATTACAAAGTATACCTACACAAGTATGGAAATGCAAATTATTTTTTTGGTAAAAATAATTCCATTTGTTCTACTGGCAACAAGTTGATGTACTTGAATTTTCTAATTATTTACCAGTATGGTGTTTTTTATGAGTTACTCCCACTGTTTAACAGCACTCAACACACAAAAAAAAAGATGATGTCATCCACTACCAGGATGAAAAGCATCTGCAGGTTTATGTGATGAAAACTGGTGTAAACCAGTGCTACGTGTAATTACTAAAGCAGTCACACCTGAACAGACCATGAGTTCTTGTAGTACCTATTATGAAGCTCCAAGCCGAATATTTGAAGTTAGACTGTAATGTTTCTGAGTGCAATCAGTGCAACCGCCTTTGTAGTGAAAGTGAAAACTTATTATGCACATTTTGAAATGATGGGTAAGTCGCACTCTTGTCACATCATGATTAATGTACTGCATCTTATTTAATTAGTATGGATAATTTGTGAGTGTCAGTAATAATTGTTCAGTATATTTCAGCCTAATCATTATTAACTAATGTTTTTTTACATCTATGAGCATATTGCAAAGGGGATTAGCTGCGTGCTTTATGGTATGCATGTGTATCACTATGGTACCAACTTTCCATATTGGTGTAGTTGAGGTTGTGAATGTGTGTTGGATGACAAGCTTAATAGTGATTTAACCAAAAATTGGAGCATTATAAGCATACCTTAATTTAGGTAAATCAACATCTCCCCTAGATTTTTTGGCTCACCTCACCTTTCCCTCTTGTTCTAACCTGATAATAACTAACCTGATAATAAAAGAAATAGCTGCGATTTACCCTCGTTCTAATCCTATTGTGTGCATGAACAACACTTTTGTTGTGAACCATCACGTTTTTCAGAAAATTAAGTTTTATCGTAATGCATAAACTTCTGAGTGATTGGGGAAAAGTAATATATTTATGAAAGGCAACATTCCTTAGAGATATACTCACAATGAATACATCTGATGGTGCTGCAATCATGTTACCCTTTCTTTCCCCCCCCCCCCCTTTTTTAAGGACAGGTGTGATGGAGATTCAGCCTTTGGCCATCGCGGACGAGGGCTTGCCTTTAGTTTGCAATATGACACCCAGTTGCACTTTTTGTTTGTGAAATTCAGTTTTGCAACGTATGCTTTTGTTCAGTAAGATTTTCTATTGTGCGTCTTTGATCGTAAGTGACCTTTATCACCTGGCATATTTGCGTAAATTAATATGGAGTCCTTATTTCAGGAACATCATGGGCTTCCAGTTGTTAACTTGGGCAGTGCATCTACACCTGTTCACACACCTTCTCACTGTTGCCCTTATTTTAGAAGGTATGTCTTTAACTGCACTTTGGTTTGTTTTCAATAACATGTTACTATTTGTACCTTTACACTCTTCACTGCATAATAGTTGTGCTTGCCATATGAAAAAACATATCCACAAGAGTGCACTTTCATAGCTATGGTGTCATGTTTGGCCAAAAATCACATTTCATTAAAGTGGTAACTATGAAGTATTCACACCCATAGCTTTCTGATGAGTGTAGACTGTAAAGAAACGAAAGACTAGAATATTGTGAAACAGTTACTCATTTGAAAAGCGCTCTATTCTCTTCATATCAGGTGGCACAATTCATTTTAGTCGACTACCCAGCATCAGATCGTTTACGTATACTCCTGCATATTCCCATTTTCATGCATGCAATCTTGTTCCCTTATGAAGTGCATAAAGTTTCATATAGTAGCTAAACTTTCCGGGGACATAATTTTTGTGATTTCGTGATTAATGTTGTAGAGTTTATGAATACTTGTTTTTTTAGTAAACTGGTATGGTACATATGATTCATTATTACAGCACCGTACATCTTTGTGTTCTATGAAATGAGTGTCCTTTATTTTTCTAAAGTTTTGTTTGGGCAAATGTTCGAAAACATTGAGCTCGCAAATAAAATGGATTGTTTGTAGCATTTTGCATAGCTTGTCTAGAAAAACATATGTTTAGGTCACAGTGCTATTATGTTGCCGTTGTTTTCTCTTCTAGCCTAATATTTTGTAATAGATTCTAATTGTATGTTAAGTCTGCAGCTGAACTGTCTAGACCATCTTGCCCATTCTCTTGAGCTTCATTACTGTGCGTGCACATCTGCTGCAGACCAAGAGCTCAAGTTTGTCGAGGAGCCAAGCTCGGTGTTCGTCGACGCGGAGAACCATGAGCTGGCTTCTTTCCGCTGCTCAGTGTCACCCAAAGTGGCCGGCATCATATGGCTGGAGAATGGCACCGTGTTGGCCGAGGGTGCGCCCAATGTCGTCAAAATGTCCAAGCACCGCTTGCAAGTGCTGGTTGGTGGCAGACCAGCCAACGCATCCGGACACCACACACGCCACTCGTACCAGTGTGCTGCCCAAATGGGGGAGCTCCTTATCATGAGCACTCCTGCTACTGCCATTGTTGCTAGTGAGTCATCATCATCATCATCATCAGCCTGACTACGTCCACTGCAGGACAAAGGCCTCTCCCATGTTCCGCCAGTTAACCCGGTCCTGTGCTTGCTGCTGCCAATTTATACCCGCAAACTTCTTAATCTCATCTGCCCACCTAACCTTCTGTCTCCCCCTAACCCGCTTCCCTTCTCTGGGAATCCAGTCAGTTACCCTTAATGACCAGCAGTTATCCTGTCTACGCGCTACATGCCCTGCCCATGTCCATTTCTTCTTGATTTCAGCTATGATATCCTTAACCCCCGTTTGTTCCCTAATCCACTCTGCTCTCTTCTTGTCTCTTAAGGTTACACCTACCATTTTTCTTTCCATTGCTCGCTGCGTCGTCCTCAATTTCAGCTGAACCCTCTTTGTAAGTCTCCAGGTTTCTGCTCCGTAGCTAAGTACCGGCAAGATACAGCTGTTATATACCTTCCTCTTGAGGGATAGTGGCAAACTACCTGTCATAATTTGAGAGTGCTTGCCAAATGTGCTCCACCCCATTCTTATTCTTCTAGTTACTTCAGTCTCGTGGTTCGGCTCTGCGGTTATTACCTGCCCTAAGTAGACATAGTCTTTTACAACTTCAAGTGCACTATTACCTATCTCGAAGCGCTGCTCCTTGCCGAGGTTGTTGTACATTACTTTCGTTTTCTGCAGATTAATTTTAAGACCCACCTTTCTGCTCTCCTTGTCTAGCTCCGTGATCATGAGTTGCAATTCGTCCCCCGAGTTACTCAGCAATGCAATGTCATCGGCGAAGCGCAGGTTACTAAGGTATTCTCCATTGACTCTTATCCCTAACTGTTCCCATTCTAGGCTTCTGAAAACCTCCTGTAAGCACGCGGTAAATAGCATTGGGGAAATTGTGTCCCCCTGCCTTACACCCTTCTTGATTGGTATTCTGTTGCTTTCTTTATGAAGCACTATGGTAGCAGTTGATCCCCTGTAGATTTCTTCCAGAATGTTTATATATACTTCATCTACGCCCTGATTCCGCAGTGTTTGCATGACGGCTGATATTTCTACTGAATCAAACGCTTTCTCGTAATCTATGAAGGCTATGTATAGGGGTTGGTTATACTCTGAGCATTTCTCTATTACCTGATTGATAGTATGAATGTGGTCAATTGTTGAGTAGCCTGTTCGAAATCCTGCTTGTTCCTTTGGTTGATTGAATTCTAATGTTTTCTTTACTCTGTTAGCAATTACCTTTGTAAATAGCTTGTATACTACAGAGAGCAAGCTGATCGGCCTGTAATTCTTCAAGTCCTTGTCATCTCCTTTCTTATGTATTAAGATGATGTTAGCGTTCTTCCAAGACTCTGGTACTCTTCCCGTCAGGAGACACCTCGTAAACAGGGTGGCTAGTTTTTCTAACACAATCTGTCCTCCATCTTTCAGCAGATCTGATGTTACCTGATCCTCACCAGCAGCTTTGCCCCTTTGCATGCTCTCCAAAGCTTTCCTGACTTCTTCTATCATTACTGGTGGGGTGTAATCTGGGTTACTGCTAGTTCTTATAGTATTAAGGCCGTGGTTGTCACGGCTACTGTACAGATCTCTGTAAAACTCCTCTGCTATTTTAACTATCCTATCTATATTGGTAGTTATTTTGCCTTCTTTGTCCCTTAGTGCATACATCCGACTTTTGCCTATCCCGAGTTTCCTCTTCAATGCTTTGACACTTCCTCCGTTTTTCAGAGCGTGTTCAATTCTCTCCATGTTATACCTTCTTACATCGCATACCTTACGTCTATTAATCAACTTCGAAAGCTCTGCCAGTTCTATTTTGTCGGTTGTACTTGACACTTTCATGATTTGACGCTTCTTAATTAGGTTCTTCGTTTCCTGGGAAAGCTTGCCAGTGTCTTGTCTAACTACCCTGCCTCCAACTTCCACTGCACACTCCGTAATGATACTCGTTAGATTATCATTCATTGTATCTACGCTAAGGTTCGTTTCCTCACTAAGAGCCGAGTACCTGTTCTGCAGCGACACTCTGAATTCCTGTACTTTCCCTCTCAGTGCTAGCTGATTGATTGGCTTCTTGCGTATCAGTTTCTGTCGTTCCTTCTTCAAGTCTAGGCGAATTCGAGACCGTACTATTCTATGGTCACTGCATCGTACCTTGCCAATCACTTCCACATCCTGCACGATTCCAGGTTGTGCACTCATTATAAAGTCTATTTCGTTCTTATTTTCGCCATTAGGGCTCCTCCATGTCCACTTGCGGTTTTCTCGTTTTCGGTAGAAGGTATTCAAAATCCGTAAATTATTGCGTTCTGCGAATTCTACTAGTAGCTCTCCTCTGGCGTTTCTAGTACCGATGCCATAATCTCCTACTGCCTGGTCTCCAGCCTGCTTCTTCCCTACCTTTGCATTAAAGTCGCCCATCACTATAGTATACTGTGTTTTTACCTTACTCATTGCCGATTCCACGTCTTCATAGAAGCTTTCAACTGAAGCGTCATCATGGCTGGATGTAGGCGCGTAAGCCTGTACTACCTTCATCTTGTATCTTTTATTCAGTTTAATTACGATACCTACCACCCTTTCATTAATGCTATAGTATTCCTCTATGTTGCCAGCTATGTTTCTGTGAATTAGGAACCCCACTCCCAGTTCTCTTCTCTCTGCCAAGCCCCTGTAGCAAAGGACGTGCCCATTCTGTAGCACCGTATAGGCCTCATCTGTCCTCCTAACCTCACTGAGCCCTATTATATCCCATTTAACACCCTCTAGCTCCTCGAATAGTACAGCTAGACTTCCCTCACTAGATAAGCTTCTAGCATTAAACGTTGCCAAGTTCAGGTTCCAATGGCGGCCTGTCCGGATCCAGAGATTCTTAGCACCCTCTGCTGCGTTGCAGATCTGACCGCCGCCATGGTCAGTTGCTTCGCAGCTGCTGGGGACTGAGGGCCGTGAGTTATTTGACGTAAGCATGTGGGAGGTAGTGGCCAGATACTGCACCAGGGTGGCCAATCCTTCTCTGGTGAGGGAGTGCGTTCTCGGCGGTGTTTGCCGGTGAGGCCGCACCCCAGGCCTCTTAATGCAGTTCCATCAACACGCGGATTTTTTTTTTTTTTTAATCCGGTTGGGAACTGCGCGGTACTGGGATTTGAACCACGGACCTCTTGCATGCGAGGCGGATGCTCTAACCACTACGCCATCGCTGCTAGTGAGTACCTTTCTGTAAAGCCTTGCAGCTAAGGAGGAAGGAAAAACGCTAGCAGGGGACATTGCATGTGGGGCAATCTTGATTGATGTGTGGGGTTTAATGCCCCAATACCACCATATGATTATGAGAGAGACCGTAGTGAAGGGCTCTAGAAGTTTCAGCCACCTGGGATTCATTGACATGCACCCAAATGTGAGCACACGAGCCAACACCATTTTTGCCTCCATCAAAAATGTAGCCGCCACAGCCGGAATTCGATCTCGCGACCTGCGGGTCAGCAGCCGAGTACCTTAGCCACTAGACCACCGCGGTGGGGCATTTGTGAAAATCTCAAAGCTATTCATAAAATCTGTAAAGGAGAAGATCCGGAGAAATCAGCCCATCTGAATGCGCTAGGCAGCTGGTTATCTCTAGCCACTGAGCTGACAAGTAGAGTGGAGACCAGGTTGGGAGGGTTGGCTAAGACGAGAGCTACCTCCGACTAGGAATTGCTTTGAAAGATTAAAAAACCTGGAGGGCCCACTTCCCAAACGGAACGGTGGCGTCAGAAGGGATAGCCTGTCAAGCCTAGCTTCCTCAGCTCTTGATTTTTTTTTTTTTTTTTCAGTTATATCTTCCTCGAGGTTAGCTGCTGATTGATTGGTTTCGCCTTATTTAAGACTATCCTATGACTGTTGTAGCGTGTGGTGTCTAACTAACTTCATGTAATTTTAAGGCAAACTGCAACAAAATATTATAGAGTAGTGAATGTTGTTCCGAAGGCAATTAACAAACAAGCAGGATATATATTGTCACGTGTATATTGTCAAGAACAGGACACAGTTCCACGGTGTAACAATATGAAGTGGTCTCCTTGAAAAATTTTAAGTTCAATGTGCGAGTGCCTCATTTTCCAATCTAGCAACATCAAATAATTTAGCAGCAGAACTGTTTAAGGCCTGGAGGTTTGTTGCTATGCACTTACTAGCTCAGCTGTAAGAGGGAAGCCTGATAAGAATCAGAGCACGGGTAAAGCTTACTATTCTTTTTGAAAAAAAAAAAAAAACTGTAAGCCGTGCTTGTAAGCTTTAAAATGAAACCCTGTCAATGTTTAAATGGTTGCTAATCTTAACCATTTCTGTTCCATTCTACACTGCCATTCGTATTCTACACTTCTATTTGTTTACCTATTTGAGATTGCAATTCAGCAGACATTCTTAAAATCTATAGCTCATTTCTTTTACCAGTGCTCTCTTTTTTGTGTCGGTTCCCAGCATCAGAGCTAAATATAATTCAGGGTTTTGCAACTCTACACCACTCCATGTTTTTTTCTTTTTTGTAATTTTTTACAGCTCTGACACCTTTCGCCCCTCAAGAGGATGTTCATGTTTCTGTCACTGCTGGCAACACCGCCGTAGTTCCCTGCAGGCTGCCTTACAGCAACCCTCCTGCAGTTTCAGAATTTCGTTTTAATAAGACGTCTGTAAATAGAACTGTTGGTGAGTTCCCTTTTGCTTTATTTCTATTTTCTAGAAAAGTACTTCGTGCACATGCTCGAGAGCGCCAAAACTACACACCCATGTGTCATAGGAAAGAATATTACGTTAATGTTTGTTAAGTAATGAGATTTTGATCATCGTGCAAGGCACCATGAACCAGGACGCTTGCCAGACATCTTAGTAATTACCACGTGACCTGTAACATATGGGTGAATTATGGCGGTGATGGTGTGGATGAATTGGAGCTACGCAGCGAGAGGTGTGCTCCTTATGAGTAAACTAAGACTTTGCCTTTACTGAGCGATATGAGATGACCTTACTTACCAGTCGGCTTGATTTAATGATATGGCAGTATTCTCAGGTTTACAGAGGTTAAGCCAAATATTAAAACAACTGTTGCAGTTGTGCACTGGAGGATTGCTGCTTTCTATCTAGTCAGCAAAGTGCTGGAGAAACGCCTCGGGGCGTAACTTTCGGCTGATTGTGTATTTCTTGCCTGTGACACTGCCGAGAATCTTCTAATTTCTCTCCTCTTTCAGACCGACACCACATAATGCCTTCTGGAGACCTGCAGATACAGTCTAGCACAATATGGGACTCCGGCGTCTATTTCTGTACAGCCCATAATCCATTGATCAAAAAGCGGCTGACTGCATCGCACAAGATCTACCTTACAGTGCATGGTGAGCGTGCCATTACTGTTTCTGCTAGGGTGATGTATTTTGGGATGCTCAATCTAATACAAGTAATTAACTTTTTCTCATTAAAGACTAGCTGAGTTCGTCCGCACAGTTTGTACTGCTCCCACCAAAGATGCGCTCTGCTCGTCCACTATAAAACAAGCATTTGGGGGTGCCGTATTTAAGCTACTCTGATTCATTTTGCTGTGTGATTTTTTTGGCTTAAACAGATAGCACAGCGAAAAATTTAATAGCGCCCTTTGCTCAGTGTGAGTAGTGCACGCGTGTAGGAACAGCTTCGTTCAGATAAAAAAAAAAGTGGTCTTGTTTGCTGTTGTTTCGTATAATGTGCTCACCCAAGCGGTTGCATGTGTGAGCACTCAAATTATGTGCACAATGTGGTGAAGGGGCACCTTGGCATTCATTGTCTCGGGATTGCGGTTGCATCCCCTGCTTCGAACAGTGCAATAGTAGTGAGGCATAGCTCCCAGCTAACACTTGAGATTATAGATGCGAAAAGATACTCAAATAAGGCAACAACTGCATTAGCATCCCATCCCTTGCTCTGCCACAATTTGAGTGTTGTTATCGGGTTGGGCTAAAGCACAATCATGAATATGTGTTAAAGGGCCCGTAAACCACCTAGACGTCGAAATTCAGGTGTGGTGGGGTAATTGTGCACGAGCGTACGAGGAACACGGAGCTGTGAGAATTTTTGGGAACAATGCAGTAATAGCAAAGTTAGTCACGTTAGATTATCGAAACCGCGACGATCACTCCTTTCGCTCTCTCCTGTGCTCCCCTCCACTGGTGTCCTCTCTCAAGCCGCTTTTCCCCCTCGCGGAGCGCCCCTTTTTTGCCCCTCACAATCTCGCGTGGCATGCATACATCATCACTGACGCGCTGCTTGAAACACCGTCTACTTCCAGTTGCCGCGACCCCAGCCGTCGACTCCATCAGTTGCGTTGTAGCTGCGCGCTTGTTCGCGAACCGTGTCTGCCGTAATCGTGCCAGTTTGGACCCTATGTCATGCGCACACCTTCAAAGGATCGCCAACGAGGTGGACCCGTACGAGGCAACGCGTGTCCCCGTACATAATGCACGCACCCACAAACAAGCAGCACAGACAGCTGCTTGCAGACTGACCAGAAGTCGTAGGCTCTTGCTCGACCAATCACAGCATATTTGGTTTGGCGTGTCAGGAGGAGGCCCGAAAGGTCCAGAAAGAAGGAGGGATTGTTTTGTGGAATTTGTGGGGCGCCGGCAACTCATAGCACTTCCCTTTGTAAAATCATTGATCGCGACAGCATTCTGCGTGCGTTTATTTGAAATGTTTGAAAAAATATCTGAGGTTGTGTACAGTCCCTTTAAAAGGGGTTAGACTGTTGATGCATTTATTTGGCTCGTCTTTATCTTTATCTCTACATATATACTTTACCATTGCGCAAAATAAAGACGAGTTTGAAGTCAACGCTCTTTTTTCCCGCTCTGTCCCATTGTTTCCTATGTTTGTGCGCTGTGAAATTCGCCATCATAAGCTTACTGATGATAATAATGTGTGTGTCTCACTTTACGACGAAACTTGTAGACCACAAGAAATCTGTGAGTCATGCCCAATGTGCATAAAAACGTTCTGCTTGGTTGTGTCCACTATTTCGTGTAAATGTATGTTTGGCTGGATGGAATTGACTCGTACATAATGCGAGCATGACAAGGAACTTGTCGACCGCATGTATTATCTGTACAGCTCACTGCTTCAACTCTGGTTAGGAGTGATAAGCGCCGTCCCTTTCTCTTTTTACAGAGCCAGCAGCTGAAGAAGTGCCTTCCTTCACATCCGTGCCACCTGAAGTCGTAAACGTGGTGACTGGAAGCAATGTCACGATAGAATGCGCCGCTAATGGGAACCCTGCCCCAGTCATCACCTGGAGCAAGGAAGGGGGCCACTTGCCCAGATCACGGCACAAGATTGTGCTTGGTAAGCATAATATACAAGGTTCAGCGAAAATGTACAGCATTTTCTTGACCTGCTTATCTCTGCATATCATGACGATGAATTTGTTAACAACCAAATGAGGGCAAGATTTATTTGAATTTGAGATGCCAGTTATAGGCATCTGAGCTATTGTCATAGTGTGGATAGCATGAATGGTTATGCTGTACTGGTTTTTTTTAAAGACTTTTCTGTAGACTTGTGCGAATAGTGAATTTTATATTCGAAGCAAATTCGAAGTTAATAATGATTTTGGTCAAATAATGTCGAATCGAATTCGAATAGTATGTATGACATATAAAGAGAAATGGGCATATATATTATGACCTAATTAACCTGCACAATATTTTTTTTTAACTGAAGTAGGCCTCTATGCAAATAGCATTTTTTTTTTTTCATTTAAAGGAAGTTGAAACAACTTTGAGTAGTAGCAGGATTTGAATGTCAGCTGAATGCTAATCATAGCCCTTAAAATACGTAACATTCTAAAATTTATTATGCTTAGAGCATATAAGCCATCATAATTTAATAGCTTAATCATCATAGCTTAATAAAAGGAATTGATTTGAGAGTAATATTTTTATTTATTTTAATAAATAAATGATTTGAGAGTAATATTTTTATTTAAAGGAGCCATCAGACTTTTAAGTAGCCGTAGAATGGATTCACTAAAGAAGCTTATTGTCTCATGAATTCACCGCCGCAAACATTTTCAGAATCCGTCCAGTACACGCGAAGTTGCAAAGATTCCTCGCACGCTGCAAGTGCATTCTCTTTTCTTGTCTCGGCGAAAGCGCTGGTAGCTAAGCAGGGAGGATTGGCATAGGCAAAGAAAATATGTCACGCGTACTCTCTGAGTTTATGGAGTCATTTGCCGAGAGAAGAGAGCAATTTTCAGCTGACTGAGAATTTATTGTGAATCGCACACCGCGTGCTGCGCTATAACATTTGGTTTTCGTGTCCTCTGTAGCCTCGACTACCGGTCAGCAGAGTTTTCTGACAATGCTCTAAATGTGTTGCAGAGCCTCTTTAAGAAAGGGACTTTGCGGCACAGCAAATCTTTTTTTTTTATTTTCATTGGTGCTTTCACGGTTTAGCACTCCTACAGTGCAGTGAAACCACCTTTACAAGCGGTACGTTCAGATTAATATGCACCTATTTGTTCCTTGCGAATACTTTGAAATTTTCAACAATTTAAATTCAAATCGAAGCAAATTTGAATACCCTACTATTTTTTTTAATATTCGAAGCATTCAAATATTCGCACAAGCCTGCTTTTTAAAGATGACTTTTGAGGTCCCCCACAGGAAAGGGAAAGGCAGTGGTTCTTTTATGTCTCCCCTTCTTGTTCATTCCTTTTTCTTATTATTTGTAAAGTGAGATCTTTAGATTCACAATTGAGAAAGCCAGTTTTGTGAGGGTGGTGTCATGAGCCAGCACTTGATATTTTAATAAAAACTTTGAGTTATTCTCTATTATTTAGAACGCACAAATGTGCTAGCAAGCTTATTTCTATGGTTTTTGCATTATTCTTGGGCGTCTAATGCAGGAAATCTGGAAATATTTAGTGTTCATTCAAGAGACAACGGCATATATAGCTGCCAGGCTTCCAATCGACTTGGAATCATCTTCGCACGCAAAACAAAGTTGGTAGTTCAAGGTGAGTGAGTACTTTTATATGAAAAACCTTTTAAAAACAAAGCGATGTTTTAAAAAGTCAAAGAATTAGTTGAACTCCCACAGTTGATATGATTGAAGATGTGTGAAGGTCTTTTTTCTTATAGTCGGCTTGAACTTGGCATAGTGCTTAGCTGGCTGGAGGTTGTAGAGTAATTACATAATGTTAGTTTAGCTTTGCAGCATTTATGTTGGTTTCCATGACAAATAGATTCACTGATGTATCAGTGACATTATGACAAATCAGTAGCCTATAACCTAGGTCGGCGTCATCAATACAGTGAAGAAAAATGTTTCAAGTATAGGTGCTCTTACAACTGCATTGTTTGTGGTTCGGACATGGAAAAATAGCATTGTCATTTCACCAGGCTTTTGTTCGTCAAATAACTGTAGCTGGCTGTCAGAATCCAAGTGGAGTAAAAATGCATTCAAACATTATCAGTCCATTAATTTCATCACTCTTTCTGTGTACCTCTGCCTTGATTTCATAAGTGACCAAAGTGCAGAGTACATCAGCGGTGTGCAGTCACCTCATGCAGTACTGCAGCAGAATTCTTGTCTACGTTTCGAAACTTGAAGATTTTCTCGCGATGTGCATTCACTCTTTAGAAATATACCTCTAGAACCATTACACCAAGATAGTTTACAGGTAAATTGTCAGCTGGAGTTGACTCTGGTAACTAGGTGCTGTATTGCTTTGAAATGGAAGGTTGTGTGTTTGAAGATCTTTCACTATTAACTGTGCTGCTTTCAGAGCCTCCTCACATCGTCACACCACTGCAAAACCACATTGTACAGCACGGAGGAGAGCTGCGGCTACAGTGCACAGTACAAGGTAACCCAGTGCCTACAGTTCATTGGCTTCATAATGGCAAAAGGGTGCATCATACATCCCACATCACAATATCAGGTTAGTACAGCTGTCGGCATCATGTGTACCTGTGTGCACAGGCTCTGAATGTTGCTGAAATGAGGTTTTTTACTCGGACTTTTCTTCAAGTGGCGTGAAGACTGAGCACTTAGACTTTGCTTTTGTTTTTACAGGTCATTATTATAGCATCAGTGTAATTCACAAATTGATCAGTATTAACAGAGCTTGACGTGAGAAAACATTTGCACTGTGGCTTTCTTGTTTCTCAACTTTCACTTATTACCTAGTTAAGTTTCCAAGTCATAGGTGCACAATCTTACATAAAATTTCATTTCTACTGTATATATTTTCACCATTTACTATGCAGGGCATTATATACAGTAGAAATAAAATTTTTCAGATCATATTCCCAAGGGACGGACCATAAGATTTCCTAAATATAGAAACAAAAGGATGCATGCTTTTTTACTGCTCTCAAGGATTGAAATTGTCGAAGCCACATCCAGAATAATTCGGAAGGCCTGCCAATCAGACTAATTCATCATACCTCATTAGGTAGCAACAGCACAGATATCTAAAAGGACCGAAGTCTGGGAAACAGGACCGATAGTGTTTAGAAAAAGAATCTTGCAGTGGCTCGATGTATGGTGCACTATGATGTTATGCTTAAAGCTGCTATTGAACATATCACTTTTTTTGTTTACCTCTCCTGTTCTCCAGAAATGGGGATCCATATTAGAAAGATGACAAAGCACCAAGGAGGCATGTACCAGTGCTTTGCAAACAACTTTTTGGGCACTGTCTACTCAACAGCGCACGTCACCGTTCTCGCTGTGAATGAGTCTCACATTCCTGACAAAAACGGTTGGTCACTTTTCCTTTTCTTTCTGTAAACACTGTGCAGTCATGTCATTACCAGAAATTTCTATGAACAACCTGCCCTCTTTTTAGGCGAGGACGAGAATGAGCCAGACAGCATCAATGGTGCCACAGAAAATGCTGGAAAGAGAAAGGACAGTCACAAAAGAAAAAAGAATAAAGGAGGTATGGCAACCTTTCATCAGAATATTTTCTAGGCTTGTGTGAATAGTGAACTTTAGGTTCAAAGCGAATCGCTACTATAGCCTAATAATTTTTAATCGAATTCGTACAGTACATGTCACATACTACAAAGAAACATGGGCATATTTGTTAATGGCATAGCAAACCTGCACAAGATTTTCCTGAATTTGAAACTAGGCATGTGCAAATGTCCTTTTTTCTTTTCTACCCCCCCCCCCCCCTAGAGGAAGACGTTCTGTAGAGTGCGAGCAATAACTTTTTAAATATGTTATATTTTATAATTTACTGTACCTAGAGCATATAAACTGGTGTAACAAGCTTTTAACCTTAATAAAACAAATCAATGTGAGGGTATTGTCTTCAGTTGACCTTTGCGGCTATGCAGATTTCTTTTGGATATGTGTTTTCATGGCTTAGCACTGTATTACTGCAGCGAAAACACCTTTACAGGGAAATTATTAATGAGAACAGACACTAGTATAAGTACACACACACACACACACACACACACACACACACACACACACACACACATATATATATATATATATATATATATATATATATATATATATATATATATATATATATATATATATATATATATATATATATATATATATACAGATTAGATTTCAATATTACTATGTCTAACAAAAACCCTTAAATTTCCACTTCACCTTCACAGGCTGTTACATGTGGACTAATATACACTGGGATAGACTCTTTCACGGTTTAACACACTTTTATTGCAGTGAAATCACCTTTGCAGGGGGGTTACATGCGGATTAATATACGTCTATTCGTCCATTTCCGCTACTTCAAAATTTTCTAAATTTTAAGTCTGAATCAATGGGAATTTGGATGCTGTAATATTTTCATTCAAAGCCATTAAGTGTTTACTAGGTTATTTCTATCAGGTTAAGATTATAACTCACTCGTGAAATCTATACGCAAGCTGCAAAGTGGGGTCAAGGGCCTTAGACCAGACTGCTCTGCAGTTGTAGATCATGTAATATTCTTGCTTATTTCACATAATGGTCAGGTATGCAGTTTAACAATTAGCATAACTTATCATTCAGCAATGGCAATGCCCGATTTTATAAAATAGCCTCGTCGCGGTGGTCTAGTGGCTAAGGTACTCAGCTGCTGACCCGCAGCTCGCGGTATCGAATTGCGGCTTCGGCGGCTGCATTTCCGATAGAGGCAAAAATGCTGTTGGCTCGTGTGCTCAGATTCGGGTGCACATTAAAGAGCCCCAGCTTGTGGAAATTACAGAGCCCTTTGCTACGGCGTCTCTCATAATCAAATGGTGGCTTTGAGACATTAAACCTCACATATCTATCTATCTACCATCTTATAAAGTAGAGCGCAAGTTTATTATGATAGTGCATGCTCACTTAAGATTGATGAATCGCTGTATCTTAATTAGTATTCATCTGGCAACAAATAATGTGCCTCTGTGTGTGCTTTTTCTGCCTGTGTAAGTGCAGCAACAGCGTAATGACACCTTGCTTATCGCTATCTTTTTTCTGCATTTATGATGAACACTTTTGTACATTTTGCAGAGTTTACAATAATGTATATGAGGCCTTTTTGCACATGAGTAGTGGTAACGAGTTGGGCAGCTCTGTTGTCAAGGCACTGACGTGACAGTTGATGAAGTAATTGTGTGTTGCTTTGCAATTGCAGTGAAGCTGGTGCTGCCTTCCCGGCCTGAGATATCTCGCCTCTCCGATGACTCAGTTATGGTTCGTTGGAATGTGCCGCACAACGATGGTCTGCCCATCTCATTCTTCAAGGTCCAATATCGAGATGTGTCAACTCCACACTCGCACTGGAAGACAGTTGAAGAGGACGTGCCCCCGCACATCCACTCCCACGCTATTGTGGGACTCAAAGCAGGTGACCAGACATTACCGTTATAAGGCCTTTGGTCTGTATGCATTACCTTCCTCTTACTCACACAATTCATCATACCAAGTAACATTGGGACCTTGCTTAGTTGGAAACTCACTAAGACGATGGACATGAAGCGAAAATTGAATATATCCTGAAGCATAGCCCCAGACTTATGAAATCCACAGTGCCAGCCTGCATGCTATGCCACTCATCTACATCAATCTCTTGCTGTTCATTTTATTAGCTCTATTTTTGAGGCTGGTTTCTTTTGTCAAACATTGCAGGAGGAAGGTACAGGTTTCGCATTGTGGCCGTTTACTCCAACAATGATAACAAAAATGGGCCAAACTCTATCAAGTTTCTGCTGCACAAAGATCCTCCTAAGAGGAAACCCATGCAGGGACCCATTATTCGCCGTGTCAAAGCTGAAAGCTCAACGGCAATCACTCTGTTTTGGGAGGTAAGTGGCTGCATTTTTTTTTTCTTACTCCTCCAAGTCATGTTCATTTCTCTTTCTGAAAGCATGTTCAGCACATCTTTCTCATTCTTTTGGTCCTTATGACAGCCAAGTTATTTTGCAAGATATCTGGCTCATGCAGCTAACACTTTTTCTGTTCAGTTGTCTATTGAACAGAAACGAGGACTTTAAATGTACTTTAAAGGGACACTAAAGTCAGATAAAAATTTATGTTAGGGTGAAAGCTCAATGTATGGCAATGACAAAAACAACATTGTCAACAGTAGTGTCCTACTTACCGAGCAACTAAGGTAAACTTATGAAAACACATGCGCCATGAGTAGGACATTCGTAAAATGGTCCCGATGATGTCAGACTTACCGCCTACAATTAATCACTTGTAATCAAACAAGCTGCACATAATAAAGAACCATCCGTGCATCAAAAGACATAATATACTGCTGCCTGTTCGTTTCTTTTTGGTTCATAGAAAAAAAAAACGGCCGGACATTATACTATGTGGAATGGTGCGAGTGGTTCAAAAGTTCAATTTTCGCATGGTTAAACTGAGCAGGTCGTGCCATCTAGCCGAACACAGTTACATCAAGCATGTCTGCCATCTCGGAGGACGTGGCAGAAAATTATTCAATGGCCGTTGTTGCTGCTGTGGCTCTCGCCACTTTCACTCTGCTGGCACTAGTGTCGGCGGCTGAGCAGTAAAATCGGGCAAAGTTGTGCACAGCAAGTGACGTGACAGTCTCCATTTTGAGGCGGGTAATTTGAAGTGTGCTAACGCGATGTGGACCACTGGAAGGTGATTTTATTTCAAAATAAGCATTTCCTTGGTACAAAAGTAGCACTACGAGGTTTATATATCACTTTTTCAGCAATAAATATCGACTTAAGATTTGCCTTTAGCGTTCCTTCCATTGATATTCATACACCTGTTGGCACTTGGAAATGCACTGCTTCATACATACAACAATCGATCATAATTTATGGGAGCGGCAGTCGCAAGTCTGCCAATGATAGAAAAGGAAGACAACGATCGGGTGTGCGCAGGGTGGCACGTGGCAGGGGCTGGCTACGGGAAGTTGCGGCCCAGGTTCCGGTCAATAAAGAATGTCTCTGGTCTGGTTCCGCGTCTTCCTCGTGGGGTTCTAGGCTAAGCAGCTTCACACACCCCCCACCCCCCTACATTTGGCACCCAACGAGAAAAACCCTGCCCCTGGGCCACGGACTTCGAGGTACCTGGCAGTCTGCGACCATATGGCCCTGACGCCGCCGCTGACCGTGCCCAGTTTTTCCGGTCAAGACGCGATGGAATCGGTCCTCGACTTCATTGACAATCTTTTTGTGTACTCGACCATTAGCGGCTTCTCGGAGACCGACATGCTCCGGTGGGTCCTCCCAGTTGCTCTGCGTGGTACCGCAGAACGATGGCGGCGGCTTCAACCACCCTTTCAGTCCTGGAACCAGTTCGTCGCGACATTCCGTGAGGAGTTCCTATCGGTCGCTTACGAATACCGTATCAGGCATGAGCTTGACACCCGAACGCAACACCCACAGGAGGGTCTGCGAGATTATGTTTGGGCCATGCAGAAGCTCTCCAGTCGGGCGGACCCCACTGCACCTGAGGCCGTTAAGGTCTCCCACGTAATACAGCAATACCACCCCCGTTTCCAGCAGTATCTGACGGGTAGCTCCTTGCCTTCCCTTGAGGAACTTCCTCGCATTGCTCAGCAAATTGCTGAGTCATCTACTCCAGCCGTACCCATCGTCGCGGAGGAGGGAGGTGAGCTTTATGGAGGCAAGGCAGAGGCCTGTTGGTGTTGACAGGGTACATGGGACGTCGGCGTGGCGGTGAATGCCGTGTGTGGAGACGCCACGCGACGAGACGGCGCTGCAGCCCGAGAAGAAGCTGAGAAGGAGCTGCAGCAGATGGCGCTATTGGTGACATTGACATTAAGAGGAAAAGAAGAAAAGAAAAAAGACAATTTGAAGTACGGCGAATTGATTTGGAGGCATAAGATGGGCAGCACAGGGAGGGCGACTATTGCGCAGAAAGAGACGGTGTTGCAGGCTGGGAGGAAGCGGCCTGCAGCGCGAACGGCAAATATGGACATGCGGAGGCAGTCACATATTACGACAAGGTAGGAGAGCTTGCGTTCGTGACCTCAAGAGGGACAAGGCTGCCCTTGCTGCTGAAGTGGATCATTTAAAGCGGGTTACCTTGCAGCATGCTACCCGCATCAGCCAGCTGGAGTGTGAGTTGGGACGCTTGACTCGTGAACATGACAGGCTCAAGCACACGCACAAGGTCTACAAATCCAGGGCAACCACCATCATTGATGAGAAGGACCGCCACATTTCTGACCTGGAAGACGAGGTTGGCACTTGGGAGAAGGTGCTCGGCGATGCCCCAGCAGTGCCTGAGGGATCGGCAACAGCAGACTGCCCAGTTCCAAATGCAGTTGCTGGAGAGAGACTCTGAGCTGGTGAACATACAGTGCAGTCACGAAGAGAAGCTTCAGCAGCAATGTGCATTCTAGGAATATCAGCTGGATGAGCTACGAATGCAAGCAGCTGACCTCCGTGCGCAGATCACCCAGGCCCAGCGGGACAGTCACCAAGATGCTAATCAAGCGCAGGCACAAATTGTGGAACTGAGCAAAAAGGAGGCCAAGTACAATAAGAACCAGGAGCCGATTAAGCACCTCGAAGTTGACGGGAAGACTTTCTCAGCAAGGGTCTCCAAACTAGAGATGCAGCTCGGTCTTGCCTCGCCTAAGGAGGTGCGAGCATGCACTAGAGACTATTAAAGAAAAGCTTGTGAAGCGGAAAGAGGTGGTAGACTCAGCTGAGATGGAGAACGAACAGCTAGCTGATGAAGCAGCTTGAGGCAAGGCAGCAGCAAATGGATAAACAAACCAAGTTGGAACGGGAGCTGACACAGCTGCAGAAATCCTTGAAGAGAGCAACAGAAAAGATGGACACGTTAAAAAAAAAACCTTCAGTCAACGCGAGTGATTGCACCGTCGTGTGTGCTCTAGAACGCAAAGTGGCTGTCCTCGAGGTCCGAAACTACGTCGAGAAAGGCGATGCAAGGCGATCTATCATCAACATAAGCGAAAGTGGAAATGTGAATACCGGAGGCATTAGCATTCAGAGCCTCTGTGGGGACGTCACGCTTCCACGGCTGCTGAGCTCGCCAGCGTTCAACAACTACTACGTGGAACAGTGGCCGCCAGCCAGACGTGAGAGGTCCGGGCGACTGCAATGGCAAAAAATGATACAGCGAGACGTTTACCACAACCTCGGCACCGTGCAGCAATGTCAGCGCCAGGAGGTCTACTTTGACTACTTTGGACCCACTAACTCGGTGGGACCGGATCTTCACCAGCTTTTCATCGGCTTACCGTCATGCTGCCACTGACGACCGTGGTCATTAACTTGAGTGAGACCAGTGCCCCTCCGTCTTCTGGTGGCGGCCGAGTTCGCCTCTGTGCATGGTCCCACTGTGCCGACATGTGGTCTTGTGTGCCATGTGCGGTCCGTCGTGGGCAGGGCTAGCAGCTACCACAACGTCCCTCTTTCCATTTTCGCCGAAGGGGAGGGGCAGTATGGGAGCAGCAGCCGCGAGCCTGCCAATGACAGATGGAAGAAGACGGGGATCGGGTGTGGGCAGGGTGGCACGTGGCAGTGGCTGGCAGCGGGCAGTTGCGATCGGGTGCCGTTCAATAAAGAAAGTGCTTGGTGTGGCTCTGCGTCTTCCCTGCACGTCTTCTCTAGTTCTGGGACGAGCAGCCTCGAAACCACCCCTTCCTACAAATGTAGTATATGAAAAGCTTCATACTTGTTAATCTTTTGCTCTTCCTTTGGCCTCAGTTTTCTTAAATTTCTTATTTTCTTCATTTTGCAGTACTCAGACTTGGATGCCGTGGACGTGGAAGGTTTTTACATCTACTACAGGCTGACACAGAGTGCTGGTGACTACCTAAAGATCACCGTGGCTGGTTCCAACACGCGCTCATACACCGTCAGTTACTTGCTGCCTGACACTTCCTATGACATCAAGATGCAGTGCTTCAACGTGGCTGGTGCCAGCGAGTTTTCCAACATATGCATCCATAAAACGCTTGGTAATACATATTTCTAGTGTACCCTAACATTTCATCAAATTTTGTGCATTGTTGTGTTGTCTTCAGGGGTCTTCAAACAGCATAATTTTTTTATGTACTGTCAAATATATTCTTGTTTATAAATGAAGTTACATTGTAATGCTTTCCTGGGGTAAGCTTGACTTTCAAAGCGGAATTCCACTTGCGAGCTGTGGCAGATCTAAGCAGGTTGCACTTCTACTAAGCATTTATTTAACTTTACATTTTTATTATTTTTTTGCAACACTTTCATTTTGGGTTATGTTAGAGTTGGAAGCCTACCATTTGTACACCCATTAATGGGACATGTCACAGAATCAGCAACCTTGACTCACTTCGCTTACAGTGGATTCAGTTATCTGCATGGAGATTTTGTATATACCAATCTAAACTGATGTGGTATTTTATTTAACTTGCATAGCTGCTGTTTATTAGACTATTGGCATGATACCTGTGACATTTCTTTGCATAAGCAAAGGTCCAAACCTGTTTTACACTAGGATTGTACTGGCAAGCAATACAGTGCTCCAAGTAGCAGACTGTATGCAGCTTTCTGCAGAGTACTTCTAGATTCTGTGCCCATCTTATAAACTCATGATACAGCTGCAGTTTAAGAAGGTTAGCAATGGTGACTAGCTATCGGTACAGCGAAATCGTGGTCAGGAGTGTGGTCCTCAGAATGAGCTACTCTCCACCGGCCATGCTCGCTTATAGACATGGATCACACCTGCAATTCTCACTGTTAGCATACTTTAGAACAAGCACGGCCCCACGTCTTAGCTTTGCTGCTCCGGTTATTAGTCTCTTGTATGAATCCTTTTCCATAGCAGCCCCACGCTGTCTTCTCATTCTTTTGATTGCTGACTACAATTGGCATTTTGTGCTTAGTCATTTTGTGGGGTCTTGTTTTATGCTATCACTTTACAGCGCTGCCCTCTATGGGAGAAAAAAAGGTGACTCCTGTGCCGGACCTGCTGGAGTCCTCCGTGTCAGGGGACAAAGACCTGCTGTATATTGTCCTTGGTGCAATCGCTGGTGTGCTGGTGCTTGTTGTAGCAGTGTTTGTCGTCCTGTTCATCCTGCGACACAGGCACAAGCGGCAAGCATGCGAACAGGGTTAGTGAATTTTTTCGTGGCACATCATCACAGTTCAGGTGATGATGTGCCGCAGGTGTGTCGGTCATCATTCTGAGACCTATGGTCTGGTAGTACTTTCACTTTTTTTGCATTGTTTCTTTTTGTTCTTAACCAACTCACTCAGACTGTCAGACATGGCATAGTGGCATGCCATGAGGTTTTCCAGAAAGTCCATGTAAGATAAAAGGGAATAATTTGTCTCACTTCACGAAACACTACCAATCTCTTTTGGTTTTAGGTACAAGTGATCATAACAGCAATTTGCAACAGAATGGTCATATAGGAAACGGGGATTATTTCACTGCACAAAGTAGGATCACCATCAATCCCCTGGATACAATGGAGGTAAGTCTGTGCACAAAAAAAGAATACATCGATTTTTTTTTTTTTTTCAGACTGTCATGCCACTTATCTAGTGGGCGTCAGGGCTACATTGGCTGATTTAGAAGTATACGCTGTTGACCTAATTGGTTCATGTTCAATTAGAAGCCACAGTTGTGGCTATATTGCACAAATAAATAATGAGGGAAATAATTTATTATTAGAGAAATAATAATTAATTGCTTAATGCTGATTGTTTCATCAAAGCTCATAGCATTAACATTGACATTGTGCATTTTAGAACTATGTATGTAGAAGAAGAACAACAAATCTTTATTTTGAGGGGAAGGGTAGAGAAGGGGCTACTCCGGAGCATGTTGGCGGGATCCCCAAGTCCAGGGCCCCATAGGCTTGCGCCGCGCCTCACTTGACTCAGAAGCGCTGATTGCACCTTCGGGTTCCACCTGGCAAGTTGTGCCTCCCACTGCTTCGAACTTCCTACAAACGTGTGGCCTAGTGTGCTCTGCTGTTAAGCGCGAATGTTCTGTGGGACCAATAAATGGAATTCCACTTGGTTTGGCAAATCTTGAGCTAAAGCGTCCGTTCTTATTCCCTCATAGGCTAGCGTGTGCGGGGCACCAAATTAGATGGTGTCTCTTGTAAGTTTTTGCGGGCAAGCGTTTGTTTATATCAAATTGCCACACTGCTTGGGAGTCTGAGATTATGATTGATTGCTCTTCCACTGTTTGTTCTTGTTCATCAGTTTTCCATGAAAAAAAAAGTGTGAGGATTATGCAGTATACTACAAGTTGTATGACATAACACATTTGCCACATGTCAGCGTCAATGTAGTGTATGGTATTTTACTGCATTGATGTGTTTTTCTGTTTCAGCTTTCAGAGCTGTCCAGGGAGAAGTATGCAGCTGCCATAGTGACACAGATCTCAAACGGTCACAGGATCAGTCCAATGGATTTGAGTAAGGCCATTGGAAATCACGTCTGATTGTTTGTGTCAATGATCAGTCTCTGTGCAACCTGTGTGAATGGTCTGCGTATTCACATGCATCTGAGCTTGCACAAAGCGAGGGAGAAAACATAACACTATCACAACTTTCTTCATTGGACCAAGCGTGTAATAATCTACTCATATTCTGTTTTCCTTGGAATATACTTGCATCTAAAAAGAAATCACCTCATTGTTATCATTTAAATAGGGATAGGCGAATATTTAGACACTTTGAATATTAGAACGAATATTACAGTATTTGAATTAGCTTCAGTGTAAATTTATATTCTGCAAAATTTCTAAGCATTCGAAATGAGCCAATGTATATTTGTATTCGAAGTATATTTTAGCACACATAACCCTTTCCCCCCCCCCCCCAATAAAGGTAGTTTCATTGCAGTCTGACCGTGCTATGCCATGAAACCGAATAACCGAGGGAAATTCACATCGCCAAGAAGCCACACTTCAAGAATAGATACATATTACTTTCAGCTCAATATTTTTTCTTTAATTTAAAGCATGTTATACAGGCCTATACGCACTAACTATAGTAACCCTTAAAATGTAACATATTCTACCAGTTATAACTTTTGTTCTATGGCTATACAAATTATCCTACTGCTACCAGTGTTATGATAGTTGTGCCACTCGTGCAAAACAGCTTCAAAAGGCATATCCTGCCACATTTTTTATATTCCGCACCAAACATAGCGTAAGGATGAGACCGCATTATGGCTGGTCTTGCACTAGAAGTGGTTACGTCGCAAGTGGTCTGAACTGTACGTGCATGTAATTTTACGGAATGCTGTCGAGATCCACCCTATTTAGCCCATTTAGTTCTCACTAAGAAGCGAGTCTTTAGCTATTCAAAAAGCCGTTTTTCCTGCTTTACGGTTGAACCCCTTTATGAGAGACACGCGGCAGAAAGCAGTTCTTGTCTTTTATATGAGGTGTCTCATATAAGCCGGGTACTTCGTATGCATTTTTTTATCAACCCATATTTTACTGTGGGCACACTGGTATCTTCTATACCCACTAGTCTCTTACATCACTGTCTCTTATAAAGGTGTTCGACTGTAATATGCAGGGAAATAATGTAATAAGGTAATATAATGTGCTCTTTTGGCTACTGTAGAAGCATGCTCCAAAATGGCTTCAGACAATTGCATCACTTTTTTTCCTTCTTCGAACCAAAAATGTGACATTAACATGCGTAGTTTTATTTCTGCACAATATCTTACAGATTAGTTGGGTCATGATAAAAATGCTCATTTATCTTTAGTAATGTGGGATATTTACTATTCAAACTATTCTGTTTGAAATTGTTCGACCAAATTGTTATTTACTTCGAATCTCAAGGTTACTATTTGCCCATCCCTGCACTAGGTCATCGTTTTTTTAGTATGTAGTGAGAGGCAGAGCAGCGGCGGCTGCCTGCATACGAATTGCCAGGCGCGAGAACTAGTTATAAATCTGACTGGCATATGCCTTTCGCGCAGCAGCCACCGCCACTCAGCTTTGGGCCTGTACAATAAAGTGGTGAGGTGTTTCACGCTTCTCTGCTTCTCGCTACATATCTCTGAAAATGAATATACACGAATTCAGCACATTGTTAGAAATGGCTTAATGGATTGAAAAATTAGGTTACTTACTTTGGTAGTTCTAAAGCATTCGTTCTATTTTCGTCACGTGTGCATAATTGAAAACACAGGCTTCATCACATGATTGCATCCTCTCTACTTTACAAATACTTCACCGCATGAGAAATAAGCTTTTCAACTATAAAGCGTGTGTTTTGCATCGTAGCATTAAAGCACTGTGGTGAAACTTTTTTTTGGAAGAGAATGGTCATTATTTAGTATTCTTGGCAGTGAGCAACTACGATAGAGATTAGTAGAAGATTAAGGTGCAATTCATGTAATGCGCAGTGACAAAGGCAAACCCTGCTTAACTTGATGCTTTGGTTGTAATTGGAGAAGCAGTCATATAAATTGCAATCTACAACTCTTTTGATTTCTCAAAACTAAATTTTTCTTCAATAAATTTTACATCACATAACGATTCTCTTTAAGGTTTGTGGCAGCTCTCTATAGAAAAAAAGAGAAGTGCTATGAATAAGTAAGAAAATGGAGTAGTTGCTGATTTCGTATTGATGAGTGCCTTTTCTCTGTTCCAGGTGCCGAAGACATCATAGTGAAAGCAGAGGACGTTTAGGAGAATCTCATCTGTAATTTATAACACAAAAAGTTGGAATGGAAGCATTGCTATGCAATTCTTGATGAACATACTGCATTGTACAATGAATTTTATATATATGTTTTTTATTAAATATTCATATCATTTGTCTTTCGCTTCATTGGTTTAACTTTTAAACCTGTGCAAGGAATTATCCATTTCCGACAAAAAAAAATCCAGAGTGAATTTTAACCTGGAATTGTTCTAGCTTCTGATTTCATCTAGGCATGCATGTTTGCATCAAAGTGATAAATGGCTTAGTAAAAGGCACCATAGGCCTAAAGTATTTTGCAGTGTATGGTGGTCTCATACATACACCACTTCACTAGATGTAGGTGTTTTCTTTTTTCTTTTGCAAGAACTTGTAGTGAACCTTACTGGATAAAGAAAGAGCTTAAAAAGTTAAAGTATACATGTGTGTGTTATGCATTCATCAATGTTGTCCAAGTTTCTATGTAGCAAAGTGACTGTTTTTTTTTTTACTGCGATAACTAAATATATAGACATTTTCAGTTAATTTATTTTCATTTTATTGTATCCTCTGGAAGAAAGTTTTATTGAGGGCAATAAAAAATAAGTATGCACTCAACTAAACAAAGCAGAAAATCACTAGTTAACATGAAAACTGAGTGGTCTTTAATGATGTCTGAAATGGCCAAACAAAGCTTTGAGTTGACCTTGGTAATGACTACCACACCGATAATGTGGTTCTATTCCCGAGAGGTCCTGGAATATAATTATTCATGACATTTTCTGACATGGCATTGCATTATTCTAACTTTACAGCTGTGATCAGTGCGAGATAAAATTTAAGGGATGATGTAAAGTTATCACTGTTGGGAATCGGGGAATTATAAGTTATTAAATAAAGCAAGGTGAAAACATTTTTTTCAAGATGCGAATGAAGAAAGTAGTGAGAAGTGTTTTGTGGGAGCTTTGCTCGATGTTCAGCTATAATTAGTGTAAATGAAATGTGCAGCGTTACTTTGGATTTGTTCAAGCCACTGAATTACGGCTGTGTGGTGTGGGTACCAGATGAATGAAGCGTACTCCTTTGTACATAGTATTCTCCATTTTACACAGGTGTTTTATGCAGGATCAACCTTGATGATCAAGGAGCTCAATAGAAGATTCACTGAATGTAACCTAGTATGTGGTCAGTATCTATTGGCTGCACTTTCAGCATTATGTTCGAGGTGTAATATGTCACAAATTCTTCTGACATTACCTTATGAGCAGCATAACCTAAAATAATGTAACCCAGACTTAGGTGCAGCTAAGCACGAAAACTGAAGCATCTAACCTTCCTGCCCCTGGTTTTAATAAATTTAGTTCATTATGTGAGATTTGCTGCTTTGCATTGCCAGTAATTGCAAAAATTGATATGTTGTAAACTTCTAATGTCACCAGAAACTTCCGTAGTTATGTTCCTGGTCTGCTTATGAAAGTAATAGATTCATTCTGAATGGATTCTATTTCTACTTATATGTATATGTAGGTGCTGATGCAAGTAAGCGTGCATGGATACTTATAATGAATTCTTTTGAAACTCTTATAGACCATTTGGCAGTAGAAACAACATTAATTGGTGGTGTGTAAATGGGATTCGTTGTCAGTATGCACATACACAGACTTTGCATTCTACATACACCATATGTAGTAGCTGATGACCGTATGTAATGTTGGAGCTCACGCTACGTCCCATAATAAGTGCAATGTGAATAAAAATACTGCTGTTTTTATGAAGCCCTTGGAAAGCCTGCAATTTAAATCAAGCTCAACATATAACCCCGGTCTCCTGATTGTACTGCAGGAGTACCAGCTTCATATTTGTGGGTACAATGTTTCTTGAAGTGGTCCATAGTTCATAGGAGTTTATGGCCAGGACCTCTATAGTGCAGACCTGCACTGCACAAAGAGAACTGGATATCTCGGAAGAAGTGACAGGCGTACTCCAGGGATGAGAAGCCCATGATCTTCATCTAACGTGGCAAAGACTCGAGGCACCTTTGTTATGCCAAAGTCAAGTCCCGCATCCCTTTTGTACGTCCTCTGCTATTACACCTAAATATGAGATCGAGTGAGAACCAGGTAGATCTGCGGGAACACAAATGGGGAAACGTAATTAAAGATACATGATGCAGGCACAAAATGTGCATAGATTTATCAATGCCGCAAGTATTGTGTGACATATCGTGCTCAGAAGAAGTGCTGCGTTTGCGACCAACGCAGCAAATGACGCAGAGTTAGTCGTGTATTGTAGTCTGCATTTGGTGGTGGTGGCAGTGGTTAGAAGAGGAAGTAGGCGCCCAATTTCTGCAGCCCGGTAGGGAGCACGGCGCAGCTAGAGTGTACTAGAAGTGTCCTTACAGAACAACTACCAATTTGTGTCCCCTAGTACACTGTGGCGCAGCGCCTGTGCTCCAGCCACGGAGGAAGGAAAAACCTTTCCTTCCTCCGTGGCTCCAGCATATTCAGGCATAGCCTCCTATATACTTAGAGGAGGTATATAGGAGGCTATGAAAGTATATAGGAGGCTTTGATTCAGGGCAGTACCCGCGCTGGATGTGACGTCGTGACGTCCGCCTTCTTTCCGCGCGGCTATGGTGGCGCGGCACACGAAAAGCGGCATCAAATCAACTGTTGGGCGTTGTGAACTCTCAAAGTGGTGCACCAACTTATGTTACTTGTTACTTAAATTTTATGTAGGCTACAGAATTAGTCAAATATATGTGTAAACTGAGCCAGCTCGTTTTCTACCCGACTGGTTCCCGCGATTCAAAGTTATTTGGGTTCGGGGATAGTTTATCAAAATGGCGCTGCGCGTAAGCGTTATTTGAAACGCCGGATAGCGACTTTACCGCATTGCTTTTAAAGTTAGCTCGGAATCTGCGTGCAGTGCTGCTTCGAGCGCGACCGATCAGGCATGTTCGTCGCCAGGAGCATTGCCGCTGACCACAACGACTTGATTCACGACGTCGCCTATGACTTCTACGGCAAGCGTCTCGCCACATGCTCCAGTGACCAGACTGTGAAGGTGTGTAAAGCTTTGTGCCGGAGTCGTGCTTACCCTGATCCGACTGTCTCGGAATGCTTGCTGGGCTGTAGGCGGCTGTCGCAGTCATGAGTTCTAGTCACAGCTTATCTCTACTGTCTCAGTACGCCTCTTCAGACGAATGCGAAGGTTCTGAGGACGAAAGCGTGCCGGCCAACTGCGACGCCCCGCGTACAGACGACCGTCAGTCGGTACGTCGGCAGCTCGAAAAGCCAAAACTAGAGTTGCCCGTCGAGGTACTAGGCCTGTTCCGTGACCGCAAGGATCCTTTTGCGTGGGAAGATGACAGCAGTCGGCACGATGGTAGAGTGCGCACATTCGCTCACGAACCCGGAGTTTGGGCGTCCTACGTGTTCGTCTCGGTCGTCAAAGAGAGGGAAACGCAAAGCTTGATATCACGTTTGTGCCACGGCTTCGACTTTCTCAAGCCTCAGCAGCCCAGCACGTGTCATGTCAGCCTCTCTCGCACTGTCAAGTTGCGGCACCATTGGATACAGCCGATGGTGGAATCACTGAAGGCCGTTGCAGCGCCGTACTGTAGATTTATCATTCGCTTTGGCTCCCTGGATGTCTACACAAATGCGGAGAAAACGAGAACGTTTCTCAGTCTCAAAGTGCACAAAGGTGTAGAACATCTCGAGAGGCTTGTATCCGAAGTAGACGGCTGCTTGAAGGAGTACGACCTACCTCTCTTCTACGAGGATCCTTCTTTCCACATGAGTGTAGCGTGGTGTGATGCCAGCGAGGAATCCCGCCTTCTGCAGTGTTTGCACGAGCTTCAAATTAGGCTCGAGCAGTTTGCAATAAGCCATCCGTCAGCCCTGTCCGTTGACGTATCTTCTGTGTGGTTTCGTTCTGGAAACAAGCTGTTTGAATTGCCCCTGCTGCAAGAGTGAATGGACTTTCACGTGTATGCGTAACCCACTAACGATTCCAGCCAAGCGCCGACTTTTGCTCAATAAAAAACAAAGCACATTGCAAAAACGAAGGCCTGTGTCAATCCAGAGCTGTTGCTTTATTTCTTTCTGAATTGTTTAAAGACGGTATATAAGATTTTTATTTTGCTAGGTAAACTATTTATGCTAAAGCATAAATCCAAATTTGAGAAATGTTGGTGTTCATAATGATTTAAATGGCAGGTAAATTGGACTTCACGTGAATAAATTTCATTTGCATAAAATAGGGGCAATAAAGTTGCCTTGTGAGTGTCAATAAAGTGTGCAAAGCTGAAATTAGTATAGAGAAATAAATCTTAAAAGCAGGTAACTTGTGTCTTCATTCTTCATTAAAGGTATGGGACCTTGGAGAGGATGGAGAATGGCGTTGCACAGCAAATTGGAAGGTTAGTTGTTTCTTCATGTGTCATGCAATGATATTTTTCAATGGAATGTAACTTTCATATGAATTATAAACAGTGCAGTTTTCTTTTTTTTTTTTCCAAAGCAAATTTTGGTACCAGAAAATTTTCATTTCGCTTTCGTTGCACTCTTCCATGTGTAGACGCACAGTGGGTCTGTATGGAAGGTCACGTGGGCACACCCAGAATTTGGACAGGTCCTGGCAACTTGCTCTTACGATCGCATGGCCACTGTGTGGGAGGAACTAGGTGAGTTGCATAGTTCTAGTTTCTTCCCCTGCATATAATGTACTCAGTAGATATGACTATCCTTGTTGTCATTTCTGTCTGCACTGATTTCATTACGTATAGATGCACTCTGGTGTTGGCTCCTCCTGCTGTGAGCCAGGAGGAATAAGAAAAATTTTTGCCATGCTTTATTCTCGATCTTTTGCTCAACAGTTTGTCTTAGCTTGCTTCGACCCTTGTTGGTTCAAGCTGGATGCTGTTGGCAATTGGTTCATGTTGGCTGCTGTGTTGTACATGTACTAGCTTTCGTAACTATATTTGCCTAATTCCCATTTCTTTCAAGATGAGCTCACTCACTTGAAAGGGATTATAATGAGAATTCATATTAGTAAATTGCTCTTTCACAATTCCAAAACTGTCATGCATGCTGCGAAAGCGAAAAATGTGTGAGAAGAAAATGTGATGTGAGTGGCGACGTCATCTTGAAATTCATGCACAAAATCTCATCACGTCATAGATTTTGACAGCATCTACTAGGCATCTACTAATACACCTTGAAATTGGTGCCGTCACATGTGGAGATATCAATGCAAAATTTTATAACAAGACATCGATTTTGATTTTCTCCTCTACGAGCAAATCTGTGATGATGTAGTTAGTAACATTAGAGTTCTTAGACTACAAGTTATTAGTCTAAACTCATATTGTGCCCCTTTTATGGGAAGCAGGATTTGTATGCCTTGACGTTCACGATGGGGCAGGTAAACCAGTGCATGTAACATGGGAAAGTGGCGTGTATGTCTGAGAGTAATATCATGTTTTCTCAGCATTTATGTGCATGAAATTATCCTGGCTGCTATAGGAATTCAAGCAGACTGCCTTGACTATCTAGAGTTGATGTTGAGTGCGAATCTCAGTAGTTTAAAAAACAGTAAGTGGGCAAAGTGCACATATACATGACATTCTTGTTACCATTGTTTGTCTTGAGGTGGTGTCATCAAGGAATTAACTGATGTAACACTTCTTCGGTGTTTCACAAATTTTACTCATTTACACAGTGGCAGGCAAGAGCAGCGTGCTTGGTGGCAGCGGCACTAGCGGTGGGGGTGAGCGAAGTCAGTCTCACTGGGTCAAGCGCACCAGCCTGGTGGACAGCCGAACATCGGTGACAGACGTCAAGTTTGCACCAAAGCAGCTGGGTCTGCAACTGGCCACCTGTTCAGCCGATGGAATGGTGCGCGTCTACGAAGCGCCTGACGTCATGAACTTGAGCCAGTGGTCTCTGCAGAGCGACATCAACTGCCGCATGCCGCTCAGCTGTCTTTCCTGGAACCACTCTTTGTAAGTAAAGTCAACTCTCGTTAATTCAAACTCAAAGGGATTTCTGAGTTTTGTTTCAATTATCAAAAGGTTTTAATAATGAAAAGTTCTCAGATATATGACTGTGGGTCAAGTGACACCTCACATTATGATTAGGCATTGATTTTATCGCATTTAAAAATTTTTTGAGCCCAAACTGCACGCAATGAACAAAAAGCAGAAATGTAAGGTCCACAAGTTTGTTGGCCATTTACTGCTGATCAGACCTCTGGATTGCCAACTGCTTCTTTGCTCTATGTGCCTTCAGCACAAAGCTCTCCTTACCAGCTGAAAAGCATCATCGTTTGCCATGCATGTGCTTTGTTTCAAACATTTGTTTACTAGCAAAGCCTTTTTTCTTGGAAGGCCTGAGATGCCTAATTTTCATTTTTAGACTGTTAGGATTATATAAGCACCCAAATTTTTAAATAGTAGAGGGAAAGCAGCAGATATTTTCTAGTATGGAACCACAAAAAGCATGAATTAACCAAATATGGAGTTTGAATTAAGAGGCTTTTAAATACATTGAAAGGCTAGAGGGCCAACCAAGAAAATTGAATTTTGTTTGAATCAACCGAAAGTATGAATTGTCAGAGTTTGAATTATCGCGAGTCTACTGTATTTAGCCTTCTAAAGCGACTGAAAGGTGTGTGTGCACCTCCATGTAAATTAATGTTTGTGCCATGAAGAGACTAAAACTAATAATAATTGTTAGGGCTTTATGTCCCAAAACCATGATATGATTATGAGGAATACCATAGTGGAGGTGTCTGGGAAATCCTACCACCTGGTGTTCTGCAGTGTGCATCTATATGGTCTTCTAGAATTTTGGCTCCATCAAAATGCAGCCGTTATGGCCAGGATTAAATCTCATCACTTTTGGGTCAGCAGTCAAGTACCTTAACTGTAGAACACTGCAGTGAGTCATTAACAAAAATTTCCTTCATAGTATCAGCATGTGAAATCTAAAGAACATGTTGCAGAACTGTAACTAGTTTGTGTAGGTTTAGTTCAGAGATTTAATTGCAATACGTTATGATAAGTGCTATGTCAGATGACAAAAAAAAATTATGCAGATACCTTGGTAGCCGTCTACAGCTGTTTGCCATGATTATCCCTTGTTAATCATAGTACAGTTGCTTTGCCAAATGCAAAGAAAGTTAACCTGGCTTTGTATTACAGCTTAAGCGCTAACTCGACTGAAAAGTTAATGTTTATAGTTTGCCTATGTTACATCAGCATACTTTGTCAGGAACTGTATTTGGAAAGTTTATTTGAAATTCCTTGTTGGTTTAGGGTAAGTTCACTGAGTTGATGTATATTTGTATGCTGATTTCAAGTATGGAACTATTTTTCTAGCACAAAGTCTAGCTTTTTATTGATCGACCATTCAATGTGCCATTTTGGAAGCTATAGTTTGCTAAAGTTGCAAATGACATAAGCATATGAAAATGACCTGGAATGGGAGCCAAGTGCAGGAAAACAAAAATAGGTGTTCTAAACCAATATGAACAAAAGTTATGGTATGTTGAACATTCGTGACTGAAATCCCAGCTTACCGTGGCTAGATTCGCTCGCAAATGCTGAGCGTACCACAACTTCTGTTCCAATGTGTTTGAAACATCCATTCTTGTTTGTTTGTTTTTGCATTCAGTTGTCATTTTAGGTCACTATAATGTGCTTACTTACTTAGTTCTTTTAGTTTTAGGCACTTTGCTCCCAAAAAGCATGCAAGATGTTTGATATTTCATTAACTTCGTACTATACTAGAAAAATAATTGCATATTGAATTATGCACAAAAATACACTCAGAACTCACTATAAGAAAGTTGCATCTTATACGAAATTAAGATCGTTATATCTGAAAATTTATTATAAAGGTTTATTTCTAACACTATGTCTATTGCAATACTATTCTTCAACTATTTTGTTATAACTGTTATATCACTATATCCGTATTCATTATATCGAGGTTTGAGTGTACGCATTAGCATTTGTCGACTTGGATGACGCAGCACATTACAGTGGAGTACTTCACCTCTGCGTTGCAAAATGACATCACAGAGACTACAACACTCGCAGAAAGAGCGCATGTATGAGTTTGTTTTTATTAGGCCTGTGGGAAAAGTGAATTTTAGGTTGGAAGCGAATAGTGATTTTTAACAAATAATTACTAATAGAATTCGAATAATATATGTCGCATGTTATAAAAAAAAAATGGGCATATTTGTCATGACCTAACTAACATACACGATAATTTTTTTTAATTGAAACAAGGTCTGTGCAAATGCCTTTTTTTTTTTTCTCAAAGGAAGTTGAAACAATTTTGAATAGTAGAATTTGACGTTTAGTGGAATGCAAAGGATAACCTGTAAAATATGTTACGTTTTAATATTTACTATGCTTAGAGCATATGAGCCGGTATAACAAGCTTCTAAACATCAAAAATGATGAATCGATGTGAAAGTGATATGTTCATTTAACCTTGAAGTGGGGCTTCACGAAAATGTGAATTTGCAATAATTAGGTGTTTTCACGGCTTAGCACTCATTCACTGCTGTGAAACCACTTTTACAAAAAACGTCATGCAAATGAGTATGCGATAAAAGGGTCCCTGAAATGGTTTCTTGACATTCTGTTTCTTATTAGATCACTACTGGGGCAAATCATTGGCACCATAATTCAATCAAAACACCCCTTATTAATGGAGCTACTATTAATAAAAAGGTACCCTCTTCCTTCGCTCCACATTTCACCCTCAACTACCTCAACTCTTCCTTCGAGCACCCGGGCTAAGCTATGCCTTCACGGGCCCTGTGCCACGTGTTTCACAGCCAATCAGACCAGCCGTCATGGTGACGTCTAGTGGGCAGAGCATGTCGCTGTGTGAATGGGTGGCTGAAAAGGCGTTCGGCTGAGTTGCAGCGATTTGCAGCTTTAAAGCGTAATAAATTACACAGTTTATACAGAGAGCTCAAATTGGTTTATAAATGACCCTGGGGACTTGGTCTACCAGCCCAATGTGTTTTATATAAAAATTGTCAAGACCGTTTCGGGGTCTTTTTAAATAGGTGCTTTCACGGTTTAGCACCTCTATACTGCTGTGAAACCACAATTATTGGGTTTACACGTGGACTAATATACACCTATTTGCTCATCTAGAATACCTTGAAATTTTTAATAATTTATACTTCAATTGAAGCAAATTCAAATACTATAATATTCATTCGAATACTGAAAACATTTGAATATTTGCACAAGCCTAGTTTTTGTCATCCTGAAACTTTAGCTTCCATGTAGTGAAATGCACACCAGCTAGACCAACTATGCACTTCCCTTTCCGTCTATTTCTTACCATGACTGTTTACCAACAGGGCTGACTGCAGGCCTGGGGTTCAGCAGCTTCATTTCATGCTTTTCGCAGCAATCGAAACCACCCACCTATGCTGGCTGTGGGCAGCGATGACCCAGGGCCTTCCACCACCGGCAAAGTGCATGTCTACGAGTACTGTGAAGGAAGCCGCCGTTGGACGAGGGTCGAAACAGTTGTCACTGTTGTGGACCCCGTGCACGACCTGGCCTTCGCCCCTAGTGTAGGTCGTTCCTATTACCTCCTCGGCATTGCCTCTAGGGATGTGCGCATCATCTCTTTCAAGCCACTGCTGTAAGTATGCGACACCGTTTGTATTCATTGTTTGCCTGCTGCTAGTTTATTGAAGTAAAGAAGAAGCAGTTCTAATGCTTTGTCTTGAAGTAGAATCTTTGCTTAGGTAGTAACTAGGGCGAAGCAAAATTTGACTCAAAACACAGTCATTGTAGCAGCTGATCTTACACTTAGAAAGCATTGTATCGTATGTACCGAACTTGGAAAGATATTGAATAAATTTCGTGTATATTTTTATGAGCTCTTTGATTTTTACTTGTTTGTTTATTTGCGCCCTTTAACATGCCTGTGGCAGTCGCAGTGAAATGCTTATGAAAATGAAAACAAGTTTTAGGCATACTTGCAGAACACGCGCCTGTAAGCTGTTTACTCTGGATATTCATCGACTCATCGTAACATACCTAAGCCTATTGCAACGGTATGCTGTGCCGCTTTGCACTAAAGGTGTGTGGGAAAGTTCACCAAGGAAATGTAATTTACAACAAGAAGAATTACCTTTTTTCACACTCACCTGCTGAATTACCAGGGACAACAGCACAGTGCAAAAGATGCTGTATAATGTTGTGGTATACTTGTAGGATAGGGTCAAACAGACCTCTAGGATTGTGGACCTAAACAGGTAACTGTAGGAGGCAAAAGCACACTTACAAATATTTTTTATTATAGCACATACTCACAACAACATGACATCGAACAAGTTTCACTCGACTGATTGCATTCCAAAAATAGTGCAGAGTGAATTAGGACATGAAATACTGTATGTTTCACCTTTGACAAAGTCACAGTTTTCATTTATTGTGTTGTTAAAAACGCATTCAAACAGGAGCTATATTAGCTTCTTCAAGAATTCTGATCTGCTAATAGATCATCATTATACAGGTCACTTTTTTTTTTTTTTCGACATTGTAGATTATTTATGAAAATTCTATGACGTTCATACTGCTGTTGATTTTGTGCATGAACTCTTTGCCAAGGAGACAATACTTTTCTGCAATCGAAATGACATTGATGTGACTAAAGTAACTCATTTGCTTACTTTTCAATTATTTACTTCAGGCCACCTTTACCAAAGTTGTAATATGTGCCAATTCATGGCATAACCAATTTAAAACAAGTCAAGTTTTGTACATAATTGGAAATATTCATTGTCAAATTTCGAGGGCGAAAGCAGTACTGATCGCACCTGTCATTCACAGACCCTAAGGCCGGAACTACATCTGACACGGATGTGACAAAATTTAAATCTAGGCACACCAGGGCAGTATCCGATTAGAAGAATCTGCAGGCATTCTGAAATACATAGATACACAGCTGATTGTTTGCGTGCGATGTCTAGTGCTTGTCTGTGTCTTTTTAAACTATACACTGGCGAGAATAACTATTTCACCTGTCTGGAGGAAGAAGGATCACACTAGCTGCCTCTGAGCTTTATGCTTCCCAAAGAAAAGGTTGACAATGCAGTTTTCTGGCACACACCTTAAAATAACAGATGAGCACCAAACAATAACTACACAGAACAGTTACGCGATGTGCTGGCACAGGTATGATGACTTTCCGCTTTTTACGAAAAGGTATGGCCGCAGCGCGCCTTCATTCAGATTTTGTTGATGGTGAATCGGTGATGAATATCTTGAACTACGGGCTACTACCATGGTACTACCGGGTACCACAATTGTCTGCAGAATGATGGAAAATGGCACAGTCGGTGCTTCTCTCTTTTATGAAAATTGCATTGATTTCTGGCCTAATCGGTACTCGGCATGTTTACTTGTATTAGCTTCCCCAAGAGAGCACACAACAGGCTCTAGGAAAACCGCTCTTCCAGCTTTCACATGGCAGTGCTGCACATTTCGCTTAATCCAGGCAGCTTTTAGCACTCTTTAGTGATAGACACAAAAGTGATGACACAAAAGTGTGGTAGTTTCATTTTGTTTTGTGTCCACGGTTTCTTAGCAATCAGGAAGTTTGGTCGATAAATCTCTAACAGCGCAAGCCTAGTTGGCTGCGGTTTCCATTGGCTCCTAACATGAATGCAGTGCTTTTGTTTATGATGTCCAGTCAACTTATACTGTCCAGCACTAAATGTCTTTACCATGTTCTTTAGAAATAATTGCCAGAGATTTGTGATAATATTCTTGTGCTTGCATCAGCCGTACTTGAGCGTGCAAAGTGAATTTGCAGCCTTGTGTTAAGCAGTCATAGTGTAAATAATTTAGCGCAACTTAGGGATCGCTAGAAACGCGCACACTCATTTTTACTCGAGACGCACTCCGCACACAGTGCCTAAGTTGCGATAAATTACTTACAATACGATGAGTTACCAACTAGCCCAAGAACAAGAGTTTTTATTTGTGAAAAACCACTTGCGCCGCTCCAGCTCTTTTTTGCTTCTGCTGGTTGTATACACAGCAGTTGGAAATTGCTGTGTCGAGTTTGATCTCATTTCTTTGTCACATGCTTTGCAGGTCAGAGATGATGACATCTCCGATGCAAGATGGTGTAGCTGCCAAGTTTGAAACTAAAGTTGTCGCACAGTTTGACGATCACAATTCGCAGGTGAGGCCTCACCAGCAATCTGTCTTGTCACGTGGTCATTTAAAGCAAGATGCTGAATATAACAATGAGTTGTATTTTCTGTTTAATTCATGCATTTGTGAAACATGGCACGAGTTTTGACTAAAAAGGCAAACAGCTTATGTGAATGTAGGGTGAACGAAAAATGAGAACCACAAGAAAATTACACGTGGACAACACTTAAGAAAATGTTTCAAGAAAATTTTCATGAAAAAATAAATATTCTGCTCAAAGTAAACATGTGAAAGAAATGTTTCATGCAGAGGTGCTGGAAGCCTATTTTTCTCGCAAGTGTCTCTACTTACCATAGCCTACACCTTAAAGGGACACTAAAGTCAAATAACAATTGACGTTGGAGTGAAAGCTCAATGTATGACAACATCTAAAACGGCAATACTATCAACAACAGTGCCCTACTTACCGAGAAATTAAGGTAAATACACAAGAACATAAGCGCTGCAGTAGGACATTTTTAAAATGATCCTGATGACATCAGACAGACTGCCTACAATCAATCACTAGTAATTGATTCATACACTTAATAGAGAACCTTCTGTGCATCAAGAGACGCAATAAAATGTTGCTTGTTTGTTTCTGTTTGATTCATAGAAAAAAGAACCGCCGGGACGTTACTATGGGGAATGGCGCGAGTCGTTCGAAAATTCAATTTTCGCATGGTTACACGGGACAAGTGGTGCTGTCTAGCTGGGCGCAGTTGAAACAAAAATGTCCGCAATCGCGAAGCCAATGGCAGAGAATCGATCAATGGCCGTTGTTGCTGCTGTGGCTCCCGCTGCTTTCGGTTTGCTGCTACTAGCTCAGTAAAGCCACGCAACGCTGTGCACGGCAACAGTGACGTGAGCCGGTCCGGTTGGTCCGCTTCTAAAGGCGGGTAATTTGAAGTGCGCTAACCCGATACGGACCACTAAAACATGCTTTTATTTCAAAATAGGCCGTTTCTTGGCACAAAGGTAACACTGCGAGGTTTTCGGACTGCCATTTCAACAATCAACGTAAACTTAATAGTAGTTGCCTTTAGTGTCCCTTTAAAGCATGCTCATGCACTTTTAATTAGATGAACATTAAAGGGACATAAGAAAAGTATTTTATTGATGCCTGCAACTATCCTTTTGCAATATCAACAGCACCACATTTGCTGTGAAAAGACGCACTCGTAAGCCAGAAAAATAGCACACACACAAAAAATACCAGTGGCAGTGCTGCCTTGGGATATCTGTGCAAACGTGTCCTGTTGTTGTAGATTTCGGCCATGTCCTCTAGGGCCTACATAACCTTTTATTAGTCAGAATGAATCGCCTTGTGTTTCATTATTAGTATGTTTCATTTCATTAGTATTTTATTATAATTAGCCGTAAATAAGTAGCTTCATTTAGCCAATGTAAGAAATACTGAAATCAGTTACATCACGCTGATGTTCAGATGTTAAGTGTTTCAGAACAAATATCGTTAACAATATGTAGACCTTTATTTTATAATCTAATAATGAACCCATTATTGTGAATTTTATGACAATAATGTTCTCCAAGAATTATTTTTCAGTTGAAACTGACCTTGTCATTCACTTCAGTGTCCCTTTAAGGAAACTCAGATTATCAATGCTATTCTGCAACCCTTGATTACGGTGTCTTAGCCTATGTCATTGCTACCTTGCTACGTTTAATTATGCCTGTAATTTGGTTTTTAGATGGTTTTTTATTCCAGTACGACACAAACACTATAGCCTAATGACTTGTAGATGGATTTTGTGTGTCTGGTTCAGAAATATACTCTAAAGTGGGGGCAAAATATGTTGTAAATTGGTCTCTCTAGATATTTGAATGCTGCGAATATTCGAACACATGTTGTAGTATTCCAATTCACGTCGTCATGAACCTAAATTTTTTAAGTGGGTATGCAAAACCGACAGACATGTAGTCTACCGAGAGATTGTTTCACTGTTGTATAGGGCCACTATGCCATGAAACTGTGTACTCAGGAAAAATCCACACTATTGTGAAATCAAACTGCAGTGTCAAATGTGCATAAATTTTATGGACATTGTATGGCAAATTTTTTAAGGGACACTAAAGGCAAATATTAAGTCGATGTTCATGGCTGAAATATCCGTCCATAAACCTGGTAGTGCTACTTTTGAGCCAAAGAAGAGTTTATTTTGAAATAAAATCATGTTTTAGTGGTTCACATCTCGTTAGCACACTTCAAATCCCCCGCCTGGAAGTGTCAGTCTCGCGTCACTGTTGCTGTGCACAACGTTTCTCAGCTTTACTGTGTGGGAGCCACAGCAGAAATAACGACCATTGAACCATTTTAGCCCTGGCCTCCGAGATGGTAAGCGTGCTTGGTTCAACTGGACCCCGCTAGATGGCGTGACCCGTGCAGTTTAACCAGGCAAACATATTGAACTTTTTAACCACTCGCGTCATTCCCCATAGTAGCGTCCGGCGGTTCTTGTTTTCATGAATCAGGCAGAAACAAGCAAGCACCATTTTATCATGCCAAAATTTCACAGCCAAGTTCTGATATTCACTTTCAAAGTGTTGTAAAAAGGTTTGATTTCAATAAGTCGATGAGGCTGAGTATTCTAATGATACAGGGCGTTTATTTACATAATTTACAACTGGTTTCAGGAGCCAAGAATCTATGGTCTTTCTTTGTTCGAAAAGGCTGTGTCACTGCTTCTGTTGTTGAGTCCCCCCCCCCCCCCCCCCCGCTCTGGCCACTCTCTCTTTCGCTCTCATTAGCCATATCGTCTGGTCCAGCGCGGGGCATTCCGTTCCTCGAAAATACGTAGGGGTCCCTTGAGAAGGCAAGGGGCGGTCAGATACCCCATGATGGTACGGGTGAAGGGAAGATCTTAAACACAAAGTCTCCACCCACCTTAAACTTGCCGACCTAATGAAAAATAAGACCAAGTGTGTACTGGTTAGAACTCATTTTGTATGAACCAGGCTAAGACATTTTATGCATATTCTAGAACTAATGTACTTTTTATGATATGCTTAATCATTATGTATATTAAAAAGTTGGTCACTTTTTCCATGTCCCAACAGGCTTGGAGAGTAAGCTGGAACATCATCGGCACCATCCTCGCATCGTCTGGAGATGATGGCTGTGTCAGGTTGTGGAAAGGTACGGCACAAGTGCGCCTTCAGTTATGAGTTTTGTAGCCCTTGTGGTCCAAATGTACCCCTTGTGGTCCAATTCACATAACCGTGAGGACTTTGTCTATACAAACTTAGGTTCCAAAAATCTGTTTCTGACATACCTGTAGGCAGTAGTCAATAAGAAAATCGATGCCACTGGCCAACACTGAATCTGTTGAGATGCCCCTAGTTCAGTAGACTCTTTTCAAGGCTGTGAGAGCTATAAATGCAGTTGTCTAGTAACAAGGCGTCAGTAGCGATAGCTGCATTTCCTCAGTTCTTCGACTTGGGGCAACGTTGATCTTAATGCCAAGACTGGTGCGCTTTGCTTGTGGTTGCAAGTTCGCAGTGGGCAAATGCGCTAGTCAAGTGGTCCTCTTTTTATTTCACAGCCTTTTTTTGCAGCTTGGAAAAAAAATGGTACACGTGAGAGTTTCTTTGTTGCAAATAAAATGCAATGGGGGTTCCAAAGGCACTCTCCAACTTTGCAAGTTGCATATCTTGCCTTAAATGAATATTTAGCAATTTAGTTAAATACAAATTAATTAATTACAAAACAAAAATTGCCTCAAGTGCGCAAGGTGGCTGTGAGCAATATGCAACTGATTTCACTCGACTACCTGTAATACCGTATTGTTTAGTGCTTGGCTAAAGATAGCTGGGACACACGATATAGGTAGTATATATACACAAGTCTGTTTAGCAGGAGGTATATGTAGTATATGCAGATCAAATGCACATGTTAGACTAATCAGAATGAATCACTCCAGAAATGCTTTAAATCTAGTTGCAATGCTTACAATTTTCTTTACTTTAGTAATTCTTGTAAATGTGTAATCCAATTAACTGTTTTGTTTTCTACCACAGATTTGACAACTTCAATCTTGTTTTATTGTTGTTTTGTTTCATCAACTCTGTCACACTGACACATACCAAATGCTTAAGTCAAAGAACAAATGAAAGCAAAGAATCCATCAACTATAACATGCTTGCTGTTTCCATCAGCAATTTGCCGTGGTAGCTCAGAGACTACCGCGAAATCCTGAACAGGGAAGGATAATTTGACAAGATTTCAGGGGGGGGGGGGGGGGGCAGAGGGCTTGCTTGGTCATGGATTGAAATTGAAGAATTGTGGAAGGGGAAAAGAGGCTTCATATTTTAAATCTTAGAAGAAAAGAAGAGGAGACTTGCTCGGTTAGAGGTGCCTTCTTGAGATTTTACACTGCCGAGCCCAAAGATGCGGGTTCGATTCCTGGGTACCTTATCTGCGTTTCGGTAGGAAAAAAATTCAGAACAACCATGTTCTTTGATTTAGGTGTATGTTGAAGAACCTCAGGCAGTGAAAATAAATCCAGAGTCCCTCACTCCGGTGTACCTTGTAATGTTAGTGTAGTTCTGGCACGTATAATCTCTATTTATTGAGTCTGCTGACGCCGATTGATTGTTGAACATCTAGTTTTTGTCGATTGTCTAACGTATCTCTGGTACGTCCTTCTAACAGCCAACTACATGGGCATCTGGAAGTGCATAGCCACATTGCAAGGCGACGGCGGTGTGGTCCAAGGGGACAAGCAGCCGGCCGAGATGTCCTCTTTTCCTGGCCAGACTGGGAGCTCGGGTGGCATTACAACTCCGCACCAAAACTCAGCCCAAGCTGGTTCAAGAAGAGTGCCTTGGCATTGATTACACCTGGTCCTTTCAATTCCCTCCACATATTTCTCGCTGTAGGAGAGGACCATATGGCAATCTTTGCTGAGGACAATAGGAGATGTGAATAAATGTGCGCTTTGTTTTTGTATTGTGGCCTGCTGTGCTGGATTTCTAGCGAAATGTCCTGGAAAAGTTCCTTTCAGGCTTATTGCTTTTGTCTCGCATGTTCTATCGGACTAGGCAGATGAAGTGCATTTTGCAAGCATGTCTTAAGGCATCGTTATACAAGTATACACCGTTATGCAAGCATGTCTTTGGGCACCATTGCACACAGAAACTTCGAATAATTGAATTTCAGACAATTTAAAATTTCAGCTTATGCAAACAGACCATAAGTTTTGATTGCCCTATTCACATCAATCATGAATCTTGTGTAACACAAACATTTTGACTGAACAGGTGAAAAAATTTACAAAATTGACACTTAAAGGGAATGATTAGTTGTGATGTGCCCACATTTAGTATGCAGTAGGTTATTGAAAGGTGCTGCTACAACGTAATGGAACCAACTGTGGTTGCCATAAATTCACATTATAAATATGATAGAATTTTAAAAAGGAAAACGCACACAGCCTGTCGTGTTTACAAAAGGCACTGACACAAAATTTCAAGCTAAAGATGTGTCCTTCATTTGATTGCTCAGTATACTTAGTGTAGAAGAACGACACAGAAACAGCTCCTGTTCCTAGTGTGGCTGTTCTATTATCTGCTTCGTCTTCTTCTCTCGCTCACCCAGTTAACGCTAGAACGCCTTGTTGTGCTCTATGTCATTTCGCTCGGCCCCGACTGCGAGCGTCTCCGGTGGGTGGCATGGGCTATTCCGGAGTAGCCGGGCTCGGCCACGCTGGGACTTTGCCTGGAAGTTTGCCAAATGAAGTTGCGGTGGCCGCCCACTGGCTGTGTCGTAGCAGTTGCAGGTCTGAGATGCACTGTGGTCTGCCTTGGAGTGTCGCCGATGATGGCTCTTGCTGATAATGCTGACAATCATGCAACCGCACGTTTGATCTGCCGGCATGACAATTGCGGTCACATGGCTGTCAAAATTATACTCTCTCACGGTTTGGTATCGAATGGGCACATGCTTGCTGAACGCTGTATGCGACCTGCGGCCCGGGTATCTCTCGGGCAAATTCCCTTCATGGTCTTGCGAGGCAACTGGTGGACAGCACCGCAAAGTGGCTGAGGTGCCGACGGAGCAAAGAGTGAGACGTCACAGTGGGAAGCATGAACGGCATTCTGGGTAACGGTGGGCAATGCACCGTCTTGGCATCACCGGGGTAAGCCTGCCCTTGAGCCACAGAGAAGGCCTGAACGCAGTCTTTGAATGGTAGCATAGGTGCTCCCGACTGAACTTGAAAAGCATCCGTCACCTGGAAGCTGTTTTATTTCGATGGCAAAGAGTGTACGAAAGCTGAACAGGGCTTTCAGCATACTGCGACATCGTCATTACTGTCATGTGCTCGGTGTGGCCTATACCATCCTGAGTGACAACGTGCTAGTAGTAACAATGTTAACGATTTGAGTGCTCTTATCGTGGTGCCTACTGGCACAGTGGCACTTTTGTGATTTTTCTTTAATTTGTATTTGTATGAGAGGTTGTACGTGAACCTGTGTTCTAATTGCATGATCATTTGTTCTAACCTGTATTCTGATTGCATGATCATCATGTGTTCAATTGCATGAACTTCTAATTGCATGATCATTTTTCTCTTTCAGCTTTCACATTTTGATGGCATGTATGATTTCACATTCAGAAGCTTCACGATCACTGGAACCTGTGCAGGTAGGGTGCTTAATTCAGTGTGTAGCAGCTGCTAGGCTTGCACAAAATTGATGCAAAATTTTCTCAATTAATTTACACATCAGTTTGATAGGTGGCTTGTGCTAAATGGCTTTTTGGTTGCCTTGACTGCATATACTTCCTCACAGGAGGGGGGAAAAAATGCCGCCATGCTGTGGTTCGCGCAGGAGTACAAATTAAGGCTGAAGCTGAAGTCACAATCTCGGTAATGCATTTTCGGAGGGTCACGCCGATTAGCGCAGCCCAGAAAGGGTTATGGAGGCGCCCAAGGAACCGTGAGTTGCAAATCTGTATAACAAAGTCGCCACTCTATATGGTATCGCCTGATTGCTAGAATTGCGAGTTGCGTTTAGAGCTAGATCGAAGTATTAAAACAATAGGCTGGTAAAAAAAAAAAAAAAAAGCCCTGTTAACTTTGGCCGCGCGTGTTCTGTCTTGCGTGTCAAATATAGGCCAACCAAAGGACAGAAAATCGCAGTACTACTATATTGACATAAGAACCGCGATTCCTGGAACTTAATTTTATGAAAGCTAGCGTTCAGTTGTGAAGTTTTGAAGCAAGACACCTACATGCTGTTGGAAAATGTTTTATTTATTACACAGTGAGAGTACGATAATAAAATGTAACTCGCGCGCGTATAACCAGAAAGTTTTGCGAAAGGCAAAGATTCATAAAACATATACAAAGAATGATAACTATAACGGATGTTCCATTTCGTTTCAATGCTTTCATCAGTTTCAATGCAATTCATCATAATCATGCAGTCGCTTTAGCAGCATTGCACGAAAGCGTTCATTTTTCACATGCCGAAGCGCACAGGTGTTTTTCCTGCGAGACGATGCAAGAAACCACGGCAGAGCATCATGCGAACGCTGCGATAACACCTGCTAAAGCAGCTGCGAAAATTCAGTCGACGAGTGCTGTCGCAAGCGACGTGCAAAACATTCTCCATTCGCGCCAACGCGCGGACCTCCTCTCGCGCTTCCACGAAGGCAAGGCCAAGAATTAATTTCTGTCAAACTCGAATTGTTACCCGGCCCACTGCGGCGAAATGCTACGCCCCCTTCGCTACCCCTCGTGCATTGCGGACGCAATTATGCGAATAATTGTAATACCTCTGTCGTTGCCAATAACTCCGAAGGTCGCCCTTTCAATATAGTTGTGAGTGTTGAAGATCTTGCAGGCGCTGTTTCGGTGGTTCCACGTGAAATTTGAGAAAAATCGGAAGCCTCTTTGCATGCCAACAAACAAATTTTGCCCGGAGGACGTGCTTAGGATGGTTGCAAAACTTCAAAGGGGTGTCGTACTTGGACACTTCTTTAGCATTAACGTTGTCCTGTAATACTGTACAAAAAGCGCTAACATAATGCCGTAAATGTGTGTGTTGCTATCTTTCTCCATTTCACAGCAAAATAAATCCACGGCATGCAAAAGTTTGCGGTAGCCTTCCAAATCCGACATCCCCGTCAAACCCCGTCGTGACGTCAGAAGCGTCAATCTGAGGTGGGCTGTAGTTTTCTGTAATTGACGCCGCCATTTTTGACGAAGACTGACACCTCGGTAAGCTGCCACTCAAACCGTCGAATTACCGCTCACGCTCGAAAGCACAACATGCGCGCTCCTAAATACCGTTGTCACGATCTCGAGGAGCGAATAGGGGAGGCTCGCGATGCGTGGGGACGTTACGCAAATGCGCGGTTGCGCTGCGAAGCGTGCCACTTCTTCACGAAAGGAGGAGTTTGCGCGAGTAAATTGACAGGTGCGGTTTCCCCCGCCGCTCTGCCGCGCTGTTTCACCGCCACTGGCCCTTTATTTTGACGGCGAGTGCGGATTTTGCACACCGTGTAAAAAGCCGTAACGGGGCACAATGTTTGCGTTTCTAGTTTCGCGATTCGTGTTTGCGTTTGAGCGTGGTCGTACTGCACGGGCAGCTATGTTCAGTGTCCACGCCGGCGGACGAACTCGCAACAATTTGGGCTTTGAACGCGATAAAACGGGCAAGTGCGATAAAGCGTGCGTTTCTGGCACGGTGTCTGCACGAGCAACTTTTCCGCCGAGCGGCCGAATGTCGCAAACGCGACGGCTTGGTACGGACAGGTCGCTTATTTAAAACAGGATTTCACAGGAAACCTGTTTCAAGATTCTAATCAGTTTTAAGCGGCCTCGCGATGCGCGCAGCGTCGAGTTTTTCCTGAAACATTTGTTTCAAGGATCGCGGGGACAGTTGATTTACGGTTCCCGAAGGTATGGACCCGTTTATATTAATTCACGTTTGTCCGAGAAGGGTCACAAGTGCGTTAGGTTGGTGTCACGTTTTTTTTTTTTCTTTTTCAGCTATTGTTGTCGACGGTAGCAGCGTCCCAAGGACAACTGCTGAACGGCGTTATTCACCGAGTGCGACGTGTGGGCGAGATCGGCGCCTCATCTTCTCGTGTATCTGGCCTGTTTTCATTTCCTGTAGAGCTACGCGCGCTGGCCTGCGACGCGTTCACCTGCGAAGCGAATGGATCATCGACTCGTTCAGTGATGTGTCCAGCCGCAAATGCGTCGACGTCGGAAGAGTGATACACCGCGCATCGCCTCTTTCTGGTGAGTGAGAAAACTTGCTCATTCATTTTATTATTTTTATTAATTATTATTTTTAAGAACGTTATCGAGTTGTTGTCGCAGCCCCGCAACACCCACTACTGTTGCTTCGCGGGAGCAGCAGCATTCATTCTTGTACAGTTGTCTATTTTAGTTTTCATCTTGCTGTAGCCGCGGTCTGCAGCGCTGGCGTATTTACATTTACAAAAAAAAAAAAAAATCTAATCCCACAATCTCCAACGTTCGTACTGCACCTCATTGCAGCCGTGCTTCTCAGGTGTACAAATGAGATGAAGTGAGTTGTATCGTAATGTTTGAACTGCTACGTTTCAGCTAAACCAAAGCCCGTAAGGAAAGCACTTATTTTGTTGTGTATATGGAACTTTTCGACATCGCAGCCTAGTTTGGCATGTTGAGCTGTTACAGATGCCAGGTTTAATGTGCTGCGCGTCAATGTTGTCTTATTTATCGCTTCACTGAAGTGAAAAATCGAGTGACTTCTATCATGAATGCCCTGTGGTGAATCACAGATTGTTTGGGAAGGGTTGACTGCAGAGACCATTGGTTAAGTTTTTTTTTTTTTTGTTCCTTACCTCTGTGGTTTTCTCTTTTTGAATGGGCTGTGGTTGACCAGATCATTTGTGGGAGGCTTTGATTGGAGTCTACGTGCCCTTACCCACGCATATTGTGCACTTGCCAGTAAGGTGGTCACTTCTCTTGTCTGTATGTCAGCATTCATTTTTATCACATTGTTTTTCACGAAGGGAAAAAAGCATTGTTGATCTGGCACTCCTTTCCTATTAACAATTACCACTTAGAACAAATCGTATCTCAGTGACCTGCAAGGCTAGACAAGCATGTTAACAACCTTGTGCTCTTCACTTTGCTAACCTACTGATCAGGGTAATTGCCACTAGAAAAAAAAAAAAAAAGAGGAGGGGGGGCTGCAGGATATGTCTTCTTAACTTTTTTTTATCTGGGCATATGTTGAAACACTTGTCATAGTCATTTATGCCTTGGGATAGCATAAATGTGTATTGTTTTAGTAATTGAAATAAAAAGCACAATGAATTTTTTTTTTAGTTCTCAAGCAAGTTTGAGTAATATAAACACGCATAGATTGCAGAATCATGGCTCATACTGTGTTTCTATGTTCACACGAAAACCAGTCTGGGTCTCGCCTCACTTGGTCCTCTATGAAATCGAAACCGACTAAGTGCTATGAAGTGGCCTTCAAATAATTCACTGTCACGTGCTCAAGCATGCAAACGAGCTTTCCAGTCATGATAAGTGGGTCATTTCACTACCTATTTCAACAGAAAGAACAAGACGTAAAAGTTTTGTGATAGGGCCCCTTTAAGTACCTAGCCTGGCAGCTTAGCAGCTTGGAGCTGCCAAGCATGAGCATCTCTCATAACTATATTGTGGTTAATTATTGTTGTGAGGATGCTGGTTTTGATTTCTCTTTTGAGCATGGTCTATCAGTGGTTGAGGCTTCTATGTGAGAGAAACATTATAAAGCAGCACACAGAAGCATGAAGTAATCTAGAAATCATTCCCTCTTCTCTCTACGGGTGATGCTATATACCCAAATTACTGCGCCATAGACCCAAAGGCCATGGCCATTGGCTGATCTAAGCATTATGAGCTGTATGGTTACAGTACCTGCTAGAGGGTGCCACCACATGCTCTCGTGATTACACTGAAAGGAACTTGCTTTTTGGAAAAAAAATTTAAGAAAATAATCAGGGTCATGATGCACGCTGACAAAGGGCTGCATCCTCTTGCCCTGCTGTCAACCCCTCCCCTTCTTCAGTGCGTACATTTTAGCCACTCAGTAGTATGGAAAAATAAGGGAAGTGCTCTTAGATTCTAAAAATTTTTGTGGCAGTCCAGTCATGAGGCGATAAACTCTTACAATGAAGCCATTTGACGAATACTTGAAAGTAGACTGAGTGTTGCAGGTGCTCTTTAAATTTAAGAGCATATCTGTTAAGACCCCTAAGTGGTCCATATTAATCTGGAGTCCCCCATTATACTGTGCTTCATTATCGTGTTACTGTTTGGCATGTGAAAACCTAGAAATAAAATTTCTAAAATTACAGTAAATAATTGGAAGGTACATGAAATTGACGTGGCCATCCCTGCCATTTCGCACTGTGCAGTTGGCTGCTAAGGAGGCCTAGGTCAGCTGCCACGGCGTGATGCAGGAGGCATCGAGTCGAGGGGACACTGCTGTCAGCATGCCCAGTCTGCAGCAGCCGCTTGGCGGCAGCGGCCATTGCTCAGATCGGGACTCGGTGCCGTCGAGGGAATCCTCTCCAACCCCTGCCGCACCCACGTCACCTTCGCCATCTCCCCTGACGCCCACTGACACCCAGACCCAAGCCCAACTTGAAGCCGACAAGAGGGCCGTTTACAAGTGAGTGAATTCTCATGACTCAAAAAAAGTGGAAAAATTTAGCTGAGCTAGTACGTTGTGGCCTGGCTACTTTGTGCAGGGGAAGATGTGAACAGAGAAGTGATAGGCAATGATGATCTCGGGCAGAATAGACGCATACATGCAGTATCTATATTACCCATAGGAGTCTCAAATCTGGTGCTTTGCAGATCGTCCGTGGCAGCCTTCTTGGCTGTTCTTCATTCAATCTTGTAGCACAGTGTATCTGGTAAACACTGTTCTTTCATAATACTTGCCTTCCAATGCCTGTGATCATAGAAGCCAGCACCTTTCAGTGTGGCTTGCTCAACCATGAGCAAATGTATATGAATCGCGTGCCATACTGGATTTCGTACCATCTAGCATTTTGCCAATTGCCATCAATCACACTGCTGGGCCAGAATTATGTTTTCCTTTTATTTGCTGGCGCGTCGATTTTTAGTGCTACGAAGTGCATTTCCGTGATTCAGTTCTCAGTGAGACCGATTCGGTTGACTCTTCGTGTGCCTCCAGGCACCCCCTGTTCCCCCTACTGGCCCTCCTCTTTGAGAAATGTGAGCGAGCCACTCAAAGTGCCGAGGCCCCCTGCTCCGAAAGCTTCAGCTCAGACATCCAGGCGTTCGTGCAGCACCAAGAACAGGACCGTAAGCCTTTCTTCAGCGACGATCCCGAAGTGGATGGCCTGGTAAGCCTTTCAGCTTGTTTCTCCTTGAATATTGTCATCTTGTGTGGTGAATTGAGTGGAACAGCCTTCTTCGTATTTGTTGCTATTGTCACTGTTGCTATTGTCATATGTACGCTACAGGTCGAAGGCCTCTTCCGGCTATCTCCAGTTACATATGCCGTGTGTCAATTAAACTCACTGTGTGCCTGCACCACGATTACACCATATAATTCTCTACGATTCTTGACAGAATGTTCTTTTTTACCTTGGCAGAGATCCGATCGCGTTAATATATCGCCACTAATTTTTTCTATGCATTGTGTGGCTTGTCTAACTTCATTTCCTTTTCTTACATATAGCATGTCGGCCACCTGTATTTTCTATTTTGCAATGGTTAACTAGAGCTGAAGTAGAGCAATGTTGCCCCATTGCACTATGTAGAATGAGAATTGGATTAGCTCATTCGCAGTGTCTTGTACTTTTCTGCGAGTGCAAACCGTGATGTGACCCAGTGCGCGCCTCATGACTGAGTCATCTGCATTAAAGTCCACCATGTAAATTGAGATCGGTTACTTCCTGCTCAACCTCGTGTTTGTGCACAGATGGTGAAGGCAATCCAGGTGCTTCGCATTCACCTGCTCGAGTTGGAGAAGGTGCAGGAGCTGTGCAAGGACTTCTGCAACCGCTACATTGCATGCCTGAAGAGCAAAATGCAGAGTGAGAACCTGCTCCGGTCGGCCGACTTCCCAGGCGCGGGGTCCCACTGCGAAGGTGGCAGCATGAGCGACACGGGCTCCTCGTCTTCGTGCTCTTCGCCCCCACCACCGGTGTCTAGCAACCCGTCTCCCCCTCCTGCCCACTCTCTTGTCACTGCCACTCAGGTGGGCTCAATTTGAAAGGCTCCCGTGGGGGAGAACCTCTAAAGTGATGCTAATAGAAAGCTAGTTTTCCTCCTGTGTTTAACCCACCACAGTGGTCTAGCGGTTATGGTGCTGTGAAGGACTCGAGGTTGATGGCATGCTGCCACCAGTTGTCAAGGGTTCGGGGTTCATGGCATCCCATCATTGCCACCAGTTATAAGTGCTCGGACGTTTGGCGAGCTTCTTTATGGTAGCTGGTTCTCTGCCGTCGTCCACATAGCCGATGTTTGCCAGTGAGGAACGCATTCTTAGAGACGGAACGAAGTTTTATTTACATGATGCAAAAGAAAGGAAACTGTGCAGTGATTCGGCGCTTATGTACAAATGTCTTCGGCTTTTATAGCCCGTTGTTTTCTGTACACGACAATTTGAAGGACGCGGTGACCTCTGTTGCCACACATCAGTTGACGTTAAGTCTCAGTGATCCACCCACCAGAAAGGGTGCAGACATTGGACCACTCGGCTAATAAGGAACATGGGCTAAAATGTCCAAATGGTAGCAAGAGCGCACCTCACAAAGACTCACCCGGCCCACGCCTTCAAGACATTGCAGGGCGAGGAGGTAGAGTCTAGTGGAGGGGGAAAGTTGAGCTCCTCTGTGGAGAAGATGGCTGCTGACACGAACGTCAGCAGCGGTCCATGGCTGCCTTCAGCTACAGTGTTCCAAATCTTCCAGAACACGGCAGTCCAGGTGCTCGATTCCTGAGAACTGCTACTGCGATGCCTTTCCACGCTTCCGAACTGTCGGTGTGTTGTCACGACCTCGCGTAGGCGACAATGGCTGAGTGGAGAGGTTGACTCCTTGAGAACTGCACTTGAGTCCTTGAGAACTGACAGTGATGTCTCGCGCTCTTCGACCCCACTTAACAAAGGGTTGTTTGCAAAGCTTTCGTCGAGTTCATTGTGACCCGACCACAGCGAGCGCCTAGGCTCACCTGCAGGACAGCGTCGTGCGTGGTGCTTCCGACCAAGCGTCGACATGGCAGTGAAAGCATTCTTGCAGACCGGCTCACGCACAACGGCGTATGCTAAGACGAACTGCCGGGCCAAACATAACAGTGCTCAACTGCTGATCCAAAGGTCATGGGATTGAATCCTGGCTGTGGCAGTCGCCTTTTCAATGGAGGCGAGAACGCGTGGGGCTTGTGTTCTTTTATTTAAATGCAGTGCTAAAGAATAGCAGGTGGTCGAAATCGCTGGAACCCTCTACTGTGACATCGCTCATGATCACACTGTGGTTTTCGGATGTTGAACCCAACAATTATTATGACGACTTTGCTCATATTAGTAAATTGCCCTGACAGGATACAAAAACATCGCTGTCACTCCAAGAATGTGTGGGGTAAGTGAGCCAGATTACACCCAAAAAGTAAATACAGGTGCTGCCACATCTTTATGCTTTTGCACTGACTTGGTATAATATCAGGCTTTGAGAGCATCTGCTAGGGCCTGCAAATTTCTTTGTCAGTGCATTAGGTTGTGTTCTAAGGGAGCAAGGGGCTTAACATGGCTAGTCGGAGAAAATTTTGTGTAGCCGAATTGTGAAAAAAACACTCTGCTACTTCACAGTCAGGTACTTGGGTTCCTGCACGAAATTCAAGAATGAAACTTTGAACTCAATTTTGTCTTCTAATAATGAACCTCTGATTGCAAAATCAATGGCAACAAAGTTCTCAAGTAATAATTTACCAATATAAACTGGTTTAGTCTTTCACTTTAGTGTGCATTTAATGCGTTATTCTGTAATTGCAACTACAGAAATGCTACATATTTATATTGCAGAAAGACAGCCCTGCAACACAGGGGCAAGGACAGCTTCTTTTTGGTGTTCTCCTTATTCTTTTCTTTGTTAGTGTTTTTGTACAGCTGCCTTTCTTTGCAAGCAAATGGCCTCTAATGCTGCCTTGCATGAAGAATTGGTCTTAATAAGTTTTTTGTGAAGGGTCTCTAAAATACCCTGATATCAAATGCTTAAAATCGTTTTCTTTTCTGCCATTGACTTCTCTGACAGGCACTTTTTCCACCTTGCCATGCAGCACTTTTTTCTTCTAGAACGTGCCTGTATCTGACAAACAAGCTCTTGTAATCGAGTTTATCCTGCATGCCCAGCCATAAAGATTACATATTTAAGGAAGTTGAGCAAATGGAAGCCGTATACTCTAATTTTAAGTAAAAAAGGCTACTTAATTTGCATGCTAACCTCTGAATGTTCTCAAACACCTCCTACAACACACAAGTTGAGGGCAGTTTCAGCGTGAACTGCTGCGTATATAGTGGAGGTCTTCAGTGGGTCTGCATGACACTGTGAAACTATATTATAGTATGTATGTACTTTCAAGAGTTCCGTATTTACTCGCATAATTTGCGTGCCCCTAATATTTTTTGCCAGCTTTACAAAATAAGAAACATATTTACTTGCATATTTTGCGCCCCCCAACCCACCCGAGTCAGTTCACCGGTGCGTGCACTAAGAGACTGTGGCCCTTTAGATTCTTTAAACAGACGCGCTGGGCATGCGCCCTGCTGAGCAAGCAAGTGCAGTCAAACAGGCTGCGAATGCGAAGCCACTTCTTTCGAAGACTTCCCCCGAACTAGGTTCCCTAGAATAGCATGCACGAACACTCAAATCTGTCGATGCGTTACCTAAACTGCTCGAGCACTTGTCCCCCTCTATTTCTCCATCTCTACCACCGTGTGAATGCTCGCTCGCGTCCCGGAACGGACAGTTTTTGACAAAGGAGGCATGTGAGTGCCTGTTAGATTTGTCGCGCCATCTGTTCCCCTTGTTCTCTCAATCGGACTTCTCGATCAGCGATTCTGACTAGACTGAACGTGACCGGATCTGACTGGTTAAAGTACGAGCTAATTCTGTTAAATAAACAAGTACACTTCATTTGTACTCCAATTTATTTGATTTTATTTAATGTACAGGTGCGATCAAAAGTGTGCAGACCACGGGATCGCGTGGCAGAATGAATTGACGGGCCAGCTAGCGCCGAGGCATGACGAGACACTTGCTGCAGGACGCATGCGCATCCCATCTTATCACTTGGCTTCTCATGTCGCTCTGTTGCACGCGGTAGCGGCGCTCGTCGACAAAAGGGCAACTGCATGGTGTCGCTTTCTTTGCTTCATTGAATCTGTGACGTTCTTTTACGTAGCGGCTGCGACGGGGCCAATTCAAGCGCCAGCTCGTGTTGTAATTGACACTGGTTGATTAGGATAAGTAAGCATAGCGAGCATCACACAACCTGACGAAGCCAAACGCACAAAATTGAAGTTTCTCAGGCCAGTTTGCCTTTGTTGGGCTAATCTAAGTTGCACCTAAATGAATTTAGTTAAGTCAAAGTTAATGTAGCCGAAATAAATCAAATGTAGTCGAGCACTTTATGACTTAAATAAGTCAGGCGTAAGTAGGTTTAGTCAAGTTCAGTACAGCTTGGCATTTCCATGTTGAGCTATGTTAGGCTTAGATGAGCCGAAATACGTATAGCCAAATATAATTAGTCAAGGTTGATCATGCTCATCTTTAACATGATATGTGGGGTATAACGTGCCCAAATCACCATATAATTATGAGAGACGCCGTAGTGGAGGGCTCTGGAAATTTCGACCATGTGGAGTTCTTTAACATGCATCCAAATATGAGCACACGGGCCAGCAACAGTTTCACCTCCATCGGAAATGCAGCCGCCGCAGCCGGGATTCGATGCCGCGACCTGTGGGTCAGCAGCCGAGTGCCTTAGCCACTATAGACCACTGTGGCGGGGCATGCTCATCTTTAACCTAGCCGTGCAAAATTAGCCTATGCAAGGCAAACCTAATAGTGGCCAATTAATCTTATGTCAACTTCCCCATGAGCCCACAGTCGTCAAGGTCGGGAAAGTACTAATTACTCTTCAGTAACTCTCTGCTAGTTAAAATAGTTTATGTGTAATTAGTACTAATTAATATGAATACTATTATGACTGAATATTAGTCTGAAATTCAATAAGCACCCTTTATGCTGGAATTCCGTGTGGCACAATTAGGCTAAATTTGCATAACTAAGCTAATTAGACATAAAAATTTGATTAAGCTTGGTTGGTCATAGAATCATCAAACCGATTGGATTATAATAAGTTTTAATGAAGCAACATCGTATTAAAAATAATTAATGTAATTGAAGTCGAATTCCCCTGAGCTCAGGGAATCCAAGCTCAGCAAGATGCTGATGACTCCTGACCAAGTGGAGTCTCATATACCTAAATATAAATCAAATTAGCCTTAACATTATTTATAAATATATGTGCTTGACATCGAAGTTCACCCGAAATACTCTATAGTTTAATGTCACAGATTTATGCAAATAGCGCCTCGATCAGCTTAATGTTGACATCTGTAGCTGCATAGGACGCTTTTGAGAGTAAAGGTGTTTAATGCAGTGTAATTATTCATGTTTGATTAATTTCGGCTACTTTGACTTAACTAAGCTCATTTAAGTGCAACTTGGATTAGCTTAACAAAAGCAAGCTGACTTGGGAAAATTAATTTTTGTGCGTTCGGCTTCGTCGGGTTGTACGATGCCCGCTATGCTTACTTATACTTATCAACCGATGTCAATAACAACACGAGTCGGCGCTTGAACCGGCCCCGTCGCAGCCGCTATGTAAAAAAAACAGCACAGATTCGGTGGAGCAAAGAAAGCGACACCCAGTTGTCGTTTTAACCACGAGCACCTTAACCACTGGAGTGACATGTCCGTACAGCCAATGGGGACAGCAATTTGGAAGCGACGGTAGCGCCGTCTGGGTTTTGTAGGGAATCGTAAAAAGATTGCAATACGATCATTTTACGAATAAGTGAAAAAAGTTTCGTTACCTTCTACACATAAATATATTTTTGAACCAAATATAACTAAGGATATGGTTTGTATAATTTATAATTGCGTATAAAATTAAATAGGTTTCAAAAGCACCAGGGTGTTTCGATATGGCGGCTGGCCTTCAGCATAGCAGACGACATCGTCGTCGTCTGCTCCTGTGTTATGGCTGACTCCGCTCATTGTAGCAGCCCCCTTTCTCAATTTCGATTGTTTCCGCATAGTACATTGCAGTAATGTGCGCAACATAAGCTCATAAGTATCTTGCACACTTGCTTTAGTAAGTTGTGATGCCGCATACAGGTTGAGCGAAATGACAACGCTGTTCACACAAGCTTGCAACAATAAATTGTTTTATTGCAAGTCAATCGATCGATGTTTACACTAAATAAAGGCCACGTAAGTAACATTTTAGCACGTACAGCAGTGAAAAATATGCATGCATCAGCGTTCATGTGCAAAGAAGGTATACGTACTACGCATAGCCCCAACGCAGATGTCCGGAGCACAGAAGCTGTTCAGCGCTGGCTGATATATCCATCGCACTGCACGAGACCTTCGCTGCAGTAAGTAAGGGCATACCGCTTACGTACCTGCACTTGTGTAGCCGAAGATTTTGCAACAACTCGTTGACAGTATCTGGTTAACTTTCTGTAATTGCTATCAACATAATTGCATGCCTTTCACGAGCAGTGCGGCGAGACTGTCTGTTTCTTGGCCCGCACTGCCAACTAAAGTGCGTCACTTTCCGATTTTTTACGTTTTCACACTTTGCATGCTTCTGAATGCCTGAAATTGATTGAGGAACAGTTTTTTATGCTTACTGTTCCGAAGGCCCTGTCGTCGTTTTGATGGTGGAGACTCCTCACTCTGTGGCCGCAAAGCTCGCAACATGCCACGGGCCTGCCTTAACCGCGTACAACAGAGCGACATGAGAAGTCAAGTGATAAGACCGGACGGGCATGCGCCCTGCAGCAGGTGTCTCATCATGTCTCGTCGCTAGCTGGCACGTCAATGCATTCTGCCACGCAATCCTGCGGTCTGCACATTTTTGATCGCACCTGTACATACTTCGTGCATTCGGACTATTTCACATTGTTTCATATGCATTCGTGGAACCCCCCATAATCTCCACACCCCCTTCTTGGAGCCTCAGAATCCTGAAGTGCAATAATTATGCATGTAAATATGATATTTTGTTCGGTTTAGCAAATGGTGTCCGGTTGTATGGGAGTGAGTGTGTGCATGTAAAGTTCTGTGTTGACGCGTATCTGCGTTACAATAGGGTTAGTTTGCAAGAACCCCAGGTGGTCAAAATTAATCGGAAGTCTTTCATTATGGCATGTGTAATAGTCATGCAGTGATTTCGGCAAGTATATTTAGAACCCTTTTGAGTTATTACATGTTTGGTGAAGTTGTCGGCAAGAGACTAGGGGTGTGCTAATAGTGGAATTTTATCTCGAACCGAACAGTGCCAAATATTGGCCTAAAATATCCGATGTTGGGTCTAATATCGAATAGTATATTTACACAAAATGTGTACTGCCTGTTACGACAAAACAAAGAGAAAACAAAAAATCTGGGGCACTACGGCATGGTCACTCGCAGCCTAAAACACGTGTGCGTGTGTCTGTGTGTGCGTGCAGCACGTGTGTTTCTTCCCCCTTGGCTTTTATGGGCGCTCAAGCATGTTGATAGAAGAGCCGCCATTCCAGTCATCCGCGCCACTGCTTATCTTCTAATGGCTAACAAAGTGTGGTACAGGACATAGTTTTTTTTTTCTTTTATGGTCGCGCAGTGTGGCTCTTCTGACAATGGTAATGTCGTATTTTATTGTTATTAGTGCTTCAGGTGCAAAAATCTTTGGGCGGCCATTCACAACAGCGTGTTAATTGCACACCAGAACGATTGGAGTTTCAGCATGAGTGGTGTGGTTGAGTAGTGGTGATTTCTTAGTACATGTGAACAAATTTTTGTGTTTGAAGCCGATTACCAAGGGTTTTGGGGGCCAAAGTTGGGAAATTTTTGGAGAGGGTGGCATATGTGACTGAACTACTGAAATCTCTGCCTTCATTTTGGGAGTGAACTTCGGGAGGGCCTGATAGTTTTCTCGGACTTTTTTTTTATATACATGCATAAATGACATTTTTTTAAATAAACATGTGCTAAATAAACAGCATTAGTGTTTATGTAGGTCACCCCACCATAACCAAGTTGCACCATTGGCATTTATTGCATTTTAAATATTCCTTCTGTCAAATTATTCGAAACTTTTAATACTAGCTGTTCAAAAGCTGAGCCAAATTGTTCAATTCAGATTTGAAACTTACATGATTGCAAATCCCTACTAAAGGCTAACGTTTGTTTCACATCCAAAATCAGCCCATAAAAGGGTAGGCAATAACACCTTTTTTTAGAGTTCTATAAAGCAAACGAGGTACTTTTTTTTTTTGTCATTCTAGCTTGTGCTGCAGGTGATGGGAGTGCTTGATGTTATTAGTTTAGCGTCATGGGAAAAGGGGAGGCAGCCCTTTTCTGCATCGCAGGTGCTGCGCGTTGCCAACTCATGCGTCTCTGCTGTTATTTTTTTTCTTTCTGCCTCTGGTGGTGGTGCAGGGCAACTGCCTCTCGTCTTCTGCTCTGAGCTCTGGTCAGGTGGTCTCGGGGGGAACAGTGTTCCAAGTTTTACAGACCACGGCTGGGTTCGTGGCACAGCCCATTCAGGTAGGGGACACAAAGACAGGGTCCAGGCAGCTACGGTATTTACATGATAGTAGGTCGACCCATTCTGTCTCAATTGGAAATGCGGAGTTGAGGAGAGGGGTGGACCTAGAATCGGAAACTAGTTTCGGTTGTGAAGTCTTTCTGGAAACGATTCTTATGTATTCCAGTGAAGCTAGCTTTTCTGTGTAGCTTTTAAGCACCGACTGCCGTGAAGCCATCTTGACACATCGGGATTCGACATTGTTTTTTTCTTAAGACATCGTTATTCATTTTTTTTCCTGCAGAATTTCAGGGGGGTCAACCTACATTCAAGTCGACTTACAATTGTGTAAATACGGTAGGTTGCCTCTCAAATGAAACATTTTGGAGTTGCCAGCTACCTGTAGCAGCAAACAGCTGTCATTAATTCAAGCTGGGATCAGTTCTCCTCTTAAATCAATGGGGATTTTTTATTGGCCACACATCAATCTGTGTTAATGAAAATGTACTTTTGCCATCCTGCTATCAGCGAAACCCTTTTTTCAGTGAATTTTAATGATTGTTGAGCACTCTGTTTCACTCTTTGCAGCATTTGTATAGCGATGAAGCCTAATTAATTTAAAGTAGAAAGCAATGTATGAAGCAGCCAATAGTTTGTCATATTGTGGGTAATAGAATCTTGGCAGATGGCTGTGCTAATACAATAATTCTGCATCAGTGATAAATTTCTTGTTTTTCATGGTAACATTGTTAATTGCATGGCTCTTAAGAGAACATGAATACTCATCGTCTTTGTGATTTCTTGGTGTGCCAGTATTCACTGATGTTCTGTGGCTTTCCTATATTTCAATTTTCTTTAGTTAATGTTGCTATAGTTTATATGCATGCATGCAGCCTTGCTTATACAAGCTGCCTGGCTTCCATTGCAATCCACCAAAGTGGTTGTGTGTCTACCTGCTTGAGAAAATTTCAATGAAGTAGAAACTGCCTGCTGAACTTGCTTGAGACAGTCTGATCTGATAGCTGGTGTTCTTCACTCAAAGGAATGGCATACTTTCATCAGCTTTCAAGAGTAAAATCGATTGCTAATCACTGGCGTGTCATACTGTTTCAACTGCTCTGTTCTTTCCTGGTCACTGTACATTTACTGAAGCACCTGTAGTAAGTACGACCTGAGCTTTTATTTCTTGCTTAGTTCCATTGATTATTGCAGATGGAATTTCTGTTTTTATGCTTTGGATTAGGTCAGGTTAACTGAACATTGTGATTAACCTCAAGACTTAACTGCATCACGGACAACATTTAATTGTGCCATTTCAACTGTTAATACAGCTGCTATTGAGCTACCCTGCCATTAACCTGTACATTGCTGAACTTCAAACCTTGTGTGCTTTACTTTCAAGTTCTAAAGAGTGTAGATATCAGACTGTCAGCTTGTATATTCACATCTACATGAACTTTTATCATATTTGAAGACATGTGGCAATGCCGGCAAAAAGCCAGCTACGGGACATTAAAAACCTATAACAATTCTGCCTTAGTTTATTTTGTACTATATAAAATGCTCTCTGTGATCCTGAAATCAGAGAGCTCTACTCTGATATTGTAATGTTGAAGTGCTGGTTCATATATTAGGGGCAGTAGCAAAGCATCTGTTTGCAAAGCTTTCAATCTTCTCACCTTGACAAACAAATTTTGTGTTTGTGTCTGCGTTGAACTCTGCCTCATAGCTCACCTTTATTTCAGATCCAAACAAGTGCAACTCTGCCTGTGATAGCGTCAATCCATGGTGGGACACCATTGTCTCAGATTGGTGCAAACCTCTCCTCCTCTAACCAAGACCATCGTGTCTCTAACCTCGGTTAGTTTCGAAGATCCAAACATGCATCTAAGGAAAAAAAAAAAAGAAATGATTCTGCGCATGCATTTAATGAGCCAAGTTTTCAGCCAAATTACCTGTGGTAAAAAGAATAAGCTGTTGAAGAAAGAGTGTTTTGCTCGTACTTTTCTCATTGAACTGTATGTAATGCTTTTTTTTTGTAGCTAAATGGGTGTGCTTATGGTTCATTGGTGTGTTAGGTTGTAACTGTACCTTTTCCTGAATAGTTTATTATGTGGAGTTGATGAATGAAGAGGTATTGAGATTGTTTTGTAATAGCATTACTGATCAGGTTGCGTGGAACACATAGTTCTTTTGCCATCTATCCAAGAACTTCAGTGTGCACATTTTTTATGGCTAACATTTCTGCAGAATAGTTGCCCGAATTTTCTCTTGTCTGGCTTTTGTGTGTTATTGCTTTTATAATTGTGCCGATTGTGTCAACCATTCGTGCATGTTGTCAGACTCTTTGGAGTGAATATTGCTTGCATGCTGGGTCTAAGTGATTGGCATGACCATTGTGTAGACATTGCTGTTGTCAGTTTGTTTTGGTAAAATATGATTCTAAAGTCATTTGTGTAAGCTGTGCTTGCTGTTGTTCTTTTTCTAAGTAATGCATAATCATGGGTCGTATGCTTGATCAATCACATTTAGGGCCATCATTACTCTAGGCATGAAATAGTGAACTAAGCTAATAGAGATATGGCTCACTTCTTATCAGCACTGCATTGGTGTTGCGTATTTCTAGAGTACTTTAACAGCACTCTCATCTGTGGCTTTGTACTATATGCCATTTTGGACAAAAGTAAAGGCATTTCCAGAAGTGATTGACCAAGGATATTGTTATCGATGTGCACTGTACTTAGAAGCATAGGTAGTGCTTGGAGGATTGCAATGTGATAAAAATGGAACAAACGGCAATTTTCAAGACATATGTGATATGAATGGCGAGCCACAAGTTAGGCTAGCAAGCTGGTGAAAATTCATAATTTGGTAGAAGAGGTGGGGGGGGGGGGGTAGCACACAAGGTATGATGACAAACGTCAGCACTGTGTTGTCATCAATTTGTCATTGTACTGTGCATTTACCTCACCGTGAACCTTGAATACCAATAGCAGCAAATTAGTAATTCAAATTCAAATTTTAAAATATTCAAATGCTTAACAATTGTAGGAGCTGGCTTCATAATGTTAGTCTCCATAAAATGTGCTAGAAAAGAAAGACTGTTCTTTTCAAATTTATACATCAACTGTGCGGGTATCACTGTAGATTATTCAAGAACAATATCTGATGATTGACTTGGAAGTTTTGAATTTGGTGTTATAATATTCAGGGAGACAGAAAATTTTCTATTAACATTTTGCTTTTAATCAACCAAGTCTTTTTTTTTTTTTCCTTCAATCTAAAAGCATTTGAGAAACGACCATTGAATTTTGATTGGTCAGCTGTGAGCTTGTAGCAGCATCCTAGGTAGAGCCGCAATTCTCAATAATGTAAGAAAATGGCTTATAAAGTGTGAAAAATATTGATGCTGTAGTCTAATGATGTACGATTTCACTCAATAAAATAGTTTTATTGGATTCAGAAAAGAGCTAGAAGTGCTTATATGTAGTGTGTCATTTTTAACAGGGGTGTAGAACTTGTAGGCTCTTTTTTTTGCATTTTTTATTTTTTTTTGTAACCTGGTAAAAAAAGTTATTCAAAAAACTTGTGGCCTTCACTTTAGTGCAGACAATGTTTTGAATCTCACCTACCAAGCAAAATAGTCTCTTAAATGTACAAAAGTGTACTTTTACTTCTCAGAATGTGTTCATGTGAAACCACGTCACTAGTTCCTGCTCCAAATTAGCAATGGCACCATGAGAATGTGAGGTCTGTGTGTGGTGATAGCGATAACACTTGGCCAGAAATGTGGAGCCACTCTGTTAACCTGTGACTTTTGTGCAGGTTCGAGGGCTCTCTCAGTGAGCGGCGATGATGAAGACGAGGACATCTTGGGCTCCAAGAAGAAACAGAAGCGTGGAGTTCTGCCGAAGCAGGCGACAAGCATCATGCGCTCCTGGCTGTTCCAGCACATTGTGGTTAGTTTCGTGGGCCTTGCTTCCTTAGCACCCATCAGCACCTTTTCGCTGTGCAATTTATATATGTGCAACCAATCCTTGAGTCAATTCTTGTGTTTGTGTGTGCATGTGTGTATGCATACTCGCATGCTTGTTTGGGGCTTCAACACTCACTATAGTTCAATTTCCTAAGTTCAGTTTCTAGTACACAGTGTTCTTTCAGTTTTTAATGTTCCTTCCGATATCCGCACTGCTCTCGGTTTCACTTAGGGCGAAATACAGAAGTGCTATTTACTTACATTTAGGTGTGCGTTGGAAATCTCAGTTGTTCAAAACTTGTCTGGTGCCCACATACTACGGCATGCTTCATAACTAGGGATCCGCATTTTAGAGTTCATTTTGCTTTAGATTGAGAGGGCATTTTTTGTAGTTTATATTTTTGGTTAAAATTCGGCATTTATCAGAACTCATTATTGCAATAACAATTATATAGACTCTCTCGGCTGGATTTCGGCGCCTTCGCCGCCGGTGTCATGCATTCTATATATATGTGTGTGTGTGTATGAAAACACAAGAAAGAAAAAAAATCCAGAAGAAAAACTCTGGCGTGCAGAATCGAACATGGGACCTTTGCGGTGTGAATGCGAGGCGTTAACAACTTAGCCACCGAGGGGTACTTCTTTCAACGTTCAGACAGCAAGCTATTTATATCTATCACTTACCGCTGTTGGCTGGCATCTCGGGGGGGGGGGGGGGGGGGGGGGGCTATCGTGTTTTCAGTATTATCAGCAAGATGGTGGGATTACAGCAGCTCTCATCTCTCACACGTAATTTGGTTATTTGGTTGGTGAAGAGGAGGGGAGTGGATGATCTCTCTGGCGCCCTTATCTCCCGGTGGGGAGGATCATACGTCTTGGCTGGCAGTGGGCTTGCACTGGAACGATTCTGCTGTAGTTACGAGGCGCACAAAGGTCACTGCAATCGTTGCACAGCCTCCGTTTGCAAAAAGGGCGTGCTTTTCAGACACAACGAAGTAACACCTGGGACACTTATTCGCATTCATCTGTACCTGTCAGTGCATTTAGTGCGTCATTTGTGCGTGAGAAAGGCGGGCAGTTTTGATCTGCTTGCCATTCTGCGCGTGACCTTCCAATTTGTTGCTATCACGTTCATTGCTTCGCCTTTGCGGCAAAGCTGCGACTTTTTTCTCGTTACTATCCCCTTACCCAAAACTGTGTTTAATTTTGCATTATATGTAACTGTAATGTTGATTTATCAATCTTATTTTCATTTCAAATGCATTGCATTGTTGTTGGTAATCCTGTCTTCAATCTTTTTTTTTTTTTGCTATTCATCAATCTTGTTAATAAGGCTCTTGACGTTCACCCTGTAAATTTGCCAAAGTGTACTTCTGGGATTCAGAAACTAGTGAAGCTGCTGCTCAGCTTTTTCACTCAGCTTCCCTCGGGATCTTGATAAAAAACAAAAGCTCTATTATTATTATTCTCAGTACTCCGAAATTTCGGATAAAATAACTAAACACTTAAGGGGGCAGACTGGTCTTGGACATTTTTTGTTTATTTCTTCAGTGATCTGGATTAAACTGCACAGGATTATGCAGTTTTTTCTGCTGAGTTCAAATATTTAATTAGTTTTCCTGTAACTAATCTTGTTCTTGGGATAACTTAAGTTCAACCTTTGTTGTTTAAGGCTGCCATAGAAAACAGTGCTTTATGAAAAGTGATGATATGCAAACATAGACTAATGACTGTAGATTGAAAATATGCAAGAGGTTTTTGTTTTTAGGCTTTTCTTGGTTTTATTGCAGCTAAATAAGCTATCCATGCAGTGGATATCAAAGCAGTGGAATTGTGTTACAATTTTGATGAGTAATTAATTGAAAAGGCTTGTACTTTAAATTCTGCTCCCATACTTGCATTCTACACACATGCGGGTTTCCATCGCAAAAAATATTATTGTTTTACGTGCCTAGCTGCAGAGATATTGAGGCAAATAATTGAACACTCTTAAATTTACTTTTCTGAGAAAAGTGGAAAAAACTAAAAATGCACAGCTTCTTCAAAGAGCAGCAATCATGGTACGCATGTTTTGCAATCTTCATAAAGGTGTTCATAAATTCGTAGCAGAGCTTCTGACACAGGTGCCGGCATATTATAAAGAAGCCTCGGAGTCTATTTCCCAATTTTTTCGCAGGTTCTGCATCTTAACAGCACCAAGAATCTGAAAAGTTAGAATGACATTACAAAAAAAAATTACTACTTCCTGGTGTGTAAAAATTTGCAGAGAGATATAAAAATATTTGTAGAAACCAAATATGTGAATTTAAAAAAATGAATTTTTTTTGTCACTTTTTGGTCCCAAAGACCAGTCTGCCTCTTTTAAACATGCGAACATTCTTGGTGCATTTTAAATGTCTGGAAGGTTCGGAAGCACAAACACATACATACAAGCACAAATACTTGAATGCAGAATACGTTCGTTTTTTCTAGGCTCGTGCGAATAGTGAATTTCAGGTTTGAAGCGAATTGGAAGTGAATAGTGATTTTGGTTAAATACCTTCTAATCAAATTCAAGTAGTATATATATCATACATTATAAAGAAATAATATCATATTAAATATCATATATTAAAAGAAATAATATCATATATTTTAAAAAAAACCTGAATAATGTTTTTAAAGGTGCTTTCACGGCTTAGCACTCTTTTACAACAGTGAAACTACCTTTACAGGTGGTTACATGGAGTTTTCACCTATTCGTTCACTTCGATGATTCAAAATTTCTGATCATTTAAATTTGGAATGCAGCAAATTCAGATACTGTAATATTAGTTCGAATGTTCGATGCATTCAATTTTTTGGATAAATTGTTTATCGGATAAATTCGAATTGTCCAAAATTTCACTAGCGAGTGTTTATCTGCTTTTTTTTATTTATTTGAAATCACGGAGCTCTAGTCACGACCTATTGAAAGTTTTGATGTGTAAATTCCCCACGATTTAATGAAGCCTTATTAGAGGCAACCTGAAATACCACTGTGCTCAAAAACTCGCATGAACAGTGATGCTAGAATTTTTTTAGTAGTATTGCAAGAAACTGTTTAAAGAAGACACAAGTCGACAGTTGCTTCTATTTGGTAGGGTGTGACATGACAGGTATGGCATATGTCTTCTATTGCTACTCCTTATATCTTTGTCAAGAGTTAGATGCTTTGTAGGGTGTTTTGTAATGTGTTTTTGTTTTATTATTGGCTGTTGATCTAGTTACAGTTAGGGCTACTGCAGAATCTACTCAAAGTTGAGTGGTAAAAGATTGTCAGTGGGTATGGAAAACCAGCAATTGTACTAGTGACAAATGTGCTCAACGCAATGATTATGATGCTAGAGTGTTACTTTCAGCCTTCCAGGGTCGATTTTTTTTTTAAGAATGTGTCAAAGATCTGCATTTTTTTATTACTGAATTAAATTGTTCAGATGAATCTATTGCAGGAAAAAAATTGTCTAAAATTTTTTTGGGGTGACTGTAAGGTAACAAAAAAAATCATTTGTGTTGTTACATACATTTGGCTTTTTCATGAGTAACAGCTAGATTAATTATAAAATAAAAGCCTATGTGACTGTTGAAAAATTATGTACTGTAGTGGACGTTTGTGTATTTTATGGACTTAAATAAGTACACGAAGTAGTGTCCAGAGGAAACAAGGCGGGAGAATCGCCACCACCCCCCCCCTTTTTTTTTTTTTTTGCTAGTCAGCCTCGTCCTGCCACGCATGCTTTTGAGATTTCGCTTGCTCATCAACAACTGAATGTTGACTTTTAGTTAACACCTTGTATGACGGGCTGACATATTTTAAATCAGATTCTGATTCTCCATGCGAGCAGCGATTCGGAGGAATCGCTGCTATACTCGCTTTTGCAGCTGAGAAACTGGTGCACACTTTCATAGAACAAGCAAACAGCGTGGGTGAGCACACGGAAGAAACTTGTGTACTTGTGTGGTGTGTCCGAAAATCATAAAGAAGTCTGAAACCTATAATAATCATTCATCTTATCACCAGCAAAAGTTTGTTTTTGCTATTCCCCGAAACAGGAAACTCAATCACAGCATAGTTTGTGTCAGTCAGCACCTGCATGTAAACAGGCATAATCATGTACCAAGGAGCAATAAATCATATAGTTACAAATCCTTCACCTTTTGAGAGATTCTGAACCAGAAAGGCAGCAGTTTTGCAAGCGCAACAAGCAAGAACCGGCCAAAAGACAAAATGGAAACCAGCCGGCACGTTACTGTAGTAGAGCAAGAATAAAGCAGAAAAGGAGAGGCATCGTCGCTAGAAAAAAAATTCACGTGTTCCTGCCATGTGAAGCACATGTCAAGCAAAAAAGTGAGGGATGAAGGTGTGCATTTCGAACTTACAGGCAATGATGTTCATTTATATTTTTCACCCTCAAATGGTTAACTGGGGCAGAACATCAGAATACTGTATATTGCTGATTATAAATCGACCCCCCCCCCCCCCCCCACTTGCAATCCCTTCTTAGCAAAAAAAAAAAGAATGACTCCGAACACTGCCTCATGCTGTTGCCATAGCACAGCTGTAAGTCTTTCAAAAGAGGAAGTGACGCAAAGAAACATTTATTTGGCCATGAAGCACCGCTTACGACTCGTCGTCGCTTGAGAGAAGAATGCAGCTGTCACGGGCATTGCCATCGTACGAGCCACTGCTGGTGCTCGCCATCAAAAGGGTGCTGGTGGTACTGAGATGCCGCTTGTGTAAAACGCTGTGTGGACCATGTAGGTTGGCAGTCTATACCAGGCATCATTATCCTATTGGACACTTCACTCAAAAGAGCTTGGGTTGAACTCGGCTAGCGGGATGCACATATTCTTCACAATAGTACGTGCTTATGCTTCAATATCATCATAGCAAACACTCAGGCTTTTGCTTCTCTGGTCGTGAACACAATCTCGAACTGCCTCCTCAATGGCGGCGTATCGTCCAGACTTCGGTCCGTGAAAGAAACGGTGTGTTGCAGCACACGCGAAAATCTTTGTTTCCTTTGTTTGTGTCCTTTGTTTTCTACATTCTCTTATGCACTTTTTCGACACATTGAACTTTCGCCATGCTTCAGCGTTGTTTCCGAATATGCATAGAGGATCGCTTGCTGCTTGAAAGCAGCACTGTACTGTTGCCAGTGTAGCAGTAGCATCTTGGCGTCTGTGGAGCATCTCTGCAAATCGCACACACCACTGACTACTGTTCTCAAGCGAGGCGAAATACAGAAACAGCGAACACGAGTGAGCGCAAATTGACGTTAAGAAGCTTGTAGGCGCATGTGACTGGTCATGTGGTTTAGCTCTCTATGAAGCATTGCCAGTATTCCTTCCTCCATGTGCCAGCCCACATGGTGCTGCCAGCTTTTCCTTGGAATGCCCATGGTGCTTCGCGGGAATCTGAATTTTTGAATTCCCCAGTCAGCAATTTTGTTAGGGCACGCTAAGCACTAAAGCGAGAAACACGTGTCGCGTCTTTCGCAAACAATAAACTGATGGAGGCGGAAGTTTTGTAGGCCCGTGTGGTCAAATTTGGGTGCACGCTAAAGAACCCCAGGTGGTCAAAATTTCCGGAGCCCTCCACTACGGCGCCTCTCATAATCATATGGTGGTTTTGGAACGTTAAACCCCACATATCAATCAATCAATCATCGCAAACAATAAACATGTTTTTTTGCAAAAGAGAGATGCATGTCAAGTTTTTCATGACAGATGAATGCATGTTACACTGTTAGTGAGCGATAAGTGCGTGTCGCATTTCTTCGCTAGCCAAATGCACTGTCATACACACATGCGGTGTGTGCTGGTGTTGTTGCCAGTCTCGCCCGACAGGCACACCAATGCGATGGTGCTACCATTGAATGACGCTGTCGGCAATGCGTCATGAAAAAATGTTGTATCTCTAACAGGCCGTTGCTGACACCTCCGACTCTAGCCACCATAGCTATACCATAGTTTCGCTGTTGTCACGGCAGGTCTTCAAAATTTCTGGGTTCAGAAGAGCACGCACGCATTGGGAGATAGCAGTTCCCATGACTCTGTTGCTTCTACAGCTAATTTTATTTGTGCGTCGAATAGCAGTGAATCTGTAGACGACCGTTCGTGGGACCTTTCGGAAAAGTCGACTTCACGATTCCGCGTATAGGTCGGCTCCAATTATAGGTCGACCGCAGAACCTTGGAGGGCTATTTTATGAAATAAATTTCGACTTATAATCGGCAATGTACGGTAACTCTTGCCAAATTGTTATATTAGTCACAATTTTTGAGGAATTACATTGTAGTATTACAGACAGCGTTGCATCTCACTGAAACTCTTGCAGCATGCATCACCGTACTTTCTCTTTTCTTATCGTTTTAGCACCCATATCCCACTGAGGATGAAAAGAGGCAGATAGCAGCTCAAACTAACCTAACCCTTCTTCAAGTCAACAACTGGTAAGTCTTCAATATCGATTTTGTTTAGAACATGTGTAAGCATATATTAAGTGTTTGGCACCTCATGTCTGCTTTCACTAAGCGTAATGTGTATGAGAGTTAGCACTACTTTGATGCCTGCTTTTCTAATCTTCTGTGACTGAACTCCTAGGAAGCTTAGATTTCTGCTTTAGTAGAATCTTTTACAATGGTGGGAAAATTTTGATCATGAGATCACACATGTAGCTACCACTATTTGCTGTTTTAATAATTTGTCGTGTTGGTGAGGATAGTATTGTCACAGTTAAAGAAAAAAAAAAGAGCTCTTGTGTGGGCCTCATGTTTTGTTATGAATTGAAATGGTTTGTACAAAACCAATTCTTGTTGCGCTTCAGTTCTGACCGCTGCATTATATTTGTGGTTTGTGTCATTCTCAAGAAAGTGTGGTACTAGTAAGCAAAATGGTCCAAACAATAATGCTGAAACAACAGTCTTTTAGGTACCTTAGGTTTCTTCATTACATTAAAGAAATGGTTGAGGCACTCAGATTAGCTTTGTTGACTTAGGAGCCACCCAAGAAATGTCTGCTAAGACCACCGAGACAAGTGGTAAAGTAGAAGCAAATGAAAGAAAATTACGTTGCTATGGTGTAATAGCTGATTTTTCTATGAGCACCAAGTGCCGGAAAAGACATTTTCCTGGAGAAACAGGCGGCACAACTAATGTTCTCTCATAAGAAACTGTGGGGCAGCATGCTTTGTCTTCGATATGCCTGTGATAAAGTTGTTCTTACCGAGTCATTGTGCAATTCATGTCCAGGTTCATCAATGCTCGTCGGAGGATTCTGCAGCCGATGCTGGATGCTAGCAACCCTGAGAACAGCCAGCAGAAAGCCAAGAAAGCCAAAGTTCAGACGGTGCGACCTGTCGAGCGCTTCTGGCCCGACGCCATCGCAGCCCTGCAGCCTCGACCGTCAAGTCACAACGGCATGGCCCCAGTTTCTTCTCCAAGTGCCCATGGCAAGCCTTCCAGTGAGTGTTCACAGTTTCTGATGTGAGAGAAAAAATAAGACTGCAGGGGTGGGGGGGGGGGGAAGGGGGTATATACAGTTGTGTTGAACATGGCCATCTCCCTTGTGGGCAGCATTCTTGCTCGCAATCAGTTCAGTATAAAAATACTGTGAGGAACCGGTTTATTGAGCCAGGCTCGAGCTAAATCACGCTGGTGATGATATCTACAGATGTACAAGATGAACAGGTGATGATGATATCAAAGAGAATAAAGAGTCATTCGCTTGTCGCGCTCACACTAATTCCCCCGCGCGGTGAAAGCGGCCGCCTCGTTGCTTGACAGTATTATGAAATGCGTCGCGCATAAGGCTTTAAACGAGATACGTGCACTATCTCTGTTCCTCAGCAACGATGATCAGGACTAGCGCTAAGAGGAGAAATGCGGTAATTGACAGGAGATGTCTGTTCGACCACCGTGTACGGCCCAATGAAGCGACTGATGAATTTGTCGCATAGGCCGGGGAGGCGTAGTGGAGTCCATAGAAGAACTTCGTCACCAGGGGAAAAACTCGCAACACGGCGAGACGAGTCGTAGCGAGATTTTCGAGTGTCTTGAGAGAGGCCGGTGTTAACATGGGCCTGGTGACGGCAGTGTGCGAGACAAGATAGGAATTCTTCAGAGACAGGAGCCGTCGAGGGTGCAGGGGCCGAAAGGAGAGAGACATCTAGAGCGAAACTCGGCGAGCGACCATGGACGAGAAAAAAATTGAGAAAAGCCGGTAGTGCGTTGAGCAGCCGTATTATAGGCGAAAGTCACGAAGGGTAGAATTGCATCCCAGTTCGTGTGGTTGGGGTGACTGTACATGGCGATCATGTCCGATAGGGTCCGATGAAACCGTTCAGTCAATCCGTTGGTCTGCGGGTGGTAGCTAGAAGTGGTCTTGTGAACAGTGTTCGAGGCACGCAAAACTTGCTCGATAATGGAAGAGAAGAAGACTTTGCCACGATCACTCAGGAGAATGCGTGGAGCTCCATGACGCAAAAAGATGTGGCGAAGAAAGAAATCGGCGATCTCAGTGGTGGTCCCAGATGGTATAGAAGCTGTTTCTGCGTAGCGCGTAAGGTGGTCGACGGCCGTGACAATCCAGCGATTCCCATTGGATGATTCAGGAAGAGGGCCATACAAGTCGATTCCAACGACTTCAAAAGGCGAGGCGGGACAAGGAAGAGGTTGCATTAAGCCAGCCGGAGCAGTTGTCGGTCGTTTTCACCGTTGGCAATGGACACAGGAGGCGACGTACTTAGCGACGGCTGAAGAGAGGCCAGGCCAAAAACAACGACTTCGTATTTTGTCTTAAGTCTTCTGATAGCCTAGATGAGCGGCGGTTGGATCATCATGAAAGGCTTCCAGAACTTCACGTTGCAGAGAACGTGGGATGACGGGTACCCACTTGTTGCCATCGATGTGGTAAATGTAGCAACAGAAAGCATCACCGACAAGCTTAAATTGTTTAAGTTGTCGACGGAGTCTGGCGTTTTGAGGAGTAGTAGAGCCGGTCAAGCGGTCAACAATGGTGCGGCAGTATGGGTCGACACGTTGTTGTGAAACAAGGACGGATAGGGTGGCAGGTGATGAACTTAGCGCTGCGATTGGAGAGGTGGTGTCGTTTTGGAGTATCGATGGTGAGTGGCTTCCGCTGGGCAAAGGACAGCGCGATAGAGCATCAGCATCTTGATGCTTCTTCCCAGATCTGTAAGCGACATTGAAATCATACTCCTTCAAGCGAAGCGACCGAGGCGACCCGATAAGTTTTTCAGCGATGAAAGCCCGCATAGGGCGTTATGGTCGGTCACGGCGGTAAAATGACGGCCGTGAAGATGTGGTTGGAATCTTTGCACTGCCCAAACAACAGCAAGGCACTCCTGCTCGGTGATAGTGTAGTTCTTTTCTGGAGCGGTAAGAGCACGACTTGCGTAAGCAACGACGCGTTCGCGTGAGTTTTTGCCACGCTGCAAGAGTACCGCACCAATACCATGACTACTTGCATCGGTGTGAAGGATGGTGGGTGCGGTGGAATCAAAGTGGCACAGTACCGGATTCGACGTGAGGGCTTGCTTCAATGCCGTGAAAGCGCTTTCGCAGTCTTCGAACCAAGTGAAGGGGACGTTCCTTGCGAGGAGTTGATGGAGCGGAGACGCAAGTTCCGCGAAGCCACGTATGAAGCGCCAGAAGTAAGAAGATAACCCAAGAAAGCTGCGCAGGTCCTTTTGCCGTAGTGGACGAGGAAAATCGAGGACAGCGACAAGCTTCTCGGGGTCGGGCCGAATTCCTTCTTTGCTGACAAGGTGGCCGAGAACCTTGATTGTCTTGCTAGCAAAGGTACATTTCTTGGTGTTAAGCTGTAGACCGGCTTTTGCAAGGCATGTGAGGACTTCGTCAAGACGTTGTAGATGCTGCGAGAACGTGGATGAAAACACTACTATGTCATCGAGATAGCACAGACATGTTTTCCATTTCAAACCACGCAATACGCCGTCTATCATGCGTTCGAAGGTGGCGGGCGCATTACAGAGTCCAAAAGGCATCACATTGAACTCGTACAACCCATCTGGCGTTGAAAAGGCGGTCGTCTCTTTATCAGACTCCGACATTGGTATCTGCCAGTAGCCTGACCTGAGGTCGAGGCTAGAAAAATACTCTGCGCCCTGTAATGAATCCAGTGCATCGTCGATTCGAGGGAGGGGATAAACATCCTTGCGCGTTATTTTGTTTAGTGCACGGTAATCGACGCAGAAACGCACTGTCCCATCTTTCTTTTAAACGAGAACAACTGGGGATGTCCAGGGACTCGAGGAAGGACGTATGATGTTGCGTCGTAGCATGTCTGAGACGTTTTCCTCGATGATCTTGCGTTCTGCCTGAGACACGCGATATGGGCGCCGATGTACAATACGAGAGCCATATGTCTGGATGCTGTGAGTAGCGGTCGTAGTCATGCTGAGGGCGGGCGAGTTCACGTCAAATAGAGAACAGTGTCTATTTAACAGGGCGAGCAAATCTTCAGTTTGATCAGGTGTTAAGTCGGTGCTTATTGTTGCCGACACAGGTGTGGCAGAGGCATTGAATGGCAGTGATTGTGATTTAGGAACATCGTTGTGGTTGTTGTTCGGAAGAGTAACAATCGCAACAGGCTCACTGTCGACCGCGCAAGATACTGTTGAGCCACAGGGGAGTAGTACACACTCGGGCGTTTGATTTATGACGGTTAGGTACGTAGACCCATCGAAGAAGCGAATAAGCCCTGGTGTGGTCACAATGCCCTTACGTAGGGTATGACCGTAAGGGAGAATTAGTACGTCACCATCCACAATGTCGGTGCAATTAACACTTATAATTTCTTCGATGTATGGCCGAAGTACATAATCTGACCTGGTGACAAGGCGGATGCGTCCATCGTGTTCAAGCGGAGAAGAGTCAGTGGCATTTAGATGCAGGAGGCGCTGATGACATGATATGAAAGCGGACGCAGAAGACAAGAAATCCCACCCAAGAATGAGAGCGTGGGTGTACTCATGAAATATCGCGAAAACAATGTGATGACGAATGCCTTCTATGCAGACACGAACAGTACACTGTGCAAGTGGACGAATGAGAGCGTTGGTCGCCGCACGTAGAGGTGGGCCGCCATAAGGTGTGGGGACTTTTCGAAGGCGGGAACAAAAATCAGCACGAATAATCGAAACGGCAGCGCCAGTGTCTACAAGAGCCTCAACGCGTACACTTTCTACAAACACTACTATCAAATTCGATGGCCGCTCTGGAGGAATTGTTAGCTGTCCGGTGAATGCAGTTTTCCCTCCTAAAACTGCATTGGGGAGTTTTCTGCGTGGGCGTTCGTGGAATGGGAGGCGGGCCGCAGAGGCGACACTGAACGGCGACCTGGCGAAGGCGACCTGTGGCGAGACGTACGGGAATTCCCAGGCATGTCCGTATGGTAAGTAGGAGACGGTGAACGGTAATAGGACGATCGGGAGAGTGGTCGTAGGTAGTTCATGGTCGGACGGAAGCTTCGATGTTCTTCGGGAGCGTAGCCGCGTTGCTCGTCTTGTTGGCGCCTTCGACAAAACCGAGCGATATGTCCTCGATAGCCGCAGTAGTAACAGATTGGTCGAGGTGGGCGCTTAGGTGCGTAGTAAGGTGGTGCACGCACTGGCGGTGATAACGAAGCCACAGGCGTATGGTCTGCTGTTGTAGGCACAGAAACGGTGGGTGCGGCAGAGAGTGCGGCAACTTCGGCGTACGTGCGCGTCTGGCGCATGCAGGGACTGTTGAAACACGTCGGACGCGATGCGGAGGCGATCTCTTGTTTAATCAGGCGTCGCAAGCTATCTTTTTCAGAAGGGAAAGTAACTTCCGCAGCACAGGAAGAGCAGCGCCCGTGCAGATCTTCACGAACGATGTCGTGAATAAGCGCAGGCAAGTCGAGGGGTGCAGGCAAACGAACGTCGGTGGCATCGTAGCAAAGGCGAAGAGACTGAAGCTCGTCAAGTCGCTGACAGATGGTTATCACGTCCTGGGTGGTGGCAGGATTTTGCGTGGCGAGGGCGTTAAAGACGACGGTGTTAATGCCTTTAATAATGTGGCGTATTTGGTCGTTCTGAGACATGCCGGTGTTAACGCGCTTGCACAGTGCAAGGACGTCCTCAATATAAGGGGTGTAAGATTCACCTGGCAGCTGCGTGCGTTCAGCGAGTTTCTTCTTTGCTGCCTCAGTGCGAACTGCAGGGGCACCAAATATCTGACGAATTTGCTGCTTGAAAGTGTCCCAGTCGGGAAGATCCGGGTGGTGGTTCCAGAACCAAGTTTTCGCAACATCGGAGTAGTAAAATGGGACGCTGCGCAACTTCTGTGGATTGTCCCACCTGTTCAAATCGCTGACGAGGTCGTAGTTCTTGATCCAGTCTTCGACATCATCGCCTCGGAGACCGGAAAACACTGGTGGATCACGCAGGCGAATGTTGTTGGGCGGAGCGGGTGGCGGTGGCTGCAGTAGGACGGCGACGTTGGATGGGCCAGGGTTTTCTTGGGCCGCCATGGCAGGGGGTTGTATGCGACGACCCGAGCGGAGCTCCAGCGAAATCGGGCGAGAGGACTTGAGGGAACGAAAAGCACAGTCCACCACTTGTGAGGAACCGGTTTATTGAGCCAGGCTCGAGCTAAATCACGCGAGTGATGATATCTACAGATGAAGAAGATGAACAGGTGATGATGATATCAAAGAGAATAAAGAGTCATTTGCTTGTCGCGCTCACAATACAGATGCCTTGGCATCTCAGTTCTTGATGTCGGAGGTAAGCCTCTGTCATTTCAGATGATTCAGCAACAGAGGTGTTCCGTGTCGTGGTGTGACTTTGCTGTTCTCAGTATTTCACCAGCAGCTGTACGGCTAGAGCCAGGTTTAAAACCAAAAACTGATGTGGTTGGCAGAAAACAGTGTCCAAAGTTAACCTCAACATCAGTGCAAACTGCTTTGTTGCAAAACAGCACACCGTAATTTGTGCAGTAGCTCACAGAATTCACCGTGCCCCATGTTTATCGCAGATGTGAGGGATGATGAAATCTGTTAATCTTGTATGTTCTATGTGTCCATCTTGTGGTGCAAACATTACCTAACCGAGTGACAAAGGTTGCTAGAAAAGATTGATATTTGTAGTACTATCTTCCAATGTTACTTTCGCGCTGTAGCATTTCCGAATGCCCATGTGCCTTTTTTCCACCCTTTTGTTTTTGGAAGTGCTCATCGTGTGCTTTTTCCGCACCAAAGCAGCCAGTGGTACCAGCCTCTGCTCTGAAGCATCCGATGACAGCGCCTGCGGAGGGGACACTGGCCACTCGGCAGCGGAAGATGAAAGCAGGGACCATGGTACCGCTGGTGGCAGCAGTGGCAAGGCCTAGCAGCAAGCTGCTCTGCCTTTTAATCAACTACGAGCCATGCCCTGCACGAATCAAGGGGCAACAGTGCTGCACCCCTAACAATATCTCACCTAGGAATCTGATCTTCTCATAGTGGATTTTCACTACATCTTGTATGCAATTGAGCATTCTGTGCTCTTTTTGTTTTCGGTTGAGTTCTCATTGCAGTCCTCGCTCACCTCGTTTTGTGTCATGCGGCATTCCCTATTATACTGGTTGATGCAAGAAGTGGGCTTCTCTTAAATTGTGGTGTGGCTACCTCGCCACTTGTGAGATTGCCTTAGAGGTGCCTCTTGGTGAATGAAGTGCTTCTTCCTCCCGGTGAATGAGTGATCCCCAAAGGGAGGAGCAGTTCTCCTCTGCACACCTTTTTGTTTCCCTGTTGGCGTCATTCGGGGGCAAGCTTTAGTTTTGTGCCATATTGCAAAGGCATTTGTAATCTGCTTAGCGTCCAGGTGCTCCATTGTGCAGACCTGCAGTGCAGAACTTTAAAGTCATTTTCGGATAAACGTTGGTCATTTTTATTATACCATAAGGTATGAATGCTATTTGACAACATGTCATCATCATAATAACATTAAAGGTCTGTCAGTCATGCTGAAAGCGTGTCCAGTGCCGCACAATAATAACATAGTCTAGTTTTCCATGCTTTTACTTTGTTAAAATAATGCAGTACACAAACAGCCAGCTACATTGTAGAACACAGACAGGCATTGTCTTATCGTCAATAATAATGGGAATGCAATGGCCAACATATTCTTTGAACCTGAATGGATGCCATGAGAGTGTCTCAAAATTGCCGCAGGTTGGTCACTGACTGACAATGTGCACAAATTTACTTACATAAACAGCAGCTTGTTCTCTGTGGGTGGTGGGGGATGACAGCCCCTATGGTTTCATATAAATATTGGTTTTCATTGATGCATAAAGTTTCAATAGATGCTCTTTGGAGTCGCTTCAATCGGACTTGCGTCACTGCACACAAGAGAGCACGCAAAAACATACGTTGCCTTAAGGAGAGAAATGCAGCCAATTTTATTGGATACTAACTAAGGTAGGTAAAGAGATAATGCAAGTTATCTTGGTGTTTGCTTGGTGTTCACAGTTGGTGCAGTTGAAACAGAAGCCAACTGCCAGTTGAAGTCGCTGAGAGCTGTGAGATCTCGGACATGTTACCCGTTCAAATTTTCGTGTTTGTAATCTTTGAATTAATAGAGATGTTCATTAGATGTAATATAATTCTAGGTTACTTGAGTTGCAGTGTATTATAAGGACAGCTACACTGATTTCGTCAAAAATTTTTATCAGGCATTGCGCTAGAAAAGACGCCCATCAAGGCTGCAAACTTCAAAACACTGCAAACCAGCATCTCTGGCTAATTTCAACTATCTAAAGTTTCCTGGGTCTTATTTTTAATTTCTTTCATTAATTTGAAAACCTCCTTAATGTGTATATGTTTCACTGTATTAGTGGCTTTGAATTAATGACATTTTACTTGTACTTTTACTTTTGCAGCACAAATAGTTACTAGTCATGAATCGCACAATACAGCTTGGCAGTGTAGTTTATCTTGCTTCAGCAGAAGACTCCTCGAAAATATACGAAGCATGCATTTGGTCCAAGTTACTCCTTTAATGTGTTTGTTAATCATAGCAGGTAGTTTGCTTTTTGCAACTTTCGCTGTCCAGTACATCAGCTCCTAAATCTTGCATAGCTGTAAATGATCCTGCTTCTTGAGACGTCACCAAATGCAGTACTAGTTCATTCTCCTTAAACATTGCTCAACATAGGCACACATGCAAAAATGGGGCATTTTATTCATAGCAGCCTTGTAGTACACTCGTAATAAATTGGACATGGCAAATAGAAGGCCTCTGCTGAGCCCTTCCTTTCTAAGTGTGGCCACCCCCACGAATGTGGTCTTTTTCTGTACATGTGTAAAATGTTCTACATTAAAAATGTGACTCGGAGAGTCTTCCTGTAGCATTATATTTTTTAAAATTTGTTACGACGATGTGATCTTGATGTCAATCATTTCTCAAAGTGTGCAACAGGTGAGTGAGTGAAGTTTCACAAATGTTCTTCATGCTGAACTCTGGCCTGTTAGTGTGAGGAAGGACGCGGAAGAATTCTGCTTGTTGCTAATAGATCACCGCAGTTTTAACATAGTGCCTGAATTATGTAGCAGCCGCTCTATGACACCAATCAACACACCAGGCGCCTCATAGAACATTGATGGTTTTTCCTTAGCCTTATGTATTCGTTTCATTCCCCCCGTAATCATTGTATGTGAAGTTTGTTGGTGCTGCTAATATCACTAATATTTGGAGATATTGTGTGACACAGCAGTTATGTGAACGGGTGGCGTTTTATTAGCATTATTAAGCATGCCGTGTTTCATGTTCACGACTTCTCTCTCTCTCTCTCTCTCCTCCCACTTTCCTTTTGGCATTTTTATTGTGCATAGATTATGTTATATACAACTTCGGCATTTTGCTCTGGTAGCACCGACAGGGACTTTGGTGTACAATGCTGCACTACCATATTTCTGCTGTGTGTAACGTTTCCATTTTGTACAGTCGCCGTTCTTCTGACACCCTCACAATGCAATTTGTGTCGGGAGCATGTTTAAAACATGGGTTCAGTGATGAACCCAATAATAATTGCTCAAGGCTTCCCGGTTGAAGTGTTCTTTTCAAGCGCACATGTGTTTTAAGCATCTGCACAGTTTTGATTGTCGTTACATATCTACGTGTTGTGATGGTGCCCTTTTTATCAGTGAAGCTTTGTTAAGTTTTATTTTTCTTTTGACAATGTGTCACCTGTGTCAGTCAGTTATGAGTCACATTAGACCTTTCTTTGTTATACTTTATTTTGTGCAGATAAAAAGCAGGCTGCACAGTGCTCAACAATGTGCAAGTAGATTTTGTATTATAACAGTGCACAATGTGATCTGCGTCTTTCCATTCTGTGTGATGTTTTAATTCATGTTTTTTACTCGTGTTTTGTTTTTCTGCTGATGTCCCGAGGCAGTAGGGAAACATTTGTTTTCAATCCAATGCCCATTTTTTCACAGTTGTTGATGTTTGGTTATGTGTCTAAATAGTGCCAGGAGCATCAAACTGTAGCAAAACAAAGAATGAAAAAAAAAAACTTGATGCCAAGTAGCGCAATACAGAGCAAGCATCCGAAGCAGTTGTACATTGCTGTGTTACATAGAGTTGTACAAAGCACGGGATCAAGTGCATGGCAATTTTCCTCGACCAGCCTTTTGGTAATAGCCACTGTGAGACACTGTTCTCACTGCTTTATGTGCCCAGATAATTCTGTGCGAAGCTTGGAGATAGCCACCGATGGTTATTATGTCTCCCGGTTGTTATAGGTGCGTAGTGACTCCTGTACAGGTTTTATGGTACGAATTTTGTAAATCCCACCCGAATGCAATACATAGACATTCAGAAAAAAAAAAGAGTGTGCGGCAGACCGTAATGGTGTTGCCATTCTCTTATGCAATCTCTTTGTAATCATGCAGCCGCTAGCTGTGCTGCTGTTTTAGCCGGGAAGAGTTGGCGCTGAATTTCATTAAGGCTTCTCTGAAATGTAAGCCACTGCAACTAGGTGAGCATTCAGAAACGCAACAGCTCCGATTCCATGAAAGATTGTTCTGGGTTTTAGATGTCAGGTACTTTCGGTCATAAGATTTCATGTTTGATTCCCAGTTTATTGGTTTGCGAACGCGTATCTCACGATACGAACAAGAAGAAAATACCTGTGTTCTTTTTTTGTGCTCAAAGCTTAGGCACATTTCTTGAGTAGTGTGACATGTTTCTTTAAAGCCTGTGTTGATACATTAGTGTATTTTAGATATTTTATCACGCTGTATGCTGTGGATTTACTCACAGTTAACAAACTTTTCTTGATACATTGTATGCTCAAGGCAGTAATGGTTGTAAACGTAGGCCATTGATCAACAAGGTGTGGGGCTGCTGTGTCTCCTGGATATAATTGCCAAGCTTGCAGTCACTGTTTCTATTCTGTGGCAAGCTGTTGCTTCTTTGCTTAGTTGCCAAGGTAGTTTTGGTGTTCTACATTTTGTGACCGAATTATCACATATTTATCTTTCAACCATTCATTTATGCCACGTTGGCAAGCTTATACTGATTACTTCAATGTAGATGTGTTGTATGTGCAAATGTCTCATGTTTTTTTTTCTTCTTTGTTGGTCATAGCAGGCAGTCTTATATACCTTGCACTGTTATTGTTAACATTTCTTCAGGGTCTCTTCTAGTGCATCTATTGTCATAAATGCCATCTCATCAGTTCTTTTTTTCTCTTTATGCTACATTTTATAAAGGGTCTGCCAAATAGCAAACTGTACGATATAGCCTAGCAGCGTCGGGAGATTACCAGCAGCAAGTTGTAGGTTTCTATTTAATATAGATGATAATAAAAGACATTATTAATATACTTACGGCTCTCAGGAATTAATGGCCTGTTCATCATCCCCACAAGTTTGTAGCAGCTGTATGGGCATGCCAGAATGAAACACCCTGAGTGAAGTGAACTATATATGGCGTAAATTTAGCTGCAGAATAACGATCACCATTGTACATAGAGAGCATGTCATGCTATTTGCCTCTTTGCATGCTGCACTTCATCAACATAATCAGACAACAGCACTGTGTTGAGGCCCCTGAGGGCTTGTTGCATGCACGCAGCAGGGAAATCACACCATGTCATAAACAGCCTACAATATTTGGAGGCTACCTTGCCGATGTCATCAACTATGTGATTAGCAGGTCCAGTATGGCCTGAGAAGTACTATTGGCCTATTTCAAGAGCACAACAGCAAAGGATAATGTCGAAAGCCTCGCACCACATCTGGCTACCCATGGTGTGCCATCACCACACCTGCCTCAAGGTCATCATCATTTGGGTAGCTTTCCCATGTTTCTGCAATTAGCCGGGTCCTGTGCATGCTGTGACCTCGTTATTCACAAAGTTGTTAGCCTCATCTACCCACCTCACTTTTTGCCTCCACCAAGGCCCGGTTTTCTTCTCCTGGAATGCTGTCTGCTACTTTTCACAACCACAGGTCATCTTGCCTTTCCCCTACATGCAAGGATGCCGATTGCCTAATTCATAGGGTGAATATGATAAATTGTTGCCCAAATTTCCTTAGCTATTACCTTTGTAAATAATTTGTGGGCATTAACCCATTAATGCCTGAATTATGAAACTGGCAAAGAAAAGTTTAATTTTCCATATTTAAGTAACAACTTTTAATAATTCCCCAGTTAAATTATCAAAAATGCAACTTGAATGCATAATTTTAGCCATGTTGCAAATTCGTGACAAACTACAGAAGCGAGGATCTTGCAACCAAAAATGTGCTTCAGAACTACATAACGTGTGTGCCACTTTGTGGGTGTGTATGCAAAAAAAAAATTACAGAAGTTTGAACTTGTGTCACTTAGGCGAGAAAGAAAGTGAAAGCACGTGCTTAGCGCTCTCTGCCATCAGCTACAAAACACTTCCTTCTAGCACAGAATACCCTACACGAGACAGCGCTAGATGCTTCATGTTTAAAGCTACATTTCCTGTGAGTACATAAATGCCGGCATTTAAGTTGGCACGCATTTTGTGACTTGTTTGCCCGGAGTTTTCGGTATGTCGCCAATTCGCGACACTCTTCAGTGATTGATTAAGATGATGCATTCTTCCAAGATTCTGGTAAGTGCAAAGTAGAGAGACAATACGTATACAGAAACCGAACCTGTGACCTTGTCGGTATACAACATCGGACGCATTATTTTAAGATCGTAGGTTAGGTCCCTGCCCAGAACAAATTATCTTTTTATCCACTTTTCCTCACATTTACATTGCAATTGCTTCGAATTATAACCAGCTATGCTTTCTCTGTCAGTTCCCATTATATATACTAGGTAATGATACCCGCAAAGATTGTTGTTTTCTGCACGAATGCTGGCATTGGCTTCCTCGGCTGGAGCCAACTATCGCGGTTGTGGTTACAGCGGGACCCAGAATTCCTGTACTTTCCGCCAGTGCCGGCTCGTTGAATGGCTTCCTCTGAACTGGCTTTTTCGGTTCTCTCCGCAAGTCAAGGTAAACTCGAAATCTTGCCCCTATTCCATCGTACCTTTCCGAGCATCAGATTCAGCACTATGCCCGTGTGTGCGCACGGTACGAAGTTATCCCATATTTAGTACAAGGTATTCACAATCCGTAAATTATTGCAATGTGCGAACTCTACTTACCCCTACCATTCCTGGAACCCGTGTCGTATTCCCCCACTGCGTGCTCTCTCAACCAGTTTCTTGCCTTTTTGAGCACCGAAGCCTCCCACCAGTACTGTATGTCATCTTCTTACCTTACCAAGGGCGTATTCAGGAAACTTTTTTCTGGGGGAGGGGGGGGGGGGGACGACGACACTGCCGTAATATGGTAATTTTTCGCTCAGTATGCCAAGGCCAAAGAAATTTCGGGGGATTGGTAAGGGCAGGCACAATCCACTGGTGGTGCACGAGCCCGGTGTATTATTACCACCTGACTACACTCCTGTACCTTATACGTTGCCCATGCCACGGCTTCATAGAAGCTGGCCCTCGAAAAAAGTGGCCGTCATGGTTCGATGTAGGCTTGTATCACCTTCTATTTATGCCTTGTAATGAAGCTTGCTCACAATGCATGCCACCTTTAAGGTTAAGTCCTAAATCTCGGTGGTGCAGGCATGACGCTTTTGTGAGGTGCCGGCCTACTTTTGTGCATAAGTGCCGTCCTCGTAATTTTGAGAGGTCGCGAAGCGCACGTGTTTGGTCGATTGAGGTGCATACGCACCACACGTTGCTGCATAGAAGCACAAATGCGTGCGTGCGAGGTTGAAGCGGCGTCTGTGATATGCGTGTCCGCTCGTCGCACGTTTTCAACTTCCATTTCACACAGTAACTCGGGGCAAAATTGTGCCATAAACACGACGCAACATAGCAGAAGGCCCGGCAAGGGATACAACTTTAGATGCGAAGCAACTAGATCTGACTAGCCTGTGTAACGCTGTCCGACCTTGTCTCCGTGCCAACGCACCGCAACGTGCACCCCTCGCCGCAGTTGCAAGAACGATGCCAAGTCGGTAGAGTCACAGCTGCGCGTTGAAATCACTCTCTTCCTCACTTGCCACAGCTGCTGGCTCCTCCAACCGCTGCTAATTTTTCATCAACGTTTTCGCTAAGTTTAGGGGAACACCCGGATGCCAATTTTGGCCCGGGCCACTCCACTTTTCTCCCTTTCCAACCAACGTTTCGCCTTCACTCGCTAACCCTCGAGTAGGCCTCACACGGCTACGGACCCCTGTGCTGGCGCGTCCCGCCCCTGCGCCGTCATCATTCCCGAAGCCATGGTGGATGGAGAAACGATCACTGAAGAGGAAGCCAGTGCGCCTGGCTGGATCGACGCAATCCGACACCGAGCAAAGTCATCAACTACTACCACCGGCAAGCCAGCCGTTGCCCGCATTGGCGCCCGGTGAACCGGAGCTGTGACGAGGGTTGCAGCCGCCAGCCGACTCCCCCCGCTCCCAACCGATCACCACCGTGTCATCGTTCGCCCCGGAGGTGGCCTGGATGTACGTAGGTGCAACAAGTTTAAGTTCTTGAAAGCTCTACTACTCGCTGCACGACTCCCGCCAACGGCGGCAGAGGAAGATATTGTTTGCACTAACGACACGTAGAATATCTTTGTGATCAGCACGCCGAACCTACAAACGGCCGAAACGTACGCCAAAGTGCGAGGAATTGTTCTCATGGAGTGAGAACATCCAGTATCCGCTTACGTAGCAGCGTCTGGCACCACCAGCCGAGGCGTAGTCCGAGGAGTCGACGCTGACCTCCCAGACTCAGAGCTACAACGCCTGTTCGTCTCATCACATAACCCCACGTTATTGGGGGTACGACGAATCAAGGATACAACCACCATCATCCTTCTCTTCGATGGACTTAAAGTCCCCAACTATGTGCGCTGCGGCATGCTCCTGCTGCGTTGCACGCTCTACAAGCGACAGATCGACACCTGTCGCAACTGCGGCCGCGTCGGGCATCGAACAGACGTCTGCCCTACCCCATCTGAGAAAGTGTGTGAACACTGTGGTATCAAACCAACCGGACCTGACCATGAGTGTGTGACACCCGAGTGCGCGTTGTGCGGCCAGGCCCACATTACGGGCGACCGCACATGCCCAAATCGCTATCAAGTCCCTTACGTCGTTCGACGTCGACGCCGCCGCAGACGCTGGCGTAACAACAACCAACAGACCCAAGGAGACTCGGCCACGCAACAGCCGACGCTCAAGCAACCATCCCCGACTCCACCGACGAAGCAACTGCATACCACCACCAAGAACCCGACTGCAACGCCTACTTGGGCCGATCGAATCACCGGTAAAGGTGAGACTCGCGGTTACGCGCAGTCGGGTAACTTGCCACACCATGAAAACGATGAGATTGGTGAGCTCAAACGCGAGCTAGCGTTGCTGCGCAAAGAAAACGAAGAATTCAAATCACTCATTAGAAACATGCAGCAGCCGAGTGAACGCGCTGTCGAGACGCCGACGCCCGCCGCTCCCGCCGTTGAACGCGCTTCCACTAACTCGTCGAACGCTAATCGCGCTGCGAAGCGTCGCGCGGCCGACGATCCCCCGGACGAGCCCGTTACTATGTCTAATTTCATGGAGGCACTTGCCCGCCTGCGCGCAGACATTGCAGCAGACCGCGTTGCCGATATGAACCCATACGCCCTCCAGCTCACCGAACTTCACGCCCGGTTACAAATACTAGAACAGCACGCGGCGGTTCGTGCGACAACTCCTATGCAATAATCATGGCTAACACAAGCAATCTTGTAATTTGGCAGTGGAATTGCTTTAGCTTTCCCAAGCGGAATGCAGCCTTGCAACAATTCATTCAATGTAGTGCCAATCGGCCTGCCGTAATTCTATTACAAGAAACGCTGACCGCCGAGCCCGTTTTGCGTACCTATCACACCGAAGTGGACCATCGAGCGGGGACGCGTGGGGTAGCGACGCTCATCTTCAAAAAGTACGCATATGTTCGCCATGAGGTCTGCCCCGATCTCAAAGACGAACACATTATGATAGAGTTAATTCCAAACTCAATGCTTAAACAGTCAGTCTTTATTCTCAATGTATATAGTACACCCAAAAACAAACAAACTACATTTCAGGGCCTCTTTCGGCGAGCGAGCGAAATTGCAGGAGACCATATTTTAATAATTGCTGGAGACTTAAATGCCACGCATCCCAACTTTGGGTACCCCGGCTCTTCCCGTATAAGGGAAATGCCCTGGTAGCGCAAATGCACGCATATAGACTCATTCTCTTAACCGATCTCATTTCCGCTACACGGGTAGGTAACTCGGTTACGCGTGATAGCACCCCGGACCTTACTATGGTTAGGTGCGCGGGACAACCCACGTGGACTAACCTGGGTGAGAATCTGGGAAGTGACCATTATATTATACAGACGATCATAAACGTATCTACACACAAACTGCGGCAGTTTCGCATAACAGACTGGGATCGCTTTCGAGAGCTTAGGAAACGCGACGACACTCAGTACGAAACCTTATCAGAACTCCTTGCACAAATAAAAGGTTGTTGCAAGTTCGACTAAAGACGTTGAAACCGAACTGGAGGTCAAGCGCATGGATAGCCGGCTAGCTCACCTACTCGAAGCTAAGAAATCACTACACGCAAAATGGCGCACGCAAAAGCTCAATCGCAACCTTCGTAAAAAAATTGCCCGCAGCTTCCCTCGGGGGAACACTGAGGAGGATGCGGACCATATAATTGGTTAACGGGGTGTTAAAGTGCGACTGGTTAACGTGGTTGTGAAATGGGGTGTTAAATTGCGACTTACTTGGGTCGATGGCTAAATTGGTTAACGTGGTTGTAGGAGGGGGTGTTAAATGAGTGAACACGTACACACGTATGCGAAAGGGCGGCGCTGGTCGAAGGGACGTCGATCATTGTGTTTGTGGATTCGTTGGAATTCATTTCACCGCGACCTTGGACGTCGACGCGCCGTACAAACCAACCGACGAGCGGCAACTGAGCGAGCGAGCGCCGACCTTGAGTATATATACAGCACGACGGCGCATGCACTGTCAGCTGTTGAATGTTCTCGAAGCGCGACGCCACATGCGCGTCCACTGGAGAATCAGGAGAATTGTAGATGTCGAACGCGGTGTGTAGAGGAGGAAGGGTGCACAGATGGTGGAGGAGTGAAGCGCGCGCGGTGTGTAGAGGAGGAAGGGATGCACAGATGGTGGAAGAGTGGGCGACGGCGCGACGGCGCATGCGCGCGCGTCAGCTGTCGAATGTTCGAGAAGCGGTGCGGACGGCGCGGACGGCGCACTACAAGGCGCGAGTATAAGATGCTCCGCATCTAAAAGATAGCGGAGCTTAATCGTCAAATCGAGGAACATTGCCGTAACCTTGAGCGTCAGCAATGGAACGAAGTGTGTAACTCGGTTGATGGTCAAATGCGAAACGGGGCCAAATGGAACCTGTTGAAACACCTACTAGGTGACAAACCGTCGAAAGCGTCTGAACAATTCATGATAGACAGACTAATACACAGACTCAAAGTCTCGGGTAAGACCGACACTCAAATCACCGACGAGCTAGCTACGCGTTACCTATGTACCGAACCCAGCTCCCCATCCGATTACCCGCCGGCCCTGGATGATGCGGAGGAGGATCCCTTTGCATTCCCCTTCACTTGCGCCGAGGTTCGGGTTGTCATCTCCGAACTCAACTGCCGCTCAACCCCTGGCCCGGATGGCATAAAGAATAAGCTTCTCAAAAATTTTGCCGAGGAGGACATAAAAGTTCTCACCGAGCACATTAACATAATGTGGGAGACTGGCAACGTTCCGTCTGAATGGCGCGAGGCAACCGTCATACTTATCCCTAAGCCGGGTAAACCGTTAGCGCCAGGTTCACTTCGTCCCATCTCGCTCACGTCCTGCGTGGGTAAGGTGGTCGAACACGTAATACTCAATCGAGTAACAAAATTTGTTGAGGAGCGCCAGATTCTACCGATCAACCAAATTGGCTTTCGTTCGTCCCTCTCCACGCAAGATGTTATGCTGATGCTCAACTATGAGCTCATGGATAAGGTCACCAGAGACACTAGAGCCATTCTAGCGCTCGACCTCGAGAAGGCATTCGACCGCGTCAAGCACTCTCATATCCTCGACTCGATTCGCGAAGCAGGATTAGGTACGCGTTTCTACAACTATATATGTTAGATCGTTCTTGCGCGACAGGACGGCTACGATCAAACTCGGCTCGATGGGCTCGAAGAAATTCAACCTGGGACCGAGGGGCACACCGCAAGGGGCTGTGATCTCTCCGTTCCTGTTCAACCTCTTCATGCGCGCTCTGTCGCAACAACTCTCACAGATCGACGGCATCAGTCACGCCTTCTACGCAGACGACATCACCGTCTGGTGTACTAGCGGCAGTGACGGCCATATCGAGGAGCGACTGCAAGACGCGGTAAACATGATACAAATATTCTTACGGCAGGCCGGTCTTTCGCTATCAGCAGAGAAATCAGAATTACTTCTATACCGCCCGAAACACAAGGCGCGCAGAGACGCATACGCGGGGATCAATGTCCTGACGGCGGATGGTACACCCATCCCCACGGTGGACCAAGTTCGCATACTAGGCATGGTAATTCAGGCCAACGGCCATAATGACTTCAGTATTTCTCATATTTCCAGGAAGGCCGAAGCAATGGCTAAATTAACAGAGTAGCTAACAGGCGTGGTGGACTATCTGAGGAGAATCTCCGCAGACTGTTTCACGCTTTCCTCATGAGCCACATCAACTATGTGGCTCCCGCCCACCTGTGGCAAAAAGGAGACATACGCCGTCTCGACGTGATCATCCGCCGGTCCGTTAAACAGGTGCTCGGGTTACCTGGCAGCACCCGTACGGTCAAGCTTAATGAGCTAGGCATTCATAACACATTCAACGAAATCGTAAAAGCTCAAAAAGTATCTCAAGTTGTAAGGCTGTCTTCCACTGCAGCTGGGCGACGGTTACTAGCCCACCTCGGGCTCAAATCTCCCGTATCCCAAGAATGTCCGCAGCAGCTCCCCGACGACCTGCGCGCAAAATTAACAGTGTCCCCGATACCCCGTAACATGCATCCCACACATAACGTTGGGAGACGTCAGGCACGGGCGCGAGCCCTACTCAGTACCGCAGCCGCTATGGAGGATAACGTGGCCTTCGTAGACGCAGCGAAGTACAGCTCTACGGACCACTTTGACTAGGTGGCTACAACACTCAAAGGCGAACACTTGTCGTCTGTGACTTTATTAAATTCGAACACTGATCGCGCCGAGCAGGTCGCTGTGGCACTAGCTCTCGCTGCCACCGATCGCACCGCCATTTACACGGATTCGCGCGCAGCCGCACGGGCCTTCATGACGGGCTCAGTTTGTCGGGAAGCCGCGCGCGTTCTCTCTGCTGCCAATTGGTCAGGCAAAAAGAACATAATCTGGTTCCCGGCACACGCTGGCCGACACGTACACGGAACCATCCTCAATGCCAACGAGTTGGCTCACTCCCGGGCGCGAGGTCTCACGTTCCACGCCGGGGAGAACCTCCCGAAGGCTGAGGACGTCACTTGTTTTTTCAGAGACCCGTTGCTAACTTTTAATGAAATTTGCAAACACTACCAGTTGGAGCGGCGGAAATACCCACTCCCGCACCGACACATAACAAGACCTAGCTCAGACCATAACTCTACGACTCTTACAGACGGAGGCGTATGCATCGCCTCTAACTTGCTCTAAATACATAGATGGTATCGATTCGGGGTGCCCACGCTGTGGACATCCCAAATGTACTCTCCAACACATGCTGTGGCAATGCCCTGCGTTGCGCGAGAGCAGCGAGTCTCCCTCTGCGGAGGCGGACTGGACCTGTCTCCTCACAAGCCATGACAAAGGAGACCAGCTTAGGGCCATCGAGAGGGCCCACGACATAGCCGTGGAGTTTAACCTCCCCGTCCCGTCGTGGGAGTGGCCCATCGGTGTTGCCCCCTAAGAGGGATTGAGCGCCGCCTCCGGATATTAATAAAGTTCTTTGCCTGCCTGCCTCCAACCGCTCGCAACACACCCAACCCGCCTCCCGCGTCTTTGCATTTGAAACAAACTTATACTCGAGCTAACGCTACACCGAGTTTCGCTTCAAACCGTTCTTCCAGCACCCAAGTCGACACCTGTTTCAACGGGGTCAACGCCGTGCTCACCGCTACTGCTTCGCATCCCATCGGGGTACCCTCCGGAGAGATGATCCATAATTTTTTTTTGAACTATTCCTACAATTCCGGATTCCCGCGGAAATATTATTTTCATTCTCAAACAACCTCTACATGACTCTTTCAAAATTCACTGTTTACAGCAGTTTTTCAAAACCACCCCACCAGAAAGCTCTTCGCCTGTGAACATTTTCCGTTATCTTGATCATCATGCTATCATTGATGGCCTCGTCGTGTCTTAGCGATTGGTGTGTATAATATAAATAATACAATGCTCTTTAAGCCATTTTATTGTGATAGCAATTATATGGACACTCTTGGCTGGATTTTGCCGCCGGCGCCGACCAGAAAAAGACTCAGGTGCGTGGAATCGAACTTGTGCCCTCTTAATCGTGAATGCGAGGTGTTAACTAGTGAGCCACCGAGAAGCACGTCCTTCACCCTTCAAACGGCAAGCTATTCATATCTACCGCTGCTCGCGGGCATCTCGGAGGGAATCATCGTGTTTTCAGCATTACCGGCAAGATGGCGCAATGAGCGCACGTCGCTACATCGCGGGGCGGCGCGCCTTCTAAACATTTACGCGTACTTTGCCCCGCTTAGAGGAGGGGAGCGACGCTTCCTCGCGCCCTTATCTCGCGGTAGGGAGGAAGGAAAGATCGTACGTCTTGGCTGGCCTCGGGCTTTACCTGGAAGGAAGGAAGGAAGGAAAAACTTTATTTGCAAGGGTTTGGGACAGGGGTCATGAGCTTGATGGGTGGGGCCCCAAGTCCAGGGTTCCACTGGCTGCCGCCGTCTGTCTGACGTGCCGCAGAAGTGCAAGCTGCACCTCTGGGTCAGAGCTGGCGAGCTGTGCCTCCCATTGCTCGAAAGTATTACAAAGCTTGTACTGACCTAAAAAGGTATCTAAATTTGGTGGTCGTTTTAGGCATCCCCACGAAATGTGGTAGAGCGATGGCGAGCCGCCACACCACGGACACGCATGCCCATACAGCGTTGGAAAAATTTTGTGTAACCTTTGAAGATTGGGAAAGACTCCCGTTTGAATTCGGCGGAGGTCAATTGCGTCCTCCCCTTCTAATGATTTGTGGGGGCGCTGTATTTTTGTCGCATGCCTCGCTGGTTAGCAAGAATTTCGCGAGGGGCCATTCTGGATGGGTCATTATCCTCCTCGATAGCTTCCTCCTGGAGTGTTTCAAAGGATTGAATGTGCTGTCGAAGCTCTGCTCGGTTCGTGAGCCCTCGAGCACAAGCGCCAGCACTTTCGTTCCCCTCCAGGCCTGCGTGTCCTGGACACCAGATCAGTCTGTATTTGTTCGTCAAGCTCCCGCCTAAGAACTTGCTTATTTTTAACGGAAGGCGGCCTCTTAAAAAGAAACGGCACGCTTCCTGCGAGTCGGAAATGATAATTGTCTGCGGTTCATCTCTTTGTTCCTGCGCCCTGATTGCAAGGGCAATGGCAAAGCATTCCGCCTTGGCGATCGAGGACGTGTACAGTGATGCACATGTCACCATGCAGTTGTCGTTGCTAAGTACCGATGCAACTGACCGTTTAAAATTGTACCTTGAAGCGTCCACATACAAAACATTTGATTTGTTTTTGAATGTTTTTCGGAGCCATCGCACTCTCTCCTCTCTGCGCTTTCTGTTTGTTTTTACGTCCATGTTCTTGGGCAGCGGTGAGATCGAGATCTTGCTGCGGACGGGATCCGGGATTTCTACAAAAACCTCGTCCATGTTCTGGGGGTATGGCGGAAAGCCCACCCTAGAAAGTATCTCTCTCCCCGCTTTCGTTTGACTTAGACGATTTCTCTGCGCAGTCAGTACCGCTGTCTTTAGCTCAGGGTATGTATTATATATACCGAGGTCCAAAAGCTTTTGGGTTGGTGTGCTCACCGGTAGCCCTATGGCCACTTTGTAGGCGCCCCTAATTATGGACTCGATGGTTTCTTCTTCTGATTTGTTTAACACGTGGAAAGGAAGACTATACGTAACCTTACACAGTACAAGTGCCTGTACTAATCTAATTGTGTCTCCTTCCTTCATGCCCTGTTTGTGATATGTTATTCTATGGATCATTCGTGCAACTTGTTTCGTGACTGATTTTAATATGTTTATTGTATGATTCGCTCGTCCATTACTTTGAACCCAGTAACCCAGAATACGTGCGACGGTCACCTCACGTACTTTGACACCTTCAATGTTTATGTCAATGCTTCCGTTACTTTTGTATCTTTTTCCATGTACCCTGATAATTTCAGATTTTTCTGGGGCACAGCTGAGCCCGCTTGCCTTCGCAAAGTTTTCAACTGCTGCTGCAGCCTCTTGAAGTGTCTGCTCTTTGTTAGCTAGAGATCCACGCGTTGCCCATAGGGTGATATCATCCGCATAGAGAGTGTATCCTAACTGCGGAACTCCATCCAGAGCTCGCGTGAGTCCTAACATGGCGATATTAAAGAGCAGGGGAGAGAGGATGGCTCCTTGAGGGGTACCTTTGTTTGGCATCTCAAAAGCGTCTGACGTGACTTGTGCTACGCTTATCGAAGCCCGCCTTTCTGTGAGGAATGCCTTGATGTAATTGTAGGTGTTTGTCCCACATCCCATGTTGTTTAATTCTGTTAGGATGGCCTTATGCGAGATATTGTCGAATGCTCCTTTTAAATCAAGGGCTAGTATTAGATGTTCTCCTCCTGTTGGTATATAGCTCAATACTTCCTCTTGTAATAGGAGAAATGCGTCTTGGGTAGAGAGGCCATTGCGGAAACCCAGCATAGTGGCTGGAAAAAGGCCGTTGTCCTCTATAAAGTTTTGGAGCCGATTATGAATAACCCTTTCGAAAAGCTTTCCCATGCATGACGTCAAAGATATGGGCCTGAGTGCCTGCAGGGAGGGCTTCTTCCCGGGTTTCGGTATCGTAATAATTTTGGCTACTTTCCATTCCTCGGGTATCTTTCCTTTGAGCCAATAGTTGTCATTAAAATGGTTTGTCAGTGCCTCTATAACCTTATCGCTGAGGTTCCTTATCATTGCATTTGTGATTTGATCTGAGCCAGGGGCAGAATTTCTCTTGGCTGCTTGGGCAGCCGCAAAGACCTCTTCCGTGGTGATTGGGGCGTCGAGTCTCTCGTTTTTCGCATCAGTGTACTGCATTTCAATACTGCAACTATCGGTATTCTCTCCTATGTATCTGTCCTTAAGTGCTTGTATTAACTCCTCCTCTGTGCCCGGAAAATCATGCATTATTCGTTGTAGTGTTCTGTTCGAGGCCGATTTTGATTTTTCTGGGTCAAGCATGTTCCTTAGGATGGCCCAAGTTTTCGCAGTGCTCAGAGTGTCCTGTAGTGAACTGCAGAACTGGATCCATCCCTCAGTTGCAATTTTGTTAGCGTATTGATTTTCCTCCTCTCCTAAAGCAGCGATTTTGCGGAGAAGGTTCCGGTTGAGTCGCTGGTTTTTCCACCTTTTCAGCATAGGGCGCCTGCTCTCCCACAGGTGGAGCAGGTGCCTGTCGACTGCAGGAGTCTCTGCTGTTCTTGTGATACGTTTAGATGTTTGTTTGTGAATTGAGATTATGTACTCTGACCATTCCCCAATCGACTCCGGTACAGAGTCGGGTGAGGGATCACGTCGTCTGTATCTTTCCCAGTCAGTGATCACCACGTCTCCTATGACCCTGCGGAGTTTGGGAGTTGAGAGGGAAATACTGTTTATGTAGTGATCGCTGCCGAGATTCTCTTCCAGGTTTGTCCAGTTAGCGTCGTTAACATTACGTGTGAATGTCAGATCTGGGAACGTGTCTCGACTTACGCTGTTATACCCAGCCTCGTAGGTGTTATGGGTAGAGTAATTAAGCTCAATCCTAGTTTGGATACGGCGTGTTCGAGACGTGTTCCTTTAGGGGAATCTCTCAAATAACCCCATGTGGTGCTGGGTGCGTTAAAGTCGCCCAATACCACAAGTCGATCTTTCGCCCCTGCAATACCGACGACATTTTTAAGCAGTGCACCAAAGTCCTCGTGTTTCTCTTTGGGAGGGCTGTATATATTTAATATTACGGTTTTCACTTTGCCTCTCTTCAGAGGAAGAAGGGTGATTATCTGATGATTTATCCGCAGACTTTCTATGTGCTCAACCTTTGCTGCAATACTTTTGCTAACCAGCGAGGCTACGCGGGGATAATTTGGATCTTGCAAACAATAATATCCCTGCAGTTTGACCATCTTGGGCCCAACCTCCTGCAAGCATATTAAGTCTGGCTGAATTGGTACCGAGTTCATGTAATTTTGGAGTGCTGCGGCGCGCTTGTGAAAAGTTTACCTGGAATGATTCTGTTGTATTTACCGGGCGCACAAAGGTCTCTGCAATCATTGAAGTCTCCGTTCGCGAAAAGCGCGCGCTTTTCAAACACAGCGAAATAACTGAGACGCTTATTCTCGTGCATCTGTACCTGTGAGTACGTTCCGTGCGTCACTTGAGCATGAGAAACGCGGGGCACGTTTCGATCTGCTTTCCATTCTGCGCGTGACCTTCCAATTTGTTGCTATCGAGTTCATTGCTTCGCTTTTGCGGCAAAGCTGTGACTTTTTATAAGCTATGGCGTTATTTGCACGAATAACGCAAATCACTACTTATCTCTTTGCCCCACAATAGACTTGTACAACCCCCAACATAGAGGAGTACTATAGCAGTAGTGAGAGGGTGGCAAATATCACAATTAAGTTTAACAAAACGCACAAGATGAAGGTGGTACAGGCCTACGCGCCTTAATAGAGCCATGATGATCATTTGGTCGAACGCTTCTATGAAGACATAGTCATCATCATCATCATCATCATCAGCCTCACTACGTCCACTGCAGGACAAAGGCCTCTCCCGTGTTCCGCCAGTTAACTCGGTCCTGTGCTTGCTGCTGCCAATTTACACCCGCAAACTTCTTAATCTCATCAGCCCCCCTAACCCTCTGTCTCCCCCTAACCCGCTTGCCTTCTCTGGGAATCCAGTTAGTTACCCTTAACGACCAGCGGTTATCCTGTCTACGCGCTACATGCCCGGCCCATGTCCATTTCTTCTTCTTGATTTCAGCTATGATGTCTTAACCCCCGTTTGTTCCCTAATCCACTCTGATCTCTTCTTGTCTCTTAAGGTTACACCTACCATTTTTCTTTCCATTGTTCGCTGCGTCGTCCTCAATTTAAGCTGAACCCTCTTTGCAAGTCTCCAGGTTTCTGCTCCGTAGCTAAGTACCGGCAAGATACAGCTGTTATATACCTTCCTCTTGAGGGATAGTGGCAATCTACTTGTCATAGTTTGAGAGTGCTAACCAAATGTACGCCACCCCATTCTTATTCTTTTAGTTGTTTAGTTATTTCAATCTCGTGGTTCGGCTCCACGGTTATTACCAGCCCTAAGTAGACATAGTCTTTTACAACTTGAAGTGCACTATTACCTATCTCTATTGGACCCATGTAGAGGTCTCTTGTCCCCAAGGAAGAGAGTGAGGAGACACGAGGGGGATTTAAGTGCAGGATTTTGCACTGCTAGGCAGACTAGTCGCTGACCATCATGGTTTAGAAGCAGATCAACAAGTATCTCTTCTAGAAGTTTTTAGCGTGGCTCTGTATCGGCTGGCCACCTAAACTTAGCCGTTAGTCTAGTTGTGACGTGATATTAACGTCTGCAACGTAGACATCGGGACTTCGCCTCAAGTTAGATCAACCTGCTCGAAGTCACCTGCAAGCACTAGCCTCCCGGAGCCACCAGCGTTGCAACACCGCCGACATCGCAGTCGTGCCAGAACTCTCTTCGATTTCTCGCATCCGATCGTCGGGGACGCAACGCTGCCGGTCATCACACGTATGCCTTCACCTGTTTATACCTTCGAACTTTCTCCTCCGTAGTTCTATTGTTGTTAGTTTGTGTAGTTTGTAATAGTTCTCTCGCGTAAGCTGATTTATTGTTTTATATGTTTTTTTAGTTGTATCAAGTGTTGATGTATTTTGTTAGTTGTATTGAAGTGTTGTACTAGATCCCGTGTGCTGCAATATCACTAGAGTAAAGTTGTTTTGTTTTCCCACGTCTCTGATCTCTTCACTGTCTCTGCTTGCGTGCGGAACGAACCAACTTGCTGTCATTCCCGTCGCCGACTTCGCGCTGGCGACGCTAGAGTGGCAGCTTGTAACACTCTATTAATTGATTGATGGTATGAATGCGGTTGGTTGTTGAGTAGCCTGTTCGAAATCCTGCTTATTCCTTTGGTTGTTTGAATTCTAATGTTTCCTTAACTCTGTGTCATAGGTCCCGATAATTAGGGAGGCGATCGCCGGGCTAATTCCAAGGGCCAAAGTATCGGCCCCAGATCTGCACCACGAAAGCGTGGACAATTTAGAATTAGAAGTGGTCCTATTTGGCGTGCCAGCGGATGCCGGCTGTGGTCCAAAGAACGGGTCAGAGCCTAGAGGTGATAAACAAAACAAAATTATATTCTAAATTATGGCAGATCAAACGATACACAAATATGCACACTCGACAATAGTTGAATACGATATGTCACCAATCAAACAATGTACTACACAGTACAATCAGCCACACTCGAAACAACGGACACAAACAACAATACGCACTACAGTGCAATCACATGCATCGAACAACCGAGACACTTAAAGACTAAAGAGTCCGAAAACTTATTCAGTCCAAAGTACCTGGAACAACGTCTGAATGATACTTTTCCAAGAATCACTCACTTAATGTCCAGCGCTGTTGTCATTCCCCTGCCCCCGAAGTTTCTCTTCCAGGAAACCTCGCGTCTTCAATTGGCCGCTCTCCAAGCACCAAACTTCTTCGCCGGTAACACGTCGGCTTCCCACACGCAGCTGTTGCAACGCATCTTCGCTCGCTGGCGGTAGACACTCTCTTTTGCTTGTAGCACGAGTCTTCACCCCTCAGGTGGAAATCCTCTTCATTACCTGCTTTTTCACTGAGGACAGAAGCCTTCGCTGACAAGGCCGAACACCCTACTCACCCTCGCGCAAACGTTCTTCTCCTGTTTTCCCTCTTCGCTGCTCGCTTAAATACCTTTCGCGCTAGATTCCAGAAAACTCTCATCGTTTAGTCAGCGCGATGCACAGCCTAGGCTGGGGAAAGAGCGAGACGTTTCGAGGGCCGTCCGCGGCGTGACGCAACTCTGCATCACCACGCCCCTTTCCTTCGAGAACCTTCCAGGGCTTGCTGGACCGCCGATGTGAGGAGGTTAATCGGCGAAACTACGCTTCCGAGGGGGGAGAGGGCGCGCCCGGGGAGCCTTTGGATGCTTGTTTTTTTATTTATCGTTGACCTTGAAGCTTCTGTCAGGCGCTTGGTCGCCAGAATTCAGCGGCGTGCTCTTTTTCGAGCGCTCGTTTGTGACACTCTGTTAGCAATCACCTTTGTAAATAGCTTGTATACTACTGGCAGCAAGCTGATCGGCCTGTAATTCTTCAAGTCCTTGCCATCTCCTTTCTTATCTATTAAGATGATGTTAGCATTCATCCAAGACTCTGGTACTCTTCCCGTCAGGAGACACCTCGTAAACATGGTGGCTAGTTTTTCTAACATAATCTGTCCTCCATCTGTCAGCAGACCTGATGTTACCTGATGCTCACCAGCATCTTTGCCTCTTTGCATGCTCTCCAAGGCTTTTCTGACTTCTTCTATCATTACTGGTGGGGTGTCATCTGGGTTACTGCTAGTTCTTATAGTATTAAGGTCGTGGTTGTCTCGGCTACTGTACAGATATCTGCAGAACTCCTCCGCCGTCTTGACTATCCTATCCATATTAATTATGACATTGCCTTCCTTGTTTCTTAGTGCACACATCGTCATTATCACCAGCCTGACTACGTCCACTGCAGGACAAAGGCCTCTCCCATGTTCCGCCAGTCAACTCGGTCCTTTGCTTGCTGCTGCCAATTTATACCCGCAAACTTCTTAATCTTATCTGCCCACCTAACCTTCTGTCTCCCCCTAACCCACTTGCCTTCTCTGGGAATCCAGTTAGTTACCCTTAATCATCATCATCATCATCATCATCATCATCATCATCATCAGCCTGGCTACGTCCACTGCAGGACAAAGGCCTCTCCCATGCTCCGCCAGTTAACCCGGTCCTGTGCTTGCTGCTGCCAATTTATACTCGCAAACTTCTTAATTTCATCTGCCCACCTAACCTTCTGTCTCCCCCTAACCCGCTTTCCTTCTCTAGGAATCCAGTTAGTTACTCTTAATGACCAGCGGTTATCCTGTCTACGCGCTACATGTCCGGCCCATATCCATTTCCTCTTCTTTATTTCAACTTTGATATCCTTAACCCCCGTTTGTCCCCTAATCCATTCCACTCTCTTCTTGTCTCTCAAGGTTACACCTACCATTTTTCTTTCCATTTCTCGCTGCGTCGTCCTCAATTTAAGCTGAACCCTCTTTGTGAGTCTCCAGGTTTCTGCTCCGTAGCTAAGTACCGGCAAGATGAAGCTGTTATATACCCTCCTCTTAAGGAATAATGGATATCTACCTGTCATAATTTGAGAGTGCTTGCCGAATGTGCTCCACCCCATTCTTATTCTTCTAGTTACTTCATTCTCGTGGTTAGGCTCTGCGGTTATTACCTGCCCTAAGTAGACATAGTCTTTCACAACTTCAAGTGCACTATTACCTATCTCGAAGCGCTGTTCCTTTCCGAGGTTGTTGTACATTACTTTCGTTTTCTGAAGATTAATTTTAAGACCCACCTTTCTGCTCTCCTTGTGTAACTCCGTAATCATGAGTTGCAATTCGTCCCCTGAGTTACTCAGCAATGCAATGTCATCGGCGAAGCGCAGGTTACTAAGGTATTCTCCATTAACTCTTATCCCTAATTGTTCCCATTCTAGGCTTCTGAAAACCTCCTGTAAGCACGCGGTAAATAGTATTGGGGAGACTGTGTCCCCCTGCCTTACACCCTTCTTGATTGGTATTCTGTTGCTTTCTTTATGAAGCACTATAATAGCAGTTGATCCCCAGTAGATTTCTTCCAGAATGTTTATATATACTTCATCTACGCCCTGATTCCGCAGTGTCTGCATGACGGCTAATATTTCTACTGAATCAAACGCCTTTTCGTAATCTATGAAGGCTATGTATAGTGGTTGGTTATACTCTGAGCATTTCTGTATTACCTGATTGATAGTATGAATGTGGTCAATTGTTGAGTAGCCTGTTCGAAATCCTGCTTGTTCTTTTGGTTGATTGAATTCTAATGTTTTCTTTACTCTGTTAGCAATTACCTTTGTAAATAGCTTGTACACTACAGAGAGCAAGCTGATCGGCCTGTAATTCTTCAAGTCCTTGTCATCTCCTTTCTTATGTATTAAGATGATGTTTGCGTTCTTCGAAGACTCTGGTACCCTTCCCGTCAGGAGACACCTCGTAAACAGGGTGGCTAGTTTTTCTAACACAATCTGTCCTCCATTTTTCAGCAGATCTGATGTTACCTGATCCTCACCAGCAGCTTTGTCTCTTTGCATGCTCTCCAAAGCTTTTCTGACTTCTTCTATCATTACTGGTGGTGTGTCATCTGGGTTACTGCTAGTTCTTATCGTATTAAGGTCGTGGCTGTCTCGGCTACTGTACAGATTTCTGTAAAACTCCTCCGCTATTTTGACTATCCTATCCATATTGGTAGTTATTTTGCCTTCTTTGTCCCTTAGTGCATACATCCGACTTTTGCCTATCCCAAGTTTCCTCTTCAATGCTTTGAAGCTTCCTCCGTTTTTCAGAGCGTGTTCAATTCTCTCCATGTTATACCTTTTTACATCGCATACTTTACGTCTATTAATCAACTTCGAAAGCTCTGCCAGTTCTATTTCGTCTGTTGTACTTGACACTTTCATGATTTGACGCTTCTTAATTAGGTTCTTCGTTTCCTGGGAAAGCTTGCCAGTGTCGTGTCTAACTACCCTGCCTCCAACTTCCACTGCACACTCCGTAATGATACTCGTCAGATTATAATTCATTGTATCTATGCTAAGGTTGGTTTTCTCACTAAGGGCCGAGTACCTGTTCTGCAGCGACACTCTGAATTCCTGTACTTTCCCTCTCAGTGCTAGCTCATTGATTGGCTTCTTGCGTATCAGTTTCTGTCGTTCCTTCTTCAAGTCTAGGCGAATTCGAGACCGTACCATTCTATGGTCACTGCATCGTACCTTGCCAACCACTTCCACATCCTGCACGATTCCTGGGTGTGCAGTCATTATAAAGTCTATTTCGTTCTTATTTTCGCCATTAGGGCTCCTCCATGTCCACTTGCGGTTTTCCCGTTTTCGGTAGAAGGTATTCAAAATCCGCAAATTATTGCGTTCTGCGAATTCTTCTAGTAGCTCTCCTCTGGCATTTCTAGTGCCGATGCCATAATCTCCTACTGCCTGGTCTCCAGCCTGCTTCTTCCCTACCTTTGCATTAAAGTCGCCCATCACTATAGTATACTGTGTTTTTTACCTTACTCATTGCCGGTTCCACGTCTTCATAGAAACTTTCAACTGAAGCGTCATCATGGCTGGATGTAGGCGCGTAAGCCTGTACTACCTTCATCTTGTATCTTTTATTCAGTTTAATTACAATACCTACCAACCTTTCATTGATGCTATAATATTCCTCTATGTTGCCAGCTATGTTTCTGTGAATTAGGAACCCCACTCCCAGTTCTCTTCTGTCTGCCAAGCCCCGATAGCAAAGAACGTGCCCATTCTGTAGCACCCTATAGGCCTCATCTGTCCTCCTAACCTCACTGAGCCCTATTATATCCCATTACACACCTTCTAGCTCCTCGAACAGTACAGCTAGACTTCCCTCACTAGATAAGGTTCTAGCGTTAAACGTTGCACAGTTCAGGTTCCCATGGCGGCCTGTAGTCCAAAGATTCTTAGCACCCTCTGCTGCGTTGCACATCTGACCGCCGCCGTGGTCTGTTGCTTCGCAGCTGCTGAGGACTGAGGGCCGTGAGTTATTTGGCGTATACATGTGGGAGGTAGTGGCCAGATACTGCACCAGGGTGGCCAATCCTTCTCTGGTGAGGGAGTGCGTTCCCGGCGGTGGTTACCGGTGAGGCCACACCTCAGGCCTCTTAATGCAGTTCCATCAACTCGCGGTTTTGTTTTTTTTTTCCGGTTGGGAACTGCGCGGCCCCGGGCACGTGGTCCGACTGTTGTTGTTTTCACAGATTCACACTGTTTTCCGGTCCCAAAATTTAAATTTTCGTTTGTAATAGCTGTATTTGTAGCGGTTGAACTCCCTGTATCTTCACGAACAAATAGACACCACTCTGACCCCCCTAGGACCAAAATTGCTAAAGTTATAGGTAGATATGTGCAGAGCTCACTTACCCGTGCTGTTGACGCGGTCGCTCCCGCTCCCGCAGTTGGAATAATCTGTGCTTATTAGCTAAGAGGTGGAGGAGCAGTTCCGGTGGGCTTAATTCGCTGTGGAAGCTGTTTCGCCAAACCCCGCTCAAGCAGTGACAGCAGTCCGGCAACACTGAGTGTGTCTTCTGATCAAGTCTCTTTTGACGCTCTCAGTTGAATTGGGCGGTCGTGGTTTTTTCTACGGCTATGTCCGGATTTCAACGACTCAATTGAGACCTGATTTGTCGTCCTGGGGTGTGTAGAAGCCGAGATATGACTCGTTGTCCTCAAAGTGGCTTGGTCCCACACAAGATGGCGGCCCCCATTTGGTCATAAGGTGGGAAAAATTTCTTGTGGGTTTGTTTTCGCCGGTCAGAAACTGGTAAAATTGAGCTCAGAGCCATAAATCTTTCTTCTGCGTGATTTACCCTTAATGACCAGCGGTTATCCTGTCTACGCGCTACATTCCCGGCCCATGTCCATTTCCTCTTCTTGATTTTAACTGTAGTATCCTCCCCGTTTGTTCCCTAATCAACTCTGCTTTCTTCTTGTCTCTGAAGGTTACACCTACCATTCTTCTTTCTATTGCTCGCTGCGTCGTCCTCAATTTAAGCTGCCAAACCAGCTTTAGCGTTAATGCAATGAATAATAATCTGCCGAGTATCATTACGGAGTGTGCAGTGGAAGTTGGAGGTACGGTACTTAGACAGGACACTGGCAAGCTGTCCCAGGAAACGAAGAACCTTAATAAAAAGCATCAAAGCATGAAAGTCTCTAGTACAACAGACAAAATAGAACTCGCCGAGCTTTCTAAGTTGATTAATAAGCGTAAGGTATCCGATGTAAGAAGCTATAACATGGAGAGAATTGAACACGCTCTGAAAAACGGAGGAAGCGTGAAAGCAGTGAAGAGGAAACTTGGGATAGGCAGAAATCGGATGTATGCACTAAGGGACAAAGAAGGCAACATAACAACCAATATGGATAGTATAGTTTAAATAGCGGAGGAGTTTTACGGAGACCTGTACACCAGCCGGGACAACCCCGACCTTAATACTATAAGAACAAGCAGTAACCCAGATGACACCCCGCCAGTAATGATAGATGAAGTCAGAAAAGCCTTGGAGAGCATGCAAAGAGGTAAAGCTGCTGGTGAGGACCAGGTAACATCAGATCTGCTGAAGGATGGGGGACAGATTGTGTTAGGAAAACTAGCCACCCTGTTTACGAGGTGCCTCCTGACGGGAAGAGTACCAGAGTCTTGGAAGAATGCTAACATCATCTTAATACATAAGAAAGGAGATGACAAGGACTTGAAGAATTACAGGCCGATCAGCTTGTTCTCCGTAGTATACAAGCTATTCACAAAGGTAATTGCTAACAGAATTAAGAAAACATTAGAATTCAGTCAACCAAAGGAACAAGCAGGATTTCGAATAGACTACTCAACAATCGACCACATTCATACTATCAATAAGGTAAAAGAAAAATGCTCAGAATATAGTCAACCACTATACATAGTTTTCATAGATTACGAGAAGGCGTTTGATTCAGTAGAAATATCAGCAGTTATGCAGACACTGCGGAATCAGGGCGTCGATGAAGTATACAAAGACATCCTGGAAGAAATCTACAGGGGATCAACTGCTACCATATTGCTTCATAAAGAAAGCAACAGAATACCCATCAAGAAGGGTATAAGGCAGGGGGATACAATCTCGCCAATGCTGTTTACCGCGTGCTTACTGCAGATTTCCAGAGGTTTAGATTGGGAACAGTTAGGGATAAGAGTTAATGGAGAGTACCTTAGTAACCAGCGCTTCGCCGATGACATTGCATTGCTGAGTAACTCAGGGGACGAATTGCAACTCATGATTACGGAGTTAGACAAGGGTAGCAGAAAGATGGGTCTTAAAATGAATCTGCAAAAAACGAAAGTAATGTTACAGCAACCTTGGAAGGGAGCAGCGCTTCGAGATAGGTAATAGTGCACTTCAAGTTGTAAAAGACTATGTCTACTTAGGGCAGGTGATAACTGCATAGCCTAACCACGAGATTGAAATAACTAGAAGAATAAGAATGGGGTGGGGCACATTTGGCAAGCACTCTCAAGTCATGACAGGTAGATTGCCACTATCCCTCAAGAGTAATGTATATAACAGCTTCATCTTGCCGGTACTTAGCTATGGAGCAGAAACCTGGAGATTACAAAGAGGAGTTAAGGATGCCATAGTTGAAATCAAGAAGAAATGGACATGGGCCGGGCACTTAGCACGTAGGCAGGATAACCGCTGGTCATTAAGGGTAACTGACTGGATTCCCAGAGAAAGAAAACGTACAAAATGGAGATAAAAAGTTAGGTGAGCCGATGAGATTAAAAAGTTCGCAGGTATAACGTGGCAACGGAAAGCACAAGATGGGGTGGTTTGGCGGATCATGGAAGGGGCCTTTGCGCTGCAGTGGGCGTAGGCAGGCTGCATATATATATATATATATATATATATATATATATATATATATATATATATATATATATATATATATATATATATATATATATATATATATATATATATATATATATATATAGTTATAAACTTCGAGATAGTGCAGTATAGGAAAAAAAAACAATAAAATATTTATTTAATTCTAACAGTTTCGGCTGGTAAGAAAGAATGTTGATAAGCGCGTGAGGTTTGAAATGCATGCTTCAAACCTTAAAACATATATTTCATCGGGATTCGCACCAAAGGGTCTCACTGTTCAACTGCAACCCGCAATGAATAACTTCAACAAAAATGAGCAGCGGCAGTGGAGCAATATCTTAGAAGATGCATCTATTAGGCTTACACAGGTTGTAATACAACACAGTACACGTAAGGCCGCGGAACTTAAAGAGGAAGAAAAGGCGTGACTAAAACAGTCAAGCTCGACGCAGTCAGAAACACAAGAGCTGGCCAAATACGAAGGAAAAAAGAGATTGACAATTCAGGGCAAGAAGGACAGGAAATTGAGGCGAGACGGTGCGTGGCCGACTTCAAAATATTCCGCCAGCAATCCTCCCACAACGTATACAGATCAAACTGTTACCTCTCGTCAATCTCCACAAAAGAGCACCGATGTCACCAATGTGGTTCACCTTTCCAGCAAATCTTTGACACCTGCGCAAACAAAGCTGCTATCAAAAGGTCTAACCTTCTGCCCCGCCTCTGGCAAAATTGATGAGTTTAAACTTTACCAAGATTTGGACAACTTTGCCAGAACCATGCGTCTAAAAGAATATTTTCATGATCGAAGCAGCACGCAACAAAATCATTTTTCAGATAAATCTTGAAATCCAGGTGAACAACGAGACAAAAATACATTTCAACGAGACATGTACATTTCAGCCGTCCAAGGTGATATAATCAGGGAATATGAAAAGCACCGACCCATTCGCAACAATCTGTCCAAAGAGGAGCGGGAGGCTTTGCGCAGTTTAAGTGACAGCCAGAGCATCGTTATTAAACCAGCTGATAAGGGTGGTGCTGTGGTTGTACTCGACCGGACTGACTACATCAAAGAAGGGCTTAGCCAACTGGCAGATGAAAATTTCTATAAACAACTCCCTTGTGATCCGACAGAGGAGTATGAAAGTACTATTAAGGCCTCACTAATATCATTACGTAAAAGTGGTAAGATAACCTACCCTATGCTTAAAATGATGTCACCTGGCAAATCGTCTCCCGGGCGTTTCTATTTACTACCCAAAATTCACAAGATTAACAATCCCGGCCGACCCATAGTTTCCAGCAACGGTACTGCTACTGAAAAAATCTCTATTTCCATTGACTCTCTGATTAGGCACTTCCCACAATCATTTCCATCATACATCAAAGATACCAGCCACTTCCTTCGAGAAGTCTCAAAACTTGTGGTACCTCTAGAGTGCTATTTGGTCACCACGGATGTCTCATCACTGTACACAAACATTCCCCACACCGAAGGAATCGCCGCCACAGTCGCCGCCTATGGAAAAAGTAAATCGACGAGTGAATTCGACGAAAGCGCTTTAGAGGTGCTCCTAAATCTGGTACTTAAACATAATAACTTTGAATTCGACCAAAACCATTATCTGCAAGTAAACGGAACTTCCATGGGAACCAAAATGGCCCCAAATTACGCAAATATTTTCATGGCCTCTTTGGAGATTCCTTTCCTCGAAAATTCTCCATTCAAACCTATATTTTACCGACGCTTCCTCGATGATATATTCTTCGTGTGGGCCGATAGTGAACATAATCTTTCCAAATTCATTTCCGGTTTCAGCTCCCTGCATCCTTCGATAACATTCACGCACACGTATTCGCAGAAGAGTGTTCACTTTCTGGATGACACTATATCACTCAGTGGCACCACCATATCTACTTCCCTGTATAAAAAAGTAACTGACCGCCAACAGTATCTGCATTTCCATAGCAGTCACCCCCATCACTGCAAAATAGGTGTTCCTTACTCTCAAGCCCACAGATACAGAAGAATTTGCTCTGAAATCACGCAATTTGACACCCACGCACATGAATTGAGAGCAGCCTTCTTGCGTGGAAGTACCCCGAAAAAATAATTGACAATGCAATTGAGCGCGCTCGCTCTTTGGACGGAGAATCAACAGTGGGAGAAAAAGGCGGGAATAAAGATGATATAACTTCAGGGGCAAATTCAATCCTCACATACTGCGCCGCCGCCCCTCGGGTGAATTCTATACTAACCCGCCACTTCAACATACTTAAACAGAGTAGTCGCCTCTCTGCCGTTTTTCAGACTCTCCGCCCAAGGTGGTTTACCGAAGAAATAAAAACCTGAGAGACTTACTTGGCAGGGCGAAAACACACAAATCCGACCACCATCAGGGCTGTAGATCGTGCGGGAAACCTCGCTGCAGGGTGTGCACACACATGGTGACCACAGATACGGCCGAAGCCTCCTGTTCAGACTATGTGTACAAAATTAAAGACGACCTTAACTGTGACTCAGCCAATGTGGTATACAAAATTCGCTGTGAGGTGTGCAAACAGGAATATATTGGACACACGGAAACCGCGTTCCGTTTGCGTTTCAACAACCACAGGGCACACGTAAAGGGCCTCCCCAATTTGCCGTTCTCCAAACATATCAATCTTCCTGGTCGCTCTTTCGAACGCGTGTCATACTCCTACAATCCGGCTTCCAGAACACACGGGAGCGCGAACAGCGGGAGTCATAGTGCATAAAGAAATTCAGATCACTTACCCACGGAATCAACGAGAGCCCTGGGCGACTGACGTGCCTCCGCGACGTTTCGTGAAACACAGAAATTGAATTACTCAATTAATTTATTTATACATACGGGAAGTCGCACACGCAAGGTGGTCAATATAGCGCGTGAAACTAAACGAATTCGATGCTACGTGAACCAAACGGCGTGTGTTAGTATTATGAGACTTTATTTTCATTTCTGAGTACTTTTTTAGTATTATTTATTTTTATATATTTTTGTTTACGTTTTCATCCTTTACAAGAATACCCATTCATTTATTTTCAGTATGACTGGTTGTACATTTTTCTTCAAGAGAGGGCAGGTGGAGGGAGGGGGAGAGGGCACATTAGCTTTCCAACGTGGCCATTATATTTCGAAAGCTGGAGCGGGTCGTCTGCTTCTTGTGTGTGTGTGTGTGTGTGGCCCGATGCCGCGGGCCAGCCGCCAAACCACGTGAACTTAAACTCGATCCATGTGTGGGATGCGAGTAAGCGGCAACATGTTCCACATTTTTCCGTTTTTCTTGGTCGCCTCCGCTAGCGGCGCGTCTTACCTATACCGAGTAACAATGCCAGAATTACCCGCTCGTTCCCGGTGGCTCTCCGTCACTCCTTTCTAGTTCCTCTCCTTCTTCTGCTTCTTGTTGTCTGTTGCTACCTCGTTCGCCCGTTTTTTTTTTTTTGATCGTTTTGGAGGGTCTTCAAACTGTGAGGGTGACCCTCTGCTACGGGAACTTGTACCATTTCACTTAGCTCCTCCGAAGAAGGCTGGTCCACCAGCCGAAACTGTTAGGATTAAATAAATATTCTATTGTTTTGTTTCCTGTACTGCACTATTTTCGAAGTTTATAACTTTTATTACGGTAGCCGGAAGAAACTCTGATTATCTATTTCATATATATATATATATATTGTGTGTTCAATATTGTTTAAAAAATCAGCAAAAGACGCCATTTGCTCGCTGTCATCACAGTTGCTTTTTTTTTTGCTGTAGCGGCCGCTATTTTAAAGCGGTTAACGACATCATTTTGTGTGTTAATTAGGAAAGTGAAATTAATTACATTTTTAACTGGTGGCCATGAACGTGGAAAAATCGAAGTTCTTAATGCAAGAAACCCATTGCCGCTTAGAGATTTCAGAAAATCGGCCTCTAGTAAGAACTACAAATTGAATAATAAAATAATAATAATAATATTAATAATAATAATAATCTGTAATCTATGGCACCGCAATTACAATCAGGAGCAGAAGTATTAGTGCGAAATCCAAAAAAAAAAAAATGATAGCTTGGCCGTTTTCTGCCATATCGCAAGGAACGCATGAGGGCGAAGTAAACGAACATAACCGTATTAACTAACTGACTGAGTGGTTATCTTTTAGCGTGCGTTTAGAATTGAACATCGATAGCAGCGCTGCACCAGGATGAGGTTGAATCTAAGCGGGGTCTGATTGCAATCGAAAAGTGTCCGTGGTATGGCGGACCATATTTCTTATTAGTTGAGATGAGCAATAAATGTCCGTATGATTCTTGTCGTAAGCACAGAATGAATGTTCTCTCCTAATGCCTTACGAATGACCCAACATTAATTTTTTCGACGGTTGCTTACTTGATTATTGGCGCCACACAGCTGTCTTACAAGTTCCGCCATCGGTGCTACTGCGTACGCACCATTGTACTGAAAGGTTGCCCGAACGAATGTGTTTCATTTATGGCAACCTTGGCGCGTGCATGCATAGTGAATACGTAAATTATGCCTTAGAATAATTAGGAACGCCAGGTAACTCTCTGTATTACGCTGGCCGGAACTGAGCCTAAACAGTGCCCACAGCCGAGTTCAAATAGTCCGCTTCAAGGTTCTGAATGTTTCACCTAAAAACAAATTAGAAACACTGTACGTAATGTGTTGAAAAACACAATAAAAATTTACAAATTGTTACTAGTTTTCATATACAGTATTAAGGAAGCTTGTTACCATATTGGCGCGGACTCTTTTTCGCCTCGCTACTTTGACGACGTGAGAAGGCGTTCCATCTCCTTCCGCCGCCGGCTCGTGGTTGCGAGAGATGGCGAACGGTGGCAGCACCAGTTGTGTATGCTTTCGGCGGGCCGTTGAGAGTTGCCGTTGTTGCTGCTGTTTTCTGCGGGATTGGTGGACGGTGTGAGGGGCGACGGCGACCGAAGAACCAGTCGGCTCGGCTCGCCCAGGTCGACGGTGCGCGTGTGTTGGTGGTGGTTGCTGCTGCTTCGGCGATGGCAGCCTACGCGTCGTGACTGCCAGCGCGCGCGCGCCTGTGTCAGCCCCTCGAGGAATACGCGTGGATTGACACTGCCGAAGGATTGCTTCTCGTGTGCGTTGACGCGGTGCTTTGGCCAAGTGTGCAAACTCCGTTGATTCCCAACGGGCACCATGCATCGAGTCAAGTACGCTGGACTGTTCTCCCGGTGGCATCTCTTCACAGGTGAGGCCTAGTGCTGGACCATCGAAAGTGCGCGTAGATGAGAGAAAATGAATGTTCCAACAGATTATCTTTTTCGGCCGTGTCTGGAAGTTTCGTTTTTGTCAGGTAGCCGGAAGGCGCTTCTTCGCGCAGGTGGTCGCAGTGTTTGTGCGTGCTTAATGGCAAAGCGTGTGCCCGCTGCGGCGATCATAGTCGAAGCTTACTTGCGCCGCAGTCTTAAACTGCATCTTGAAGAACTTTAGCCTATGAAGGAACATGTAGCTGAAAGTTTCCTGTTTTAACGGCCGTTAGGAACACCTTCAAAAGAGGCGCCGTTCCGCATGGTGAACTGCGTGCGCGCCGCTCGTAGGCGCGACTGCTGCCTTGCAGCACTGTTCAAACGGATTCTCGCGCTGCTATTCATTCCTTCTGCCCTTAAGAATCGCTTGCGCTCACGTTGTGTTTACCATTGTTGTCCAAAAGTACGTGTGTTGGGCTATTTAATATGTATAGTTTTTACGTGTGTCTGGACGAGAATTTGGGAGGACAGCGCAGTGGCATCTGCTGCGGAGAGCCTGGATAGCGTTGTTCTGCGATAGTTTCACTGTAGGATACGCGAAGACAGCGTTCGTTGCGTACAAACGCTATTTCCATCACTGAACGTGGCTAAGCTATAAACGAGCGTACAACCATACGGCGCATGTGCAGTGATGACACGGTAATGCAAAGCCTTATGGGCCTCATTTTAAACTCCTATTAGCTGGTAACCTCTGCAAGCACGTAATTGTGCTGCTGTCCCATTGTGCGTTATCAGGCTGTTTTGACGCCAAGCAACAGGGGCTTTTGTGTCCTGTTACCGTCTAAAGCGCAGGTACACCAGTCTCAGTTAACAGTGTTTACGGCGAAGCGTATACCATACGGAGAACCGACGAAAACCAGCACTTGTTTGCTGCGTATCGAGTTGCTTTCCGACGCGAGGCCTTGAATATTACCGTCGTGCGTACCTGCGCAGCGACTTGTCTTGCTTCATTAGCTTCCGGGATGGCCATGCATAGCCTGGCAAATTGCCTTTTGCGATCGCTCTCCCGACTCTGTCGCTTTTGTTGTGGCACGGGAGAGACGCAGACGGAAACATGCTTATGGCCCGCGTTTCAAGGTGGTGCTCTGGTGGTGGCTGTATAGTGGTACGCGCTGTTGAAAACAACCTACCGAGTGGTTGATGGGCCCCCTTGACGAGAGTCGTGGAAACCTTTCTCTGAAGAAATGACCGTGTCGTCGCTCCTATGGTTCACTCCTTCATTTGCGAATGCGCACAACAGAGCTAACCGTTCTTTCTACTGAACGACGTAAGTTGCAGAATGTACGAAGGCAATGCGTAATGTGACGAGAGCATCCGATTGAAAAAACGCATTGCAGGGGACCCCTTGATTTACGAATTGTATCGGTTGCCATCGCAGCACCTTCGGTGGTAGTCCCAACCGGTGAGAGGCTTGAGCGCATGCTGGGGCAACGAACGCGAACGTATCTCTTCGCCCTCTGTGGTGATTACACTCAAGAGCTGAGACTGCCATTTTTTAAAATGCGCAAGCGTTTGTGGGCGTGCTTAAGGAGAAACATCAGTCCGTCCCTCTGTTGCATAGCATTAAACGCTTTAAAGGAGTAGATGTAAAGACAAAGTGCATTTTCTTGGCGTTGCTGGATTTGGAAACTACAGCCCAAAGCTTTTTTTTTCCCTTTAGTGGTATTGTTTTGAAGTACATGGCGAACAACACAACTAGAGCCCTTTGTACAAACGCACAACAAAGATTCCCATGAGCTGAACATTTACGCATTTTGCCCATGGAAGTACATATTTCCGTCGTCGTGATTTCAAAAGCTTCTGGAGAGGTGTCCTCATTTTACATTCATTTTGTGTTGCCGTCACCGCGCGAGCCTTATGGTTCAGATATTCACCTTTTTTTGTAATTTGGAGAGGTTACTGTTAGGTAGCGCACTAGTTAATACGACAAAACAGCAGGTGGTTGGTAGCTGACACGCGTCTTCTTGAGTTTGTTTACGCATCGTACGAGTGTCGTAAGCTCACAAGAATGGTAATAGGGTAAAGGATATAAAAGATTGGTTTTTCGAAAACTGGCCTACATGATTTGTCGAGCGCACTAGATCCACCAAACCAATCAGAAAAACACGAGATAAGGATGATAGTTTGTGATTACAGGGCTTAAACAACATTTTCAAAAAAAAAAAAAAATGTTCTGCGCGCAGTTTTTTTTTTCTTGGGTGAACGTTCTTTCCCTCAGTTGCCGCCGCCACATTCCTTCTTTTTACAGTGCAAAACCCATGTGATCGTCTGGTCCGAGGTAGTTTCCAGGGCGCGTTTGTGTGGCCCAGGCCATCTTCCCGAGAAACGCTCCCCCAATCCCGAGCTGCTTTACTCCCGGCGCCGTACCTCTCATTAGGCGGTGTGCTCCTCTGCCGTGCATTTTACCTCCCTTCCTATTCTTGTTATCGCGGTTTTTCGTTGGAATCTTTTCTGTCGCTTCTGCCTGAAAGTACTTTGCGTTTACCTGGTCGCCCGCCGCTTCCGGGGGACAAATGGCGTCCCTTTTTTCGTCTACCCGGAGATCCCCTCCTTCTTTACCGTCTTAGGAAGGGGAAGACTGGGACGTCTCCGGAAGGGAAGTGACAATACACGCGAGATGGGCCAGCATTGCAGAGCGCCGTAGCATTGCAGAACGTCGTCTGAAGTCACCAGAAAGCGCCGCTTGGGCGCATTCCGAAGTCTCGGTGGTGCACTGGTTGTCTTGCTGTGTCGCCGCAAGGCTTCCCCCTACGGTGTACGCGTTTCTTTTTTTTTGAAAACTACTTCAATTTCTGGCGCTCGTACAAAGGGAACGGGGGTGGTCCCCGGAACCGTGCATTTTAGTTCCTGCAGCGCTTGCCACAAGGCGTTCCTTTACTTCCCGCTCACCTGACCGTTTCCGGCTCGTGTGTGTCTTTTGCTGCACATAACTATAGTTAGACCTCTTTATCAACGAACGCTGATATTGTGAACTAATGGTTGCGAATTTAATGCCGCATTTGGTTGGCCATGCTTTGTTTTATTGCTACTTGTAACGAAACCGAAAACGTGAGAGCCGCTGCGATATGGGCGGCAACGAAAAGATGTTTGGTTTGAGCAAGGCTCAAATTTCCAGAGGTAGCTTAAAAAGTGAGATAAATGGTCATACAATACATAACCACGAGAAGTAGATTACAGCCGTCGTCAGATAAGTATTAACACGGGTCTTTTTTGTCAAATGAAGTTTATTCTATTATAATTGCGCAGTCTCATGTTCTGGTTGGTTTAGTTTTACTTATTTTTAAATTTATTTGAAATGCCACAAGAAAGTAAGTGAGAATTACCTCGCTTTGAGCAGGTCTGAAGCCTGAAATTATACGGTTTTCATCTAGGATTTTTGTGGAATCCAGTTTGCCGATTTGTTAGATCCCATTAATCTCCATACTGTTACAACGAATATCGGATATAACGAACTAAGTCGTGCTCCCGGTGATCCATCGTACGAGATCCGAATGCATATGATATCTTCAGTCTATTTCTCATTCACTGCCTTCGTCATTCTTTTTTCCTTCGACAATTGCATGCACGTCAGGTCTTTCAGCAACCTTTTGCCAGTGTTTCTCTTATAGCACAGCGACGTGCGGAATGGGTTGCCTTGTCATTTTAGTGCGAAGAAGGGGCTCTGTATGCGAGGCAGAAAGATTATAAGATAAGCATCAGCTTAGGGCCTCGCGCAGCGCTTCGTACAGCAGCACGTCACGGCATCGGCACGTAGCTTGCGGTTGGTGAGCCACAATCACGGACATCTTGGACAGCCTTCACTTGTAAAACATTTCCCCTGCTTCGGGGCGCCTATGTGCTGTGGAAACTAAATGTGTCGGTGTTAGTTTGCCGGCGCTGGTCTTGTTTGGTTCCCGTTCGCTAGTGACCGTTTGCGCATCACTGTTGCCCTCGGGTTGTGAAATGAGTCAAGAGGATGGAGAACGTCCACTCAACTTTTGAATCACTGCCAGCATGCCCGACCGCGATGTACATTCCTACGTATGCTAGTCTTTTGAAACTTTTACATCGGGTTGTCGTATTCATACTGGGTACGCCACCCTACATGTACTCAAATAAAGACCGTGACAGTTGAAAAAAAAAAGTTCCAGACATTTCGAAAATACTTCGACTTAATTTGATGCCCCACACATATCTGGGCACACTAATAACTGGGTTGTATAAAACTTGTATGTATCTGGCTGCTGGTCAAGCTGTACTTAACGCGCTGGAGAGTGTCCTGTTGCGTGAAAATGCTCGTGGTAAATTTTGCCTCTACTTTCCCTGTTGAGATTCTACCATACACAAGAGACCGCGAAATGTCCCCTAAACGAAATATAAGCTAATCAAAACCGTGTTCGAGTCGACGGGGAGGCATTTACTAAAGCCTTTGTAACGGAACCGCCTGATTCCTCAACTTCGTACGTAATGTGTTCCTTTAATGAAAGGGCGTTCACTAAAACGACCGCTGAGCTGTTTCTTGGAATAGCGACGTGATATCGGGTTGCAACGAAAGACATTGCGTTCGCTTAACGGCCGGCTGGCTGCGTACTGCACACCATGCTGCACACCATGCTGCACACCATGCTGCACACCATGCTGCACAACATGCTGCACACCATGCTGCACACAGACCCATGACGGACAGGAGAAACCCTGCTGCACCGCGTTGACACGAGCAGCGCGTCGTGCTTGCGACGGCGCCACCTGTCCCCTTATCGTGGTACACCTGGCTCAGCACGGGGGTCACGTCGAGTGTCCCCCCCTCCTTACATTTTAGCCGTCACCTTCCACGCATGTGGTGCTGTCGTTCTTCCCTCGGTCTCCTCCCTTCCGTCATTGCCTCGAGTCCGGTCTTGAAGCCCACGCGCAGGACGCGAGCAATCTCCTGGCTCGAGATAGCGACGTGGCTGTAAAGTGTGGAGCCTCGGCAGTGCTGCCCCGAGGCGGCGGCTGGCGCGTGGGTTTTTTTGTCGCCCGATGTACGACGGGACTCTCGCTATATGACACGGGTGAAAGCACTTTCGGCAGCTACAAAAGAAGAGAACGCTTGTCGCGGCGGCGACGTTCGAAATTTGTGATTATGGCCGCAGTTTTTTATTTAACGTAGCGCTTTTTTCTCTCTCTCCACCATGCGTATTCTGGAGGGCGTAGCTGATTTAGATAGGGAGCTCGCTTTTCAACTCGCAGACCGCGGCGGACGGCGAGGTAGACGAACCCGTGGTTTCGTAACTTGCCGCTGCTGTGATGGCCGATTCCGCGAGCACCTCCAGATTACGAAAGGCTTGTCCGATGTCTCGAATCTTATACTTGGAACACCACAGAGTATAGTCGCGATAGCTGGAGGCGCCGCATTCGGTCACCGCAAACGTCGCTTTATGAGCAAGCTATTCGGAGGTCCGTTTCTACACAAAGGTGGACTTCATGCATTTCTGTTTATATATCTAGCAACCTTCGTGAGACCTTTGTGCTGCAAAGGAGAAGGATTAATGTATAGACTTCAGTCACACCTAATCGTCCAGATACCACTAAGCACGGATGTTATAACGATAATGTTCAAGATTATGTTACTGCACTCAAGACTATGCAAGTGGCCTTCAGTGTCGCATATTTTCGTAGCACGCTCATGGAATGCGTGCTGGACTGAATGTGTACATCTTTCATGAAGCTAATCTTCGTTGTAACAATGTTATGTCTTCAGGGGTAAGGTTGTAACGCCGTGCTATCCTCTGCATAACTGAGGAGTGCATTCAAATCGAGGTCTGCCTGCTTGCGAAGCCTAGTTGAAACACTCTGTTGCTGTGATCGTTTATCCACGAAAAGAGACGAAAGGGTAAGACCGCTGCGCATTTCTTATTCTCGGAAGGATTCCTCGTATGACCGTGGCTCTCCCTGACTGAATGGTGATCTCCTCTGGGAACAAAGCGATATGACCACGGAGCCTTTCGGAGCAGAAGAGGTTGTTTCCTTTTCGGGAACATCCTTTTATGATCTCATCCAGTACCAATGCGAGCAGTCGACGAAATCTAGTTCCTTCAAATAGTTTTTTTCCCGTCCTCCTTCGAAAGCGAGGCTCAACTCGGTCGGCGAAATAACCGGCTCAAAAGTATTGCTCGAACTCTGCAAATACGTGGTACATCATGTGGCTGGACCGGCGTCGACTGGACTTCTGACAACGGCACCGGCGTCGACTGGACTACCGCACCACGAGTCGGCTCTCAATTGGCCAACGTCGATGGCGGAGGAGGCCGCGGCTTTTAAGGTGAGATGAGAACCCGAACGAGGCGGGAAGAGAAGTCTTCGTCATGTTATTGTTATTCCCTTCATTGTTCCGGCACTTCGGAGCCTCGTCTGGTTCCCGGATTCGACGCGGCTTTCTTCCGCCAACGATCCCTTTGCGGCTGGTTTCGAAGCCGCCTCTTCACCTGAGCTTCCCCGTGGAGCAGCACTTGACATACAGGACAGTTTTCCGAGGACAGGAAGCCCGCGAGTGCCCATCCATTATGCACTGATTCATTCCGCCCGCTTCCATGGCCACTGTAAGCTCCAACCGCCCTTTCCTTCCCCATTTGTCGTTCCCACCCTCCCTATCTCCGGTGGAACTTACTGAGCAGACAACGGCGACAGCGCTCCCCCTCTCCTCTCCAAGGAGAGCTTCGTTCAACTATAATTATACTGTGAATATTAATAAATTAGGTGCACATACACCAGTATATTACGCGAAAAGAGGCAGTATTTTGAAGAAAGTTCTGGATCACTTGGAAGACAGTGGTACAAAACAGCCTCCAAATCGTCGTCGTCTTCTTCAACATATCTGCCTTTTCTCCATCAACGATAGTCGTCCTTAAAGGCTGTCCGCGTATGCTTGTTCACAAAACGTCCTGAATGTCGTGCTCAAGGTCCAAAGTATATAGATTATGTACTTCTTCTTGGGGACTTCGTCGTCCACGTATAGGTCACAATACCCAGCGTTCAGCGGCGGGGAGACGATTCGACGTTGGCGCGCATGCAATACGCCGCATGTGCTATCCTTTGCCGACCTGTCGGACGGCGCGCAGACTTTTTCGGGCAGGCCGCGATGCCTTGCGGCGGTGCGCCTGCCGGGAGCTGTTTTCTTCTCTCCGCTGTTTCGCCTAAAGGCATGCGCCGCTACGACCTGTTGCTGCTGCTCCCTGCACGGAGGTTCGGTGGCGGCTGGCACCTTCTTTTCTTGCCGAGGTCAGGCCATCGCGAGCAATCGATTCCCCCGAAGCCAGACGGGATTCCTGTGCCGCGCCGAGATCTTCCTCTTTCTATGACGCGTCGCTCGTACAGCCGCGTTTGTGTAGAGCACTCGAGCAGCCCTTTTTCGCTCTGCGGGCCGAAACCTTGAGGCAGTTTCGGACTCTGAAGTGGTGTATGAGGAGCATGCACGGCCTATAGTTGTCAGGCTGACCACGTCATAGCCTGATACTGCCCCAAGGTTTCGCCCCGCAGAGCGAAAAAACCGGCTGTTCGCATGCTCTACACAGGCGTGACCGCGACTGTACAGTGCGGTACAATCTTAAAGGGAACGCTACTAAGTTGCGCAGCTCTGACTTCGCTGTAGGATTCTAGCTATAGCTGCGAACGTCGCCCGAAGCGCCTAACAAAGTTTGTAAGAAAGGTGGCAGCGCACTAAGTCACAGGTCATTCGTTGAGAGAGAGAGAGAAAAGATTTTTTTCACAGGATCCTGCGTGCAGGTAGTTTCTGGCGGCGCAGGGCTCGGACTACACCCGAGAAAATGTGCGCATCATTTGAGAGGCTATACGAAGAAATTCGTCCATTCTCAAAGCTCGATCGTGTGCTCCCTTTAAACAGCTGAGTGCAGGTTTCCCACGTGGTCGCACTTAATGAATAAGTATACGGGCAGTCGCTCAACAGGCAGGTGGTATTTCAACTTGAACAATACCTTAATACTTCAACGATCCCTTCAACGTTCCCAACTTGATTAAACTGTTTTGTTTTAATTATCGGCTATACTCGGCGGTGATTAGTGGGTTTTAACATTATCGGGAGGAGCAGGAGAATATGACCGAGCACCGCAGCTGTACAATCTCAAAGCAGGAATAATTAGTTTTCGTCTTCTCTTATGCATCTTTCCTTCGGGGTGCCTTTGTTTCGTGTAAAACACTCTGACGCCCTTACGGGATGAATCTTTTTCATCGTAATCTACTGCGATGTTATCCCTACCTTTGGCGTTAAGTGTTCGCGTCATTACCACATATATAGATACGCCGATGTTGCCCGTTTCACGAACTGGCATCAGTTGTGCCTCGAGGCGAGGAAGATCGTTAGCGCGACCGTGCGACAGTTGCCGCTGGCGGCTCTTTTTTCCGTGTACAGCAGCGCTAAAAAACAAAACAAAACAAAAAACACAGGCGCTGCACGTTTCCTCACGGTCATAGTTTTCTGTCATTTCTTTTTTTGGCTTATTCTGCACCGTTGCCGCTGCTTACCTTGTCGTTGAAAACGGGTGCATCGCAAACACAAGCGCTGACTTGCGTTCGTGGCCTCGTAAATAATTTCTTTTTTGTTTACGCCTTATAGTTAAGAAAGCTTATCATCACTGTCACCTCACAATACGGGGTTTTAGCGTACAGAACTTTCTATCTTACCGTTACTGCTTGCTTCGGTCGCATGCTTGTAGCCTTGCGCTCGTTATCTAAGAAGCCGTGCTGCGTATTCCCCGTGCCGTGGTTGGATCTAAAGCATTCGCCCGGTTTTAATGCAGCCTCATGTTTGTATAGTGCACTGCATAAACGTGGATGATTTTTGCGTCATGATGCTTAAGCAAGACGCGCAAAATTTATGCGACCGTGTCTTGTGTTTCAAGCGTAGTGCGTTTCGCTTGTGGCGTTAACTGGCGCGAAACTAAGGGCAGCGATGTATTTGTCATCTCGTTTTGTTTTTCAAAGAGGAAAAAAAAATCCGCAGCCAAGTGAGCTGTCTATCGTGTTGTGGGTGAGTATACGGCGTCACAAGACGCCCATAGATCATCCGATGTATGCGCTGCTCTTCCCGAATAAGTATATCCGATGTGCCACCGCGCTATATATAATATTGAGCGTTTACAGCATGCCAAACTTCTCTATTGGCACAAATCGTAAGGCCTCGCGCGTATGTGGTGTATTGTTTGACTTGGCTTGGTACGTTTCTTGGCACACCGCACATCTGAAGCTCCCTTGCGTGTTTTCATTCAACCCGTGTGGGTTCGTTTGTGCCACTGCGTGCCACGTCGCGGTGGCAGAGGAAAGCCACGTTTCTCAAGGAGAGAGAGACACCGGAGTGTACACGTCACGTGGTGTAATTATAGGCTTGAAGAAGCCAGCGCATCTTCCGAGAAGGTCAAGCGGCTCGGACGTTGCCAGCGTGTATAGCGCTTGTCCGCGCGATGCCAACTCGACGGCAAGGACCAAAAGCCTCGCATTTGTAAACGAAGTTCCTCGGCTCTCTGGGAGGCGTTCGCTGATCGGTGAAGAACGCTGTTCCGTTAATGAGTGTGACCCAGCGCTTTAATCTTGCGTAAGATTTATTTGAGGTAGGCGCAGGCAGACGGGTCCACTGTTAAAGGGCTCACCTACATGAGCAGCATGTTTAGATTTCGCTACCTTACGGAACTATAGCGGCTTAGGTGTGCTTAAGACTACTGGTGGTTAAAAGTTCCGACTCCTCTTGACAGACTATCGACTTGCATGAAGATTGTTTCTTAATCCACTTGCTCTTATAGAGGGCCAGGAATATTGATGGAGTGCATTCGAGTGTTTCTTTTAACAGTGACCTATACTGTATAATCGACGACTATTAATTTTGAAGAAGACAGAAGTTCAAGGCAAAGGTAGATGCTTCAAAATGATTATAAATTTTTAGGTAACGTTCTCGAAGCTGTTTGTTCTCAAGTGCTATTTACAACGCCGACTTCGTCAACATGACTAGCATCTCGGTAAGTTGGCGTTATAGCTTAGTAACCTTCATTCTGGGCATACGGGTCCAGACAGTTGTGCCGTTCGTGGATCCGGCATCTTCTAGGAGCCGGTAGGGATGACGCAGGATGATGAGCTCATATCTCGAACAACAAAAACAGCAACAACGCAACAACAAAGATGAACGGTAGAATATTTATTTATTCATTTATTTTGAAATACTATTGGCCGTCATTACCGTAACAAGATGGTCATAGAGTGAATTTCCACATGATCCAAGAACAAGTACAACGTATTATAATGAAGGCAAAACTAGAAAAAAATACATGATTTTGTTCAGAACAAAGAAAGGAAAATATGTTCCGTTGTACGAGCGCTCTCGCTCGTACAACGGAACCGCACTCTGATACATTATGCACTTGCGAAATTTGAGTGTTTAATGACTAATTATTTCTCAAGTTGCCTTTCGTACCCATTACTCGTTCCCTTTCAACATGCACGTGGATGTGTGGCGATCGTTTTCAGTGTCCTACATGCCCAGCGTCATGATCGGAGCTCTCGTTTCTCGAGTGAAGATCACTACCTCCGCATGCTTAGCTCGACCACATACCGCGGTCCTGTTGTGTTGGTGTGCTCGCCCGCGCCGTTCTGCCTTCGGAGAAGACAAAGGAAGTTCGACGCGACAATGGCTCGCGGTCTGTGCATCGTGGCGGCACGCGCGGGAGCATTGAGGGCAAGGTCAGCGCACCGAGAGCTATCGTTTCTCGACGATCAGCGAACTCTTTAAAAGAGAAAAATTAAAGGCTCTGTCGGGAGGTGCCCGCTAATGCGAAACCGTTAGAAGGTGTCGCTTTGCCGGAGTGAAAATGGACGTTTGCGGGAGGGAGCAGCTCGACTTCTTTCTTGCTGATGTGTGGCGGGCCGTTTCGACGAGTAATTGAGTCCGAGAAGTCATATACGCGCGCACGAGAATGGACAAAGGCTTTTCTGCGCGGCCCTCCCTCGCTCTGAGATTGGATCGCCGCCGCACTCGCGAATTCCGTGCGCTATATATACGTGCGAAACTGTCGCGATCGTTATGGGGAAGTCATTACGGTATAACTATTGGTATACTACAGATAATACGGCGCGAAAAACGATAAACAGGTAGACGAAGGTTCTTTACAGGTTCTGCAACCCCAGGTAAACGAAGGCTCATTACAGGTTCTGCAGCCCACCCTACCCTTAAACTTGGCAAAATCGTGTAACACCTGGCGTTCTTCACTAGACTCGCGCAACTTGCTTCAAGGACGGCAGGTGCAGTCGTCGCAGCTATCTCGGGAGCGAAGCGAGCGGAGAGTGGAAGAGGTGGACATTGGCATGCGCAGCGGTGGCGACTCACGCTGCGCCATGCTCCCAACTAAAGACCTAGGGGCTTTACTCCCAACCGGGCATCAGCGCCTCCTTTCCTCTTCTAACCCCTACCACCACCACTCTCCGACGGTCTTGCCGAGCTTCGTCAGGGAGTTTCCACGAGCCACGGCAATGTCGGTGGCCGTTCTTCATGCACACCAGCGTTTGTGTGTGTGACGACGACGCTCATGCTTTGAAGGTGAGGCGCTGGTCGCGGACATGTCGAAGCAGGCGCGCGTCTCTCTTCGTAAAAGCCGCGGATTTCGTATACAACAGTAGTGCCACGCCGTCCTTTTCAAGCGGGGATTAGTAAGTGGCGCGCCTTGAACGATGACGCCCCGATCGACATACCTGTTTCTTTTCTCTCCCCCTTTGCGTCCGGTGCCGTTCGTTGCGTGGCAAATCCGGAAAATAAAATCCGTAACTGATTGCACTCGGAATGTCAACTTTCTTTTTCTTGTGCGATGTGTTCTTCGTATTACTTTTTAAAAAACTTTTTTTTTTTTTTGGGAAGACACCGCGCCTCGTGTCGCCCATCACTTTTAACGGATCTCCACGCCCGTCTCGCCAGCCGCTCCTAAAGTCCCTGAATAATATTCTGGTCCATGGAAGAAATTCCGATGGCTTTATATTTCACCGCTCACTTTCGTATGTGCGACGGCATTCCTCGGCAGCACTGAGAGACGGCGCAAGATTAGTGGCTGGGAGCCTATACAGTTGTGACACCTGAGGCGAGGCAGCGAGCGCGTGAATATAATTAGTGACGGTGACCGAGCGTATCATAAACCCTCCTTACGTACACCAGAAGCTTTCCTACCCGATTCGGCGTCTTCATCTTACGCCCACAAGCCTGCTATCTTTTCGCTTTTGTTCGTTTCTTTTTTTTCTTTTTTATGGTGGTGAGACGATGAGATGGTGGTGAGTCCTTCGTGCCTTTTCAAATCTCCTTCGGTAAGTTGTGTGGTACCATCGAACAGTCTGCAACACATTATTGTATTGAAGTTGTTTTTTTTTAAGTTTTTCAGGATTGCATAACTCCGGAGAGTAGCCGTAAGTGCACGCGCGGGCAGCACGCGTGCAATTAGGCCTTCCTGGTTGATTGTGGAAGGCTGCCTTGAAACACTCTTCTCTTGTATCGAGATTCCTTGACACTTCTTTCTTTAGCTTTTCTTGTTCTCCCCATATTGAATGCCTTTTTTTTTAAGGTTGTGTACATTCAATACTGAGAAGTACATGTTGCGTATAGTGCTTATAGGCACCCGGCAATGCAGTTTACGAAATATGATGGTAGCGCCAGAACACACAGCCTATAGCGAGAAATTATCTGAAATTTCGTGTTCTAGGTCCATGGCACTCACAAATCACAATGTACTTCACTTTTATCAGCAGGCGCAGCAAAACCGAACTTGCACGTGCATATCATTTTCTTCTTTAGTTGTGAGCAAGGTGGTCAGGGCTGATTATGTAAGCGCCCAGGAAGCGTTCTCTGAAAACGTGCCAAAAAGGGCACTGACACTTCAGCGTGACACTTCACTGTGTTCAGCGAGCGTTCCATTTTCTTAGTATCCCTGGCGGTCGGTACCAACGATGCTGAGGTGGTCCAAAGAGCTTCGTCGCGCCCTCTGGTCCACTGTCGGGTGCCTATATCAGAAGTCTTAGATAAAATAACGAAAACAGAGGTGGGGGATCATTGTGAAGAAGGCGTAGCTCACATATCTGTAGATGTCATGCTAGCTTTACACTGTACTAGCTTGGCGTATAATAGGCTCTTGTTGGCTTTTTATGGCTTGTTTCACTCGTGCAAGCCATTGTGAACTTGTTGAAGACATTTTCCATGTCTGTGATCAGTGGTAGGCGAGGTGCTTGTAGCGACGTCGTGGCGCGTCCGCAGCAGGCTTTCCGTCGCGCCGTGCTCGGAGGCAATTTTGCAGCTGCTGTGTCATTTGTCACGAGGCAATAGAGGACGTTGGCGAGCTTTGGGCTGGGCGGAGCCTCCGTGACCTCGCTACAAGTGCCTCAGTATGTCGACGGCGCCTACCGCTGTTGGCAAACACGAAATAAGTCTATATGACGTCATCCGTATGACGTCATCCGTATGAGTCCTACGAATAAGGGGAATGCCCAACAGCGTCATACCTCAGCTCTTGTTAGGAAAACTTTCGCAGGCCCCATATCCTCGCATGCATGAGATTTCATCTCTCTATCGGGGTTTATGACTCTCCTCACGGATTTTCACCGCCGGGTCACAAGAAAAGCCGCATAGAGCAGCACGTGCTGGGTCTTGACTCCGTCAGCGTCTTGTTGTCCGGCAGGTGCGCGGATCAGAGGCGGATTAGGCGAGGGACAGAACAATAAGCACGCGTCGAATACGTGTCTCAGGAGTCGAGTTTATTGCGATTATCGTTATTTTTACGACAAGCGGCCTCCTTTTGACACGAAACTCGGGTCTTGCGAGAAACCTATTCAGCTTTGTTCTGTTAATATTATTTCGTGGGTGGAGTTAACGAGCAAGATAAATTTATTGATTTTTTTTCTTCTTGTTTTTTTGAAGGGAATGGTCTCGGCTAATCCCTCTATCCCACTGCCAGTGAGGCTTACGCGGGATTTGCGCTGCAATCCTCCCGGGCTGTGCCCGGTTGCCGACGCCGTGGACGATGGGATTCGTCGCGGTGCCGACGCCGCTCGTTCTGTGGAGGGTGGCGCCGTAGATCAAGATCGAGGTTTCTCCCTGTTACTGCGAAGTGCGCGCGCCGCCTTTGATCTTAATAACGGACGCCCTCAGCTGCCTGTTCCGCTCAGCGCCGGCGGCGACATGTTTTCATTCGGTCCTAGCGAGCCGCCCTATAGCTTAAGGTGACGCGGATTGAGTGGCTAGTATGTGCGACTCTGTATTCCTGTTTACTGCGTTGTCGAAGAACGTCGTGTCGGTATGCAATTGAAATATAAAAAAAGATCGCATAGGCGTTTGCATGATGCCGGATGTTCCTGTGCTTTAGTCGCAAAATCGTCGACTGGGCGATCTTGTAAATGCATATGCCTACTGTGCAATGTTATTTTTAAAAAAGCCGCTCTGTCTAAATTGCCTAAAAGGCATCTTAATAATGATATCTTGGTTCTGGCTAGTAAAACCCTAAATATTTTAATATTGAAGATGTATGTGCTACCGCCTTCCGCGCTATCTGCGGGGAAAGGTCGGAAGACGATGACGTTAAGCCAAATTAGTGGTCGTTAATTTGTTGTAAACATTTATAATTTAGTATATAGACAATTCATGTGCGATACAAAATGCCTAATTATTTTTTCTTTGTCACCCCCCCCCGAGTGTGTGTGATCCATGCATAGGTAATCATCATCATCATCATAATTAGCGGAAAATGTACAAGGAGCGTTTAAGAATCTTTCGTGAAGCTCAATTGTGCCATCCCCGCTGTCGCTATTTGCCGTGTTTAGGGTTCGCGTTCAGACCAGGAAAATGTTTTTCAGGCGGCGGTGACGAGTAGTACCTCACCGAGAAGTAGTGATCAAAAGTCAAGGTTTATTCGCAAGTTAGAGCAAGTATATGACATAAACTAGAGAGCGCTCGCTGCACAGATGTCTTCTGAAGCACCACTCCAAAACGTTCTCCAGATCTCTATGTAAAAGCAATGGCTACATTATTTGCTACCAATATATGACTTACCGTAGCCGTCACAGAACGCTAACTCCAAGTGTGATAAGCTCAACACAAAGCACACGCACATCTGCGGTACAACAGAACAAGGATGAAGACGTGCACACCAAATGCGTCCAGCTACGCAAGCCAGAAAAGGAGGGTGGGAGGGGAGAGAGAGAGAGAACGACGTCTTTGTTGCATGTAGTACAGGATGAAACGACGGACGCATAAAGGTGCATTAGGCTGTGCACACAGTGAACTCACTTGCACTGAACGGTCACGCAAGTTCGCCGGGTGCTTCAAAGGCCACTTCACAAAAGGTCCAGCCGTCCTTTGACAAAAGCTGTGATGAGTTACAAAGGAGCACTGCAATTTGCGCAGACGATTAGCGGACTGTTGTGTGTGCTCGACCCGGTTAAATATATCGACCAAAACAGGCGGCGAAAAAAAGTGGGGTTTACGCTGATTTATGTATATATCTAAACGAGCGTAACCCCCCCCCCCCGCCTCTTTTGCTTAATTTCAAACGTTTTTGAGAATGAAGTTTATTTTCATGTACACTAATTGCCGTACATTTAACGCCGAGCTTGGTAAGCTTTCGTGCTCACGCTGACTCCGTGCCGTGTTCAACGCGCCAGTATCCGCACCATTGCGCCAAACGTAAGAGAGAGAGCACTTGTTACCGTTCATAGATGTTTTGTATGAAAACACTGCGATTATGTTCCCTTGGATACGTGTCGTGCTTATTCGTTCTTAACAAATGCAGAGACGGGGCGTTTCCTCAAGAAGGTATCCTTTTCCTGCAGATGTGGAGCAACCCTTTAGGAGATGATTCCGTGGTGCGCGTTTCAAACAACGTTTCAAATATGTGACATCGCAGTCGGCCACCTCACGTCGTCTGTATCACTTGCTCGTTCCCTGCAAATTTGTCCTTTGTTTCAAGTAAATTCTGTTGGTACAGCCGCTCCTTCCAGCAAAGCTGTTTTTTTACTCAAAATTTGCCTCACACACAAACCCGGTCGCTGGGCTTGTCTTCTGAATGCCTGATTCGCCTTGTGTTGAACAGGGCGGAAAGAATAGAAAAGAGACGGGTCCGGGGCTGAAATGAACAGTGCTTAAAAGACCGGCGTCTGACAGTAGTGGTGATTAGATGGCCGCCTCCTCCCTGCAGTCCTCTCAATCTCGCTCTGGCATCGATTCCCGAGAACGTGCGTTTGGACGCTTATTTCTTCGATGGATGACTCGCGTGGTAGTTGATGGGCGGGAACGTAAAAGTGGACACGTGGGCGGGGGAGAGCGGAGAAAATACTTCTCTCCGCGGTCACTTTGACGTGTGTCTTTTCCGACTCACGGTTTCCCTAATCTCCGCGTCCATCTTCTATCTCCTCCTTTTCCGCTGTCGCGATTCCAACGCGCGGTAGCCAAGTCGCCGCTCGCTTCTCCGCTCTTTTGTTCTTTCCGCCGTCACAAATACGAGAACACTCGACCTTATCTCTCTTTTTTTCGCCTTGTCCGGCCTCTTTCTCGTTCGTCTCTGGCGTGCTCTGTCTGCCTTGGTAGCGCGGATATGACGACGATTACAGCCCCAAAAGGGTGATATCAGCGGAGAGAAAGGAGACGATGCTCGGCGGGGAGGAAGGCTTCCGATGCTGCGGAAGACGCTGAGGCACGAGCACGCGCATCGGAGATGTTGCGGTGCGCTGAGAAAAGCAGCCTCCGCATCATCTCCGCCGTGGCTTTCAAGACTGAGAGAAAGAGATGAGAAGGGGGAGGGGAGGTACAAGCCTCGCGAGGCCCGAAGCAGGGCGGCGTCTCCTACGATGTCTGTGGCTGCCGCCGCCGCCCCTGGAACTGGTTTTCATCGGTTGCGCGACGAGGTCTGTTCGATAGCGGGGATGTAGTGAGGTTGAGGGGGACGCATGCTCTCCTAGCAGCGCGGCGGCGGTCACTGGCCGCACCGCGATCATCGGGGGCCGGCGCGGTGCGTCGAATTGGAGCGGTTCCCTCCTCGCTTGTGCAAAGCCGCAAGCGCCGTCGTGGCAGCCGATGAGAAGACCGGTCGGGCGACGACCGTGCCGGAAGAAGAACAAGGTCTCTCTCTCAGCTGGTTGCTGCTGATGGTGTGGGCACAGCGTCTCCAAAACTACGCTCGCGTGGCACTGCTGCAACAACACTAAAGAAGGGCCTCGAGTGCGGATGTGATAAGGGGCCGCAGTCTCTCCGCACCCGCGTTGGTCTGCCATCTTAATGTATTTTCTGTTTTTAGCGTCTTTTATTATCTACTGAACAAACACTCGGGCACGTGCGCCACTGTAGGCCGAAGCAGCTGCGAACTCTTTGATTCGTTCGTAAGAGCCACTTGTGCGAGCAGCGCTAGTCAAGTTAGACATGGCTTTCTTCCATTAAAGAGCGGAGGCGTAATGCTTAAGAGGCTTAGGGGCTGTGGTGTTGAGCTGCCAAGCTCAACACCGCAGCCCCGAAGCTTCTCTCGCATAGAAGTGTGGCAGCTTGGGCTAGTTGGTATGGCATGACGATAGTTATAGCGCGAGCACGAAACGACGACACAGAGACAAGAGCGCTCGCGTCTTTCCTGTCCTTCTTGTCTCTGTGTCGTCGTTTTGTTCTCGCTCTGTAGCAGTGTAGGATGTGTTGAGCTGCGAAGCTCAACATAGCCTCGCACTGTGATTTACAAGCATCCCCCGAAAAACACCATCTAGTCAAAACTAATACAAAGTGTTACTACTTCGGGGTACCCCATAGTCATTCCGCGGCTTTCATAGAACACTTTCTGCCCTTTCTAATTAGCCGATGATGCAGCCTGCTCAACCGACGAAGGAACACGTCCCTATTCCTCTATCAGGGACTGATGCAGCAAGACAACTTTACTTGTTGGCTCGAGATCTCACACGCACGTTCTGGTCGTCTACCAGCTTCCAAAAGTGTCACTTATATGAACTGGATTCTTCGCTCAAGATACAGCTACCACCACAACTTTCCGGCTCCGATGCGACATTTATGCCGCTTTGGTTAGGTTCACATTCACAAAGGTGTACTTCTTTCGCATCAGTATGGCAGACACCTCTACATGCGACTCCTGTGGAACTGAAGAGACCATCGAACACGTCCTGTGCAGCTGCGCTTGCTACGACACACAGCGATGCCAGCTCCGGATGGTTTTGAACCAACTGGACTCTAGACCATTCTCTGTGCAGGAGATTCTGGGACCTTGGGCGTCTGCCTCAATTGCCCAGAAAGCGACCAAAGCACTCCTACATTACTTGAAAACAACAAACCTGAACGACCGCCCTGTAGACTCTGTGTGCTCCCCCAAGTGCGCTCGTGATTGTGTGTACGTTTCTTATCTCTCAGCAACCTCTTTTCTCCTCTTTATCCCTTCCCCAGTGCAGGGTAGCAAACCGAATGTGTGTGGTTAACCTCCTTACCTTTGCTTGCATCTTTATCTCTCTCTCTCTCTCTTCTGCCATTTCTAAACTCGGTGATCAGCGAAGGCTGGTGTCGCAAAGGCGCAGGACGAGGCCCAAGCTCTTGGCGTCCTTCCTGGATAAGAACGCCTCTCCTGAGCTATCGTCGCACATGAAGGCGTTTATTGTCTCTCCCTCCCTCACTGCCTCTCTCCATTTGGTTAAGCAATAACGTTGCCAAAAATGCACGCAGAAGAACCTTGTTGTTCTTGCACGTGTGCTTGCTCGTTCCTTTGGTAGTTCCGGCTATTTCGCGGAAGCCGCCTGTGTTTACGACTTTCGAAGATCTCGTCGCCCATCTGCAGTGCAGGTGACACTGTCTGGCGGACAAGGGAATGCGGCTGGCGAACGAGAAAGAGGCCCGCACCGAGAGCAAGCGTGGCAGGGGTTAGTGCCCAACGCTGACAGAAACGGGAACGGGGTGCCCGCCCGCTGTTGCCTGCGGGACATCGCTCGTCGCGAGCGGCCGGCCGGCTGGCTTGCTTTTGTTTGTATATGGCGAGGTTGGTGCTCTCCGCTGGGGCGGGCGACTATTTTTTCCCCCCGGTCCGGCGTGTTTCGGCGACGGGCGCTTTAGTTTGCGAACCTGTCGTGTTTACTTAAGCTCTGCAGCCCCGGTACGCGCGTTTGCTTTCGTTTCCGAAGAATTAAAGAGGAAGAGAACGTCTCCGGAGCATGCCTCTTTTTGCTGTAAAGGAAGAAGTGTAAAGAACACAAAAAAGGAACATTAGAGCAGGCAGAAGAGCCTCGACCGTTTGAACTTGTTCTTTATCCCTCCAAATCTTCGTGTCTTATTATTATTATTATTATTTTCAGTGACAGCGAAATCCTAAGTCCTATTGGTGAACCACGTGCGAAACCTGGAGGCCGATTTGCGCAAGTACGCAGTGGTGACCCGACGACCGCGCGCGCACGAGAAGTGTTTGTCGTGCAAACCTCCTCTTCGTGACGGGGTCCCTAGCTCCATCACCCTTGTGAGCGGTTTTCGTGGTTAGTTTGCGGTCCGTTGATTCAGTTCTCTTTGCTTTTTTCTATTTTATTTATTCGCTAAAGCTCGCTTCAACCGCAAGACGAAGCGTGCGCGAGCAACAAGGTGTGAGCTCGGGAGATTAAATCGCTAACAACGGCCCCGCCAAGTTCAGCGATGCGTTTCGTTTGCCCTCATCCGAAGTTTGGCAGGCGCGCCGAAGCATTTGTTCAGCCTTTCACACCCGCGCCTCCTTCGTCTGCAGGCGTCTGTGGAGGTTGCTGAGGCCCTGCGGGCAGGTCTTTAGCGAAGATGCGGTTTGCGATATCTGTGTTTCTTCTCCAAGGCTGAGGAGCCGGCTGTCTGTGCGCAGGCTCTTTTATTAGACAGCGCACGTGCAAGCTCGCTAATGCACCCACCGTTTTGTAGCCTCAAAGTTCTCGTTGGTCTGCACTTCGCGAGTGCAGGTGGGCTTTATCGCGGACACTGGCGTTTGCGCACGGGTCTAGTCGGCGCAGTCCTCCTTCGCCGTCGCGTTTCGAAGTGCGATAGTTTGAGATTCGCATTCGGCAACTGTGGCGGTGATAAGAATGTACGGGGGGGGGGGGGGGGGAGTCTCAGGTTCGCAGGCCACGCTCCCATAAGAATACATCGGATAGTGGCCTGGAACTTTTGATTGGCTGTGTTTATCGTATGGCCTGGGAACCTGGCACTGCCTCCCCCCCCCCCTCCCCCACCTGTATGCTTTAATGTGTGTTGAGACAGATGGGGCTGAAGACAAATAAAAACAAATCCCTCTTTTTCAGTCATACAGGAGGAGCACAATTCGGGAAGCAAGAACGTAGAGGATTGTGATGTGGATAAGGGGATGACCTGATTAAATCTTTATAGGCTCGTGGAAGTTTAGCTTTCTCTGTTCGTTTGTGTGCGCTCAAAGCAATTAGTTCGTTTTGCTGTAAATGATCGTAATAGAATTGTGCAATACACACACACACACACACACACACACACACATATATATATATATATATATATATATATATATATATATATATATATATATATATATATATATATATATATATATTATTGCTTATCTCTTTCGCTCGCTTTGTATGCTGAGCAATGGTACGCGATATTCCTTTCTTTGCGCAGCCAACTGAACAACTGTATACATATCTCGACTATGGCATTCCAATAACTATCGTGGTTTGCCTTAGTCGCAACTTGGCGCGTCTTATCGGGCAGTAATTCTCAGTGTTGCTTGCTGATAGCCGCCTGAACATCATTAGCACCTCAAGCGAAACCAGCTATATAACTTACCTTCGCTCAGAATAACTCGGTGTCTACAAATTATGTGTGGCGGCGGCGGCTTGCGAAGCGAGTCTGTACCGTACCACGGGGCTCTGATCGTGCACTGTGGATGAACCATGCACACAGTATGATCGGGCGAGCCGTCAGCTTGGCGCGGTGAGACGGAACGACGGTACACATACAATCCACTCTCGCTGCTTCGCGTTAAGCCTAACGTCGACTGTGGACGCTGCCTCGTTATTCGGGGCGAGCTGCCAGAGCGAGACGTTTCGATTACCGCGACTGCTCTCCCTCAATGTGTACGTACGCTGGACAGGTCGGCCGTCTCTCGATGGTTCTTGCATGTTTACTCTGGCCCTGTTCTTCTTCCTCCTTTTTTTCGCAATGGCGGCGTTTCGCTTTCTTTGTAATGCGCGGCGCACGCGTGGGCCATTTCCATGCAGCGTATGTGGACTGCCGTGGGCACGCTTTGTTTGCTCCCGGCCGTTCCTGTGCACGCAGCCGCCGTTCTTCTCTTAGTTTTATTTATTCAGAATACGGAATGACGACGCTGGGAGGCAGCGAAGCGCGCACTGTATATAGAGTCCCGAAGCGAGATTTTGATGGCAGAAACGGGTTCTTCGTCCAAAGTTCAAGCACGCCTTTCGAGTCCGAATATAGCTTCCAGTTCGCAGTCGTCTTCTCTTCGTGCGTGCCGCTTCGGTCTGCAGCCTCGCTCGTCTATGCGGAGGCTGTTCGGCCGTTTTGATGGAAGAGCTACTGTCTGGGCTTTATTTAACAGGCGCTATCTTCGGCTGAGGTGTGCATGCATTGCGTCACTGTCGATCTTCTACTGACTATTCTACAGATTGGCTCGTGGTGGTTGTGCGCAATAAAGAAAGAGTGGAGTTTGTTGGATAGCGGGTAGCGTAGCCCTCTTACTAACGCACCACAACCGTCTCTGCGTCGTCTCTGGCTTTGTAAGAGAAGTCGATTTGACATCGTGGCGACTTGTGTATATGTGGAGGGGGGAGGGGTAATCAGATTAATATCTAGCTTCCCCAGAATGAATAATATCCTTGCTCTCCTCGTTACTGTTTAACAACAACAACAACAACAACAACAACAACAACAACAACAACAACAACAACAACAACAACAACAACAACAACAACAACAATAATAATAATAATAATAATAATAATAATAAGTACAAAGTATGCTGAGGCATGCTTGTGCTCGCACTGGAAAGGTGTTTTTCTTGGCCATGATTAGGGATTTAAATCATTCATATTGTCCCTACTCCACCCTCCACGCCCCCTCAGCTGTTCAATAAATAAATTTGACCAATGTTGATGTTCGACTTGTTGGTGGGACATACTGACAATGTAAAACGCTTGAAACGAAGACATCGACATATGAGAACACACACACGTACCTTCGAGCGTTTTACGTGGTCACTATCTTTTTTTATAGAAACATTATGTGAGCGTATAGATTGATAGAACGTTCGCAGCACGAAATGCCGCACGTAATTACGAGGCACACTTTCGTCGCCCCTATATGTATATTTGAGTGAAAAGCCCCTGAGGCGGTTTTCACATCGCGCGGTCCGCGTCACCTTGGCCGCTCGCAAACGCTTGCGAGCTCTCACGTGCGGCTGGACAGCGCAAGGGTATATCTCGCGACGGCCGGGTGAAAATAAACCGCAATGTATGCGGTATAGACGTGGGATAAGCGGGTCGCGGGCAAGCGACAACCGCGTACACGTAAACGGCGTCTCTCTATTAACAACCGCGCCCACGTTCGCTCTTGATTCTGTCGCGGTCCCGATAGGCATCGTGAGGACAACGAAACTGGACGCCGGCAGCCGCGTTGTTTATACTGCGCGCGCTCGTCACCGCGGGCAGTACGCAGCAGCGTGTGGATGGCGTTATATGTTTGCGTACGGCCCTTGAGTGGTGCTGTTTTTGCCAAGACACCTCGCAGCTCTCTCTTGCATTGCCTCCGGCTATATTCGGCCGCCTCGCAAGACGGTGCAGCGTACAGAAAAGCTATAGATTCGGGGCCGACCTTAATGTTAAGGGAGATGATTGTTGATGCGTATTTGGAATGTCTGCAGGGACGTGTAACGAATATACACAGCGTGAACTGTCAGGAAGTTTAGGAACATCGCGACAAATGTTTGTGAGTGAGTGAATATTTGGAGGCTGTTTCGTCAGGTTAGTTAAGGCGTTCACTGTCACTAAAAAGTGGCGAGCCACTCTGGGCAGCGTGCGGACGAATTGTCACGTGAGCGTTCGTCTTTGCGTCATTAGAAGAAGCTGTCGCAACGCTGCACCATGTAGGCGACACCGCGAGGGGCTCTGCGATGGCGCTCTTAATTGTCCCCGCGAGGTCTCGCTGGCAAGAACCTAAAGGCAAAACGGCCGACTAGCTTTAAGTACACACTTACAACCAACGCAGCGCCAAAGATTTCTTTCGCGCGCTCAGAGGTCAGCGCGGCGGCATCCACCAATGAGCGGGCTGGGCGTGGGCGCGCCACGGCCGCCGCCGCCGGCTTAGTGCGCGGCTCACACACGCGCAACAGAACCCGAGCACAGTTTTCTTTTCTCCGCGCTGCTTTCTCAAGGGCGCCGCAAAGCGGTTAAACGGTCCGCGCCCGCTAGGCGCGCCGAGCGACCTATATCGTCGACGGCGGTGGTTCCGCGTATTACGTATGCTAATGCTTGGCCGGACACGTGGAAGTGCATAGTCAGCAGTATGTGTTGTGCGTATACATACGTGCGCTTCCCTAGCGCCGCTGCAGACCTGTGTCGTATATACACGAATCGTTTTCGGCGCGCTTTGCTCCGAGAGAGTGCGCTGTGCATACATCTGCGGGTTTCATCTCGTATGCGGTGGCCGAGAGGTCGCGCAGCGATCACGCGTGATGGCGCAGGCGGCATGGGCAGGCAGTGGTCAAGGTGGTTCACCTTTGCGCGAATCAAGAGAGAGCGAGAGCATAATCAGAACTGGCTGCAGCGTCGTTTCGGGTCGTCACGCGTTTGGGGTCGTTCTCGCGTCTCGATATGGCAGTTTCCTGTATTCTGGACACCTTTTTAGGAGCTAGGTTATCGTATAAGTGAACATGCGTTGAGCAAGTATACCGCGTCCGCTGCTTGGAGTATAGCAAAGAAACCACAACAGCCGTTAGCTGTAGCCCTCTCCTTCACACATGTCAAATACAGTGGTGGCTCTTCCATTTGTGGCTCAGAAACGTATTATTCACAACACCTCTGCTTCGTAAGTGTATTTTTCCATTAGTCAGCCGGCTTCGCAAGTGATATGCGCCGCGTTGGGGTTGGCTGAAATATTCTCTTAAGGGATACTTTTAGCGTATATATGTGGGACGTTTTCGTGAATAATTACCGAATAAATTATAGGTTCTGGTATCTGTAGCCCTTGGACGCGGAGAAGTGATCCCTCTTTCAGTTAGATGTTAGCGAACCTTGTATATAGCATTGAGAACTTCTATCTCGCGACCAGTTCTCAACACCCGCGCTTGAAAACTATTCCTTCGCTCAAACGAGTCGCGCCTACAAAAGGGGCTATCAAGGGAAGAGGTCTGCTTGCTTCATCGCATCTGAACGGGATCAGCGCGTACACCAGCATGGCTCCACAAGATCAGACTCTCCTCGACGCCCTTGTGACCGACGTATTTGTTTAAGTGTCGTGAGCTTAAGAAGGAACGGCAAAGTTTATTTCAGGAACTGCAACGTTTAGGCTCGCCATGTGACAGCGTGACTGATATGTTTCCGCGTGGTCACTTGATCTCTAAAAAACAGGTGTCGCGAATTCTTTTGAAGTTTTTGAATGCTACAGACCTCGCACGTGACTGGTGATGAGTGACAATTATGTTTGGGCTATGGTGCAGCGAGATAGAATACCGGTACAATATGCTGCATGTGGAATAGCACAGAGGCCGCCGGCTTATGCAGGCTTACGTCGCGCTATGCGCGATTTTTTTTTTTTTGAGCCTGCTTGTGCTCAGTTAAAAAACAAACAAGCGAAAGGACATTAGATAAGCATTGAGGAAACCGGGTGGGGCTAATGCCTGCAAATTATGCAAGACTAGATCCGCCGGCTACCCACAACATCCTAATACGTTAGTGAAGATTTAATTTCGTTGTCAGGTACGTGCTTGCCAGAGAAGGCGATGGCAGCCCTGACAACAAGCAAGCGTGGCTCTCGTCTCCTGACCCTTCCGCGCGCGCTTCGCTGTTGGCCTCGAACTGAAAGGCTTCGGGAGCCGGTTGGAGCACGGCTACACTGTCGCACACACCTCATCGTCGACCGGCCGACAACGCAGAGTCGCCATTGTTGTAGTCCGGGACCACCGGCGTTATGTATGGGCGACCTGGGCGAAGGGGGCGTGGCCGCTGCCACGACCGGGGGTCTTCGTTGATCGCCCGAGCAGCAGCAGCGTGCTGCTAAACTCGGTGCAAGGAGCAGCGGGACGGTCCCTCCCCTGGATCGATGGAGCAGCCACCGCCATCAGCGGTCGCGCGACGGCAACGCACGTTGGCTCCTTCCTGCTGCACGCAGTTGCTGCGGCGAAGGGCACCACACTGCTCGCAGGGACACGCCTCCCAAGCGGGCGCACACGTTTGCGGCCGGTCTTTCTAGCGTGCGCACCGCTGTTCGCGAACGCGTTTCTGAACAGCACTTCTCGCGGATAGGTTTCTTTCTTTGCGTCCCTGCTTTGCAGTTCGGTTGAAATATCGAGATGCCGCACTTGTCGGGTCGCCATCGTTACTTCTGGTGTCCTCATTCAAGACGATGCTCCGCGCTAGTGTCAGCCGTTTCTTCTTCCGCATCGGCGCTTCTTGATTGCGTTCTCAACGTGTTTCTTTACTGTATTTATTTCGTCGCTTTGCGTTCTTAATCTCTCTCTACTTCGCTTGTTCCCGGTCATCCTGTGCGGGTTGCCTGACCGTGTGTACGTGTATACTTGAACCACCAATGAACGACGCAGCAGGGAGTCCCCCACGGCCTAGGCGCCGCGCACACAAGGGTCTCTCGGAGTGCCCCTGAAAATGCGGTCAGCTGCGTTGCGCCGGAAAACAAAAGGAGCGGCGCGGCAGCCCGTGCACGCACTCGCGGCGCCTGAATTGGAAAAGCCGCCGAGCACGTCGAGGCCAAAGTCGGCGGCGCGGTTGTCGTGCCTGTATGTATAGAGAGAGCCCAGCCTCTATCTATAGAGTGCGCATGTGCGACCGTCAGCGGTGTTGCTGCTATACGCACGCACATTCGAGGTCAACTCCCTGGGCGAGCGCCGCCTGCGTCCATCGCCGAGGCTGTAGCGCGTGTGTACTGCAGACTTGCGTGTTTGTGTACACCACCAGCATGCTTCTTCCTTCTGTAGCCGCAAGCAAGTGCGCTCTGCTTCGCGTCACGTCGTCACCGGTCGGTTTTTCGGGCCTCGATGTTTGGATAGGCCGTCGTCTCTTCCAGCATGCTTCTCCGCGAAGTCCCTCGAGCTGTGTGGAGAAGCGCCCGTTTGTAGTAACACAAACAGCGCGCTTCCTGAGCGCACTACTCACTGTTCAGCGTCTTCCGCCTGTGGCTGCCAAAAACGCTGCGAGCGGGGATTTGTCGCTCGTTCGTTTCCTCGGCGCTCCTTGAGATGTTTCAATCTCTTGTTGCCGTCGCATTCGCTTACATCTCTCCAGTCAAGTGCTGCTGCGGTTTCCAATGGGAAAGCAGGGGCGGCCATCCCATTGACAGGAACTGTGTATACGGTGGCCACCGCTGCTATTGGCTTCCTGTATAGACGAAGAATGTTTCCCCGCAGCCAGAATGACGCTCTACGGTGACCTTGTTTCGGGGTCTGAATGGGTTCTGTCGTTTGGCGCTTTCCGTTTTCACATCGTGATTGGTTTATTATACGCTCACGGAACGCAGCCGAGCGTGTATACAAATGGGTGACAGGTTTGGGTGGGCTGTAACAATTCACGGTCCAGGCGCACATCATTTGAAAAAGTAGGGATATATGAGATACATACACAAGCTATTTCTTCCATGTATATCCCCCTATACAGCCCTCGTTTTTGAAACGGTGCACAAATCATTTTTATCAGCGCAGGAGATCTCGGAGGCCATAGTTAAGTGAAAGCGAAGTGCCGACACAAAGTTCGATATTTTTCTCTGAGTATTTCATTGAGAGGAGCAATTAAACCATGGACAACTTACGTGCTCTTGGCGACACTTCGGTTGCAGTTGCTATAACGGTTGGAGCCTACAATAGTTGCAAATAACTATTGCAGTCTTAATGCATTGACCACAGTGGCCTGGAACTGAAAAAAAAAGGGGGGGGGTGGAGAGAACGCTGGGACGAAGGTACTGCAGTCATGCTTTAGCATAATGCCCCACCGCGATGGTCTAGTGTCTAAGGTACTCGGCTGCTGACCTGCAGGTTGTGGGATCGAATTTCGGCTAAAAAATAGGGGGGGGGGGGGGGGGCAGAACGCTGGAACGAAGGTACTGCAGTCATGCTTTAGCATAATGCTTCACCGCGATGGTCTAGTGGCTAAGATACTCGGCTGCTGACCTGCAGGTTGTGGGATCGAAATTTCGGCTGCGGCGACTGCATTTCCGATGGAGGTGGAAATGCTGTATGCCCGTGTGCACAGATTTGGGTGCATGTTAAATAACTCCGGGTGGTCGTAATTTATGGAGCCCTCCAATACGGCGTCTCTCATAATCACGGTCTTGGGACGTTAAACCCCACATATCTATCAACGCTTTAGCATAATGTTCAGTGCTCGGCGATTGAAACGTGATACCCGGGACAGCGTGGTGACCAGTGCTTTAATAGCGTTGTGAGATCGCCGGAGGGACACAAATTACGGCTGTTGGCCGGGCAGTCTTCCGGCTCCATCGCAAATCACTGAATCCCGTCCGAACTGTCAGTGTGAGCTGTATACACACACGAGCCCCTTACACTGTCCCTGTTTCTTCAGTATCACCACAGACCTTCAGTAGCGCACCGGGTATCACTCTTTCAAAGCACTCCTATTAGTGATCATTAACGTGACGTAGCGGATCATCTCGCACGAACCGCCTATCGCTCCTCAGTCTGGGGTCGTCGCACTCGCGTCATCTCCCACACTTTATCGGGAGCACGGACTCCTTTAGTGGTCGCGGCATCGTGTAAGTCACTCGCTTTCTTCTCTGTAGCGGTGCCTTGACAGCGAAGGAAGCCAGGGAAGCATCGTGAGGCGAAGCGCCGCTCCCGTATCTCTTTTGAGCTGTCCTTTCGAGAACTCGACAGCAGATATGGGAAGGGCCGTGTTCAGCAGTTCAGCCTCCATTCCGCTTCCGCAGCGACTTCCACAGCCGGTCTTCGTCAGCCATGCAGAGTTTTCCGTTTTCCCGCGTTGCGTTCGTCTCTCAAATACTGCGCTAACAAAGTATACGATACACTTTTTGTTGTTACACTGTTGTGTTGAAAATGTTCTGCGCAAAACAGTGACGTTTCCCCGCTTTCATATGACCTTAAAAATACTTGGTTATATATTTGTGGTCGTTGCTGCGGTTATCTAAATTACATGGGCAGTAGCCACACCTAGGTTCGTCACAGTCTCCCGTAGCGTTTTCTTTCTCTTTCCTTACTTTTATAGAAACCAGTCAATGAAAATTGTAACGCCAGTCCCCCCCCCCCACCTTTTTTTTTTTGCACCTACTATAGCTATAGAATGCTCGCTTGCAGGTATCTGGGGGCCAATTGTTTGTTTGATCCTTACAGATCATGGCACGAAACTTTTTCATAAGAGCTTTTTGACATTGTTTGACCGATTTCATTCGTTATATGTACACGTGAAATACTAGCTTAGGAACAATTTTAACGCTAGAGCATTAAGTGAATCCTGACGCCATTGTAAAACGCACGTCGGAGGAAATGCTGTGCATGTCTAGGCATATCGAAACTATTCGAATCGCTAACGGCTGTCGCGACTGCCACCCCTTTCTACTTCGTGTAGTGGTGGCGACAGTGATTGCCATAGTCGTCAAACCACTCCGACTTCGCATTTGGGGACTCCTCCCGTGGCGACGGAACGGCGCGGCCTGTCCGCTTTGAAAGATGAGCCCCTGGGCGGTCCACGGTTTGGGACAAGGCGGCCGGCTTGTGCGTCCTCCGCGACCTCGGGGTTGTGAAGGGGCCTCCGGGGGGACACGGAGAAGCTGTTCACGGAATGCTTCTCGACAGCGTCATTAGCCCAGCGCCAAACGAACGCCACGTGTCCGCTCAGCTCTCGGCAGCTGCACCGACTCGCATTGGGGCTTTTCCTCGCGAGCAACGGATTCCATCTCCAACTGCGTGCGTTCGCGGGCTTCGTCTCCTGGTCTGCTCTGATTTGAGTAGCGTAACGTGAGTCGCTGGCGCCCGGGCCTTGTGCATTATTAGGGAGTTTTAGTGCTGGGTACGCATTCTCTTGGGGCCTTGCGGGCTTGGGAGCGTGCGGCGTTGCGTGCCCAACCCATACCCAACCGGAATTCCTTTTAGTTGGCACCACGGTGGCACGCACGCAAACGCAAGCCGCACGAAGGTCACACGCGCTCGCAGCGCCATAGCGTCTTGTCGCGTAAGTAATATTTAGGTATTTTTATGATTTAAAATGTTAAATTGAACATACATAGTGATCAGGACACTTTTTATTGTGTACAGTATCCTGGTATACGCAAAAAAATGAAAAGACAAGGTTAATGTAACGGCAGTGTCGACATCTTGTGACACTTCGTGCAACCACAATCATGAACATGTTAGCTTACGCGTAATGTTTCTGAGGTGAAAATGAATAAAATCGTTACTCATTTGTAATATTGTCGGTGCGCAGTTTTTGCACCAGATGTACCATGCACAATGTTTCTGCAATAACAAAAGTGTGGTTGTCTGTTTCACTATGACCTCGCTAGATGGCGCCACCTAGTCAGCTGGTCGGGAGATGGCAAATTTTTAGTTCTATGTTCCAGGCCATTCTAGCTGTGGAAATCTGGCTGAAACCGTGTAATCGCTATAAGTGCTCGCACTTTGGCTTATTTTAACTCGACGGCAAGAGTATCCGCAGTGCAGATACCGTGAAGTTTCGCGAAGGTGGACCTTACAAGGCGGCCGATCCATGCTGTCCGAGATTTCGCGACTTTGTGCCATGCTATTCGTATAGTGGCTAGCCACTATAATATTTGCGCTTAAAACTTAAAAGTCAAAGTGGTGGCTCAGGCCAGCCTCAGCTTTGCTCGCCGTCAAGGTAACATGATGCGCCAGCATGTGTGCCACGGCAGCTTATCTCCGCTAGGAGGCCAGTGGTGGCAGCGTTGTTTATGGCCGCACAGACGCATCGCCCCAGCGATCTTGCGACGCATCTCTTTGGGGCTTCGCGCATGCGCAATACCGCCGCCCCATCGTCCTACGTACGCAAGCCGCCTGCGTACCCAGCACTAAAACTCCCTATTCTTGCTAGGCGTGCGCACGGGGGAGGGCCCTAACAGACGCCCTCCCCCCTCCCGGTTACCTAAGGGAGGTGTAAAGTCTGCCCCATAGTTTTAATTAATCTGATGTGTGACGTCGTCCCTTAAAGAACAGAGTTATAAATTGTTGGTAACGATGGCAGAAGAAGCACAATATCCTTCAAAGGGCGGGGGGGGGGGGGAGGGGGGGATGGCGCTGAGAGTTGCGATAAAACTTTGCTTTCCCCCTCCTAATTTGGAACCTTGCACTGGTTTTGTGTAATTTCCCTCTTCGGATTCGCTATCAGTCAACTCGAGAGGGTTGAAAAATAAGAATGTTGTCGTTATCAACAAGGAATGTTTCGTCGCTCGCGATAACGGGTGATGTATTGCTCGGCGGTGAAGGGAAAGCATTCCGGAGACGAGTTTGATGGATGCGGGGCGACTTGGCTGGGAACTCCTTCCGTATTTCTCTTTAAAAAAAGTGGTAAAAATATCTTGTCAAAGGAAGGTCTCACGTACAACCGTGCACGAACGCTGTTCAGCTTCGTAGCTCGATTCGGTATAGTTTATTGGGTATACAAGAGTGCAGTCTGTGCGTCACTCATCTAAGGCAGCAGCGTCTTCTTTGTGGTGAACGCATCCAGCTGCTTGCTCACGGCTATATGATATTGTCAGAGCGAAAAGAATGACCTTCCTTTGTTTCTCTCGGACTGCGCAGTTTGCAGTAGAGAAACGGCAAGGCCATTCCGACGTTTACCACGTCGTTGGCGGCGGATGTTATAGCCCTCTTAATTTTCCCTGTCTTACAAATGTTGCTGCAATTATCGTTGTACGCTCTTTGTCTCGGAGGGACTTGATACGTTCGTCGCCCGTGCTCAACGTCTGTATCGAGTCAGGAGAAAAAAAGTAAAAGTAAAATACTTTGCTGTAGATGGCCTCGATGAGGGCGCTAAGTGCAGTTTAGTGAACGGCAATGCATAACACAAGCCCGGTACAATAATCGGTTATGTATCTTCTATAGTCTTACGCTTGAACAGTTCATAATAGAAGATTCCAGACATAGGGATGTGGAGGTTATAAGCGACGTCGTCGCTCGGTTGCAAAACAGTCTTTAGGAAGGAAAAGTTGCGTAAATCCTGCCCTGGACTTGAATAAATATACAAAGCTTCGTGAATTTTTAATGTCGCCATAGCTCCCGGCTGCGGCAGCTGCATTTTCGATGGAGGCAAAAATCTTGTAGGCCAGTGTGCTCAGATTTGGGTGCATGTTAAAAAACCACAGGTGGTCGAAATTTCGGGAGCCCTCCACTACGGCGTCTCCCATAATCACACGATGGTTTTGAGACCCCACATAGGAATACAATCAATCAATCAATCAATCAATTAATCAATCAATAATTCAATCAATCGATGTCGGCATAGCTAACACGACGTGGCATTCTACGCATTTCCCCATACACTTGGACAATCTGTCCTTCTCTATGTCGTGGTTATTATCACTTTAGGAGCAGCTAAAGAAATAATCGCTTGCTGTACGACCAGCTTAGCACATCCCTAAGACGCTTGAATATCTGTAAATATTTACGAGAATCTCGCGGTAGTTCAATTGCGTAAACTGATTTAATTGTACCCTTGGTCGTGCGTGTCTTGTGGATCGCGTTATACCAGTCGCCTCTATCACAATATGCAGTATAGCACGCGGCAGATGTGTTTCTCATAAGTAGAAAGTTGCCCCGTTTTCAACAAACGCTGACCAGCAAGCACAGAGTTCTCCGCGGTCTCTCGAAAACGCTGGTGTAGACGGTCATGGTGAAGAAGGAAGAAGCAGTCGCTGGCCGCCACCATGGATTTCCGGCTCAGGGTCCTCACACAACGTGGAAGGTGCGGGCGGCTCCTCTCTTTTGAACCCTCGGGGCACCAGCTGGCACGCGCGACCGGAGGGTGAAGAAGGCAGGCGACCGATATGCCCGTGCCGGCCACACCGGCCGGCTGTCCGTCTTTCTTCTCGATTCCGGCACGCGTTCTTCCGTGGCCCGGTAGCCCTACACACATCCCGCAGCATGCAGCCCTCCCGAGGGGCTCAGCATCCAACAAACAACCGTCGTGAAAAGGAGACCCGCGTTTCCTATCGCGAATCTCCTCTTGAGACGCGGGCGTCTCACAATGCCGGCCTAGGAAGACGAGGCCTAGGAAGAGAAGTGGGAGGTGGGGGGGAGACCGGAGTTCTCTCTGGCTCTGCGGGACGAGCTCTGCGGGACCTCCGTGTGGATTAGTGTTCCGGTACGTGGTGTCGTCCCGCGTGCGGCTGTTCCTATAGGTTCTGTATTGAGAATTTGAGATTCTAGTACACTGCAGAGCGCAGGGCTCCGGCGGGACCCCTTTCCGCATAGTGTTCTAGTACGCGGTGTTCCGGTGCCACCCCGCGAGTGCCGGTATAGTATTGTATGTCCCGTATTGGGGGACAACATATGCTGGAAACGCCGTATGTAACATGCGGACCGCCCCCCGCTTCTTCCAAGCAACAGTTGGGGGCGCAGCTCCTCCTTTCTTCCTCGGAGTCGAAGACGCAGCTGCCCCGAACCACCGCTTGCTGCTTTCTTGGAGGAGCTCTTTCTTCTCGCTTTCGCCACCTTTCCTTGCTTCTAATATATCGAGCAGAACGAAGCAAGAACGAAAATTGACGGGGGGAAATGAAGGAGGAACTGCGCCTGTAGTGTTGCCTAGAAGCAGCCGGTGGTGCTATAGGTAAGGCGAGCCGTAAGATGCCGTAGCGGGTGGGGAAGAGAGGTGCGTATGGATGGTCGTGCGGAGCACGTCGCTCGGATTTCTGCGTCTTCCACGATTTTTTTTTCCTGGCCGGCCGGTCGGCCAACCGACCATAGTGCGCGCCTCCTCCTCCTCCACCTCCTCCTCTTTCTCCCACTTTTGAGATTTCGGAGCTGCCTGCGAGACCATCTGCCGCGGTTGGCGTGGCTGCTACTACGGAGGGGCCGGCACCACCCCATGCGTGCATCCTCTTGTTGGGTGTCTGGACGCACTCAATTTTCATCTTCTCTGAGCGGCGCTTATCTCTGGCGGGGCTTTCCCGAGGCTGCTCGCGTGTGGTGGTTGCCTGAAGGTCTGCTGTTCAGCTGTGTACTCTGAAGTGGGGTGGTGGAAGAAGGGGGGTGGGGTGGGGTGGAGTGAACTTTACTTTTCTTTATTTCTGACCCTGTGCAAGAAATAAACAACATGCCCTGGAAAAAGAGAGCAGACATCTCGTGCTTTTTTTTTCTTAGTTTGTCTTCGCTGTTTCCGCTTTTGTTTCTTTCATATACCTCGCGAAGCATCGTGCACCCGGACCGGTGCTTTCTCGCGTGGCTTGCGTTCTATCTACCCGTGCGCGTGCTCTTTTGAAGTAAACAGAGTTCTTGGCGAAGAAACGGAATCACATAACAAAAAAATGAGGCGAAGGCCCAGTGGTGGCGGCAGACGGTCAGACGACGACAGATGAGTGCCGGGCGCGTGGCGGCCGGGGTTCAGAGGTCGATCCGGTCTTGCCGATTGGCAACAGTTCTTCTTTAGGAAAAGCAAGCCGCTTCTCCGTTCTCCGGAACGAACTTCCAGATGTTTCTCGTTCGAAATGGACGAGCAGTGACTTCTTCATCACGAGCGAGCGAGAACAGCCGTTTTTACTCTCCCGTCGTGAAAGCGGAGCTACTGTGCGAAGCCAAGAAACGAACTTAACAGTCGGGGGGGCTTCGCTAACGTTAAGAGGTCGTGCTTACGAAGTACTATATAACGAAGAGAGACGCGCGCGCAGGTTATTGGGGCTTGATCGTGTCTAATGCGTAGAGCGCAATCACGCGCTCTGCCCGAGTGGGCTGGTGTCTTTGCACAGCTGTGCCACGGTCGAGAGAGTGAGAAGAGGCCAGCTTGCAGGGCGTCGTGACGTGTTGGCTGCACCGGCCGGTCATTGTCGGTGCGCGCTGCCAGCCACCCCGTTTGATTGGGGCCTGACGTCTCTGTCGTGTAGCGTCGAACATCGCGAGTAGCGTGGCCTCCTTCGATGCAGCGGAGAAAGCTGCGGCTCTGTCACTTCCATAGATGACGAAATCGCCGTGTCGTCCCCGTTCGACTGCCGTTGTCGTGCTCATTGCTCTCGCGCTTGCTTGTTTGCTTGGGTGCTACAGGTTTGACTGCAAGTATTGGCTACGCGCCGCTGTCACGGATCGTTCGCGAACGCATCGATTGACACTTTTTCTCTTCTTACTTCGTGACGCTGTCTTCTTCCAGCATGAAAGTCGATGGCCAATCGTGCTTCTCGGAGAGATCGAACGTCACGACTCGCTTTATCCAACTTTCGCGCGCACTCACTAACTCGCACTGAGTGAGAATCGAAGGCCCGGGGGACGCCCTGTAAGAAAACTTGTTGAGGGTGCTGGAAAGCAAGAAATAAAGCTCACGAACTTTTCTTTTTTTCGCAGTGATTGCGCGATTTAGATGGCCCACACGTGGGGCAAAAACACTTCTCTGTCACACATTATGTAAGTCATTATAGTTGCACTCGTTTGAAACAACACTCATTATTTCACGTATACGCTGCGCACCACTACGAAGCGGCGACTATCCAATTTGTATACGTGGAGAGCATTATGGAGCAAACATGCTCCATGGAGCCCTATAGCCGTGGATCTCTTTGTTGTTTCTCGACCGCCTTTGGGTCCAAACTTTGCAGTGCCTGTTCGCAAATCACTCGTTGCAAAGAAATTACCGCCACCATCAATTTGTTAATTGTTGGTTGCGAGCAACGCGCGCCGCCGATTGCAATACTTGCGAAAGATGCACGGGGCCAATTACGAACACTTGTGTGCGAACTAGAACATTTTAGCGATTGTCTTTCGACTGCTGGCCCGGAGGTCGCGGGATCGAATTCCAGCCGCGGCGACCGCATTTCGATGAAGGCGTTATACTAGATAAGAGGCCAGTGTGCTTAGATGTAGCATGGCTACCTACGGGAAGTCCCGGAGTTAAACATTTTCGGAGTCCTCCACTACGGCGTCTCTCAGGCCGTGGTTTTTGAGACGCGAGGCCTCAATGATCGTTCGTTACTGTCAGGCGACGTGGCTGCGCTGGCTCTCGCGTTCGGGGCTGTCATTCGACATCCCCTCTGTAATACGTTCCGACGCCGTCTCGCGCTCTTTAACGTAGGCGCGCATTTGAGCACGGTGTCACTGACTGACGGGAGTCGTTAATGAAGCGCGCGTGGCCTTCGCGGCGTGGATTATGCGCTCGCTGCCGCTTGGCAGCGTCGTCGAAGCGTACGTGCGCAAGCGCGCTCGCTCGTCTTCGGACGTGCGCGGGGGTCAAACGAAGAAGACGCGAGGTGAGAGGTGAGCGAAGAAATCTCCGCGGCGATACGGCGCGGGCCTCCTTGACGCGTGCGGTGTCGTGAGCGAGAGCCGCTTGCAATGGGGTCAGAGCCGGCCGCGCATCCGCAAAGCTGACCGACCCTTTCTTATAGCCAACCCTCCGGAATAGCGATCGAGGCGCGGTGACATCAGCTCTCGGAAAAGAAAGTCGGTGAAAAAAAGAAACAAAAATGTGGAGTGCATTATTGTCTCTCTCTCTCTCTCCCTCTCGCGTTTATTCGAGTCGTTCACGTGAGTGGACAGGATATTTGCGCATGTTCACTGTGTGAAATGGAGGTCGCGCGTTTCGGCTTCGATGTGGCAGCGTCACAAGGCTCCGCAACGGCTAAGCGACGATTCAGTCACCGTGGATTCAGTTTGTAGCTACAGATCGAGGTCACATTTTCACGTCCGGTAAAGCGATAAAGGGAATTAAGGGAGTGCGTATGTTTTCGTTTTAACTTGAAACAGGACGTGGAGCGTCTTTCGGGAGCTGGGAAGGTTATCTCCTTGGCGAAGAAGAGGGCAAGTGCTGTGCTCTAATCAGTGACAGTATGAATACTCTCATTATCGCCTTAGTTGTTTTCGCTTGTGTAGGCTTTGCTACGAGGACGTATGAGTATGCGTACGCACGTTTTTTCCTATCTGCATTTCAATTCGTGAGGGGTCAAAGGGATAGTAAAGAAGGGACAAAGGACAACTTTTGTCATGTGAAATTTTGAGCCACGTATTTTTTCTTCTTTCTTTTTTGTGTCCGGATATAACTTAGTTAAGTGAAGCTTTGGCCTAGTTGTTCTTGCATTATGAAATACAAACAGCGTGATCTTCTACACAGCGCTTGTTTGTGTTGTTTCTTTTTAGTGTGTCGCCATGTAGAATATCGCGCTGTTCGTATTCCATAGTGGATGTCTGGAATGCGAGCTTTCTCTTGTGCTCTTTCATCTCGTAGGCAGAAGCTCTGAAGTGATTTGAGACGGTTCTTTTATATTTCATATCGTTGAAGAATATTCCAAGACGCAGCGAAGTAGTTTACGAATAATGAGTCCTCGGGCGGGGATCACTTAGGTCGTCGGGCGTCGGCACCGGCAAGCAATGTAGAAGCCGCGCAGGGCGCGTCCGACCGAATGCCACGGCCGTCGTCGCCGCCTCGCGTCTTCAACGGAAAAAAAAGGGGCAGAAGCCTGCATTTTCCCGTACGCCCACGAGACCGCCGCTATTTCACGTCACGCCCCCGCACGCACACGCGCGGTCTCGCAGAAGCGTCAGACTTGGCTCTTTTGTTTGTCCTTCTCAAGCGCCCCAGGCCTACGGTCCCAGTGGTAGAAGGGTTGCGCCCTCGCGTCGTAGAATTTGCGCTGGCAGTGAGGCCGCCATTATGCAGGCGTCGCCTGCTTTCTTTTCGACGCCATCTCGGATGCCGGAGGAGACTCCCCTCCCCTTTCCGCGCTTTGCTTGATTACCAGCGGAGAGTTCTTTGGACTCGGTTTTATTACTCAGAGAGGGCGGCTGGATCATGACGGGGCCTCGGGGCCGACCCGGGCCAGGCGTGTTTCGTGGAGGGGTTGGCGAGTGTGTTACGTGTTGGATGTACTGCATGCACGTCCCTTCCAATGAGGCTACAAGCATCCCGGACATTTCGATGCGCTATGCCGTTGATTGACAAGCTCTGTAGTGATTGTGACGCCGTGCCCTGTGTATACTGAGAAGTTGTGGTGCCATGTGTAGTAAGAAGTACCCTCAGACCGCAATCACAAATTCGTTCACACGCAGAAACAGATTTCGTATAGTAGCTCATAGTTTACAGAAAACGAATTCAAATTGCAAACATTGCTATAGTCAATGACGGTCAATGACAAAACAATACTCGCTAACAATAAGCTTTGCGAGTTCGATCGGAGGCCGACAGAGCGAAATGCTTTTGTTATAAGGAGCCGCGGGGCAGGCATCCACGAGGATGGCGTTGATCACTTCAAGGCGAGTACAGAGTACGGAAAACAATGGCGTCTCTACGGGGTGAAGGGACGCGGGCGTGTCTATAGCTTGGCTAGACTTTCGCAGCCCTTGGTCGGATTTGGTTTCTCCTTCCAAGATTTCAAAGCAATGTTTGTCGTGTTATATGTATAGATGCAGCTTGCCGACCGGTGTATACACCGCCGCGTCGTCGCTCTGTCCACTCACCAGCCCAGCCCCATAGCAGTTCACTGCTCGGTGTGATTCATGCACGGTCCCTCGCGAGCCACGCACCAGCCCCCTGTCATAGGCAGCTCCACCGCATCCCTCTGTCAACCCCACCTGGTACCCCGAAGCCACCCTCTCTCTCGCCGACTTCTTTCCGCCGACGTCGTGTAAGGTGGCCATCAGTCCTTTGTCTCTGGACGACATGCACTTGGGGGCTCCCCTGCCATTGTTTTCTGGCGCCGCCGCCAACGTGACTCGTCTTTACCATCAAGTTCGGCTTCTGCAGTCCTCCACTGTCTGCACGCATTGCGACTCCTTCTCTTTGTCTGCTTCCGGATCGCCGCACCTCTTCTTTGCCGGTGTCCAAATTGTTTTATTCCTTATTCGCCCGTCTGTCGGTTCCACAACCTCGCCTCCGTCTACTTCCCTTCTTTGCGCTCGCATCCCCTTCCACCCCCTCGCGGCCGTCGCCATTAACATCACCACCACGACGCTCCCGGCCGCGACAGGTGTCTCCAGTTGCGAAAAAAAGAAAAGGAAGAAACAGGAAAAGCCGCATGGCGAAGTGTCAAATGATTGCATTGTCTGTGTACGTCAGGCGTTCTTCTTCTTGTGTGTGCGTGTGCGCAGCTGTGTCTCTTTTTTCTTTTTTTTTTGTTATATTTGAGTACAGAAACTTGTTTGAGTGAATGAGCTTCGTCGTAGTGCACCTTCTGAGCGATAAGCGCCAGACGGCAGCAATAAATTATTTAAATGTGTACGCACAAAAAAAAAAAAAAAAAGAAAGATGCTCTGGGCTGTTGCATCTCCTGTCGTATAGTCAGCAGCTGCTTTCGAAGCAAGCTATCTCGATGGAGATCTTTCGTTTGAGCGAAGTTTCTGAAGCCCGCGAGGCAGAGCCGATATCGCTCTCGGTTGAGGACGGGAACTGTATTAGGACGGGACGGCTGCTCGATTGCAATTGCTCTTTCGAGATTTTAAACGTTCGATGGCTGAGCCGATGAATGCGCTCCGCATTGAAAACGCCAAACCATATGAGCATGGGTGGATGCTCTCGAGAAAGTTTGCCGTCGCTTCGGCTTCGAACGGGTTGGCGTTTCTGATTGTGTATGCTGCGCCTGGTTGATCCCGTCTTGGAGTCCTTGAAGTACAAGGAATGTGGACTCCGTCGCCACGGAAAGGCTCTACAGTATAAGCAGGTCCTGGTCTGTCGAGTTTTAAGAAGGCACAGCGGTCGTGTTGCGTCGTCTTCTAGATTATAGGGTGCATTCCGCTGCCCGCTTCCCACTTGAATGATGGTATTTCTCATTTGCTTGATTTGCTACGAGGGGATGTGTCTAAATATTTAGATTTGTTTATGTAATTACGCGGTGAAGTGCCTCAGTCGGGAATTATTAACGATGTAGAGGAGGCACAACTGAGGGCTTTACCCACGGTTGTGTGGGTATGTTGCCAGTTCACACATGAGCGCGCACGATCAAATGTAGTACTTTTGCTGCCCCTGATTTGCAAGCTTGACGATGCATTGTTGTTTCGTTCCCACTTATAGACGCGAACAGTGAGTAGGCAGTCAGCACTTGGTTATCACGACGTTATCTATGGTGCGTCTGTCGACCCTCACCCTGCCTTCGCCGGCACGACCGTGTCATCAGAGTTGACCGTTGCCCTCCATTTTAGGAGAGTCTTAGAGCTTCACCTGTTGGTTTGACCTAGTATCGGAACGAGAGCTAGCTGTGCCTTCCATAAGACTTGCGGGCAACTACTGGCATTGCCGTGTCGCGTCTCGCAAAACGCCAGGCGGTTGCCGAGAGTGCCCCTCTCGCTATTTGCCCCGGTTGGCCTGCCTGAAGAGAGGAAAGCACGAACTGGGGAGGGTTTGATATTCTTTGACGTGGAGTGGTGGTCCTGTGGTTTCGTTCGCGTCAACTGGATTGGGCGAGCACGTTTGCTGAAGCCCTCGTGTGGGCTTTGTAGGTTTCATAGCTGAACCAAGTAGATGAAAGACATTGATCGTAGAGACTTTTCACTGTTGAGTGGTTCTGTTCTTATAGGAGCTTCGCCAAGGCGTGTAGATTACTTTCACGTATGGCTTTCAACTGGGCCAAAATGAAGTAGTGCTGAAGAAATCTGGCACAGCTAATCAGCGCACTGCCAGTCTAGTTAGTACAGACGCAACTTGGACAGCGGCCTGGCGTCGTCTCGTGGCGCTGTTTGTCCGCAGCCCCAAGAAGGAAAGCGAGGGAGGTGCCTCCTGGCAGCGCACCGCCACCTGTCGCCCCTGTCGTGGCGGCTGTTTGTGTATGGCCACCGTCGACCTTGCAGCTGTCGCGCGGGGTTCTGCCCCGCAGTCGTTCTTATCGTATTTTCTTCTTCATCTTGCCGAGGCGTGGCAGGGCTCCTCCAAGGGCGAGAGAGGAGAGATCGCATCAACCAAACAGCGGGGGGGAGCGGAAGCACTCGTCTATCGGCACAACTTCGTCGTTCGCGCTGTGTTGTTTGTGTACCAGCTTCAAACTGAAGTGCCAATGAATTTTGTTTCTCGACACTCTTGAGACAGCGAAGAGTGGAGCTTCGTTTTGGGCTATGCACAGTGTTTCATCTTTTTTTTTTTTCCAACGCAGCTGGGCTTTGGACATAATGGACCTAATTCTAAAAGCGCTGGCTTTCCGTTTGGGTTGCAGTTGACGATTTGTACGTGCTGTTGATGAGGAATGGGCTCGGGTGCATATGACAAAGGGGTGCCAGGCAGATGGTATGAGTTCTTGAGAAGCTTGAAGTCTAACGTTGTGCATTCCTCCATCTTTTCAAACTCCCACAGCCCTTTTCCCTGTGTTGGGTTGCATACTGGTCCATCTAGACTGGTTAGCATCCCTGAATCACTAATCAAGATTGCTTGTGTTGTACTAATACCTTATCTGGGCACACTGCTCACGCTGTCTTTCGCGAGAGGATATGGCCAAGAAATATTTGTCGCTGTTTTTTTCACCTGTACAGATGCACGTGTCACTGCTTTGGTTCCACCCTCTTTTTGATGGACGCGCTATTTAATCGGCGCGGAAGATCACTTGATACACGAGGACGCATCGGATAGTCTAGAGAGATCGCAGCCACGTGTTTCGAAAGCTCTTTCGTTACAAATCCCCTCACATCGCGTGCGTCGCAGCGGATAACATCTGCAGGCAGTCACGGGTGTGTTTTCGTGTGTCCCCTGTTCATCCTAAGAGAACGTGCTAAGGCGGTGCTTCTGCTGCTACTTCAGTCCATTTACGTCATTCTCGACCTCTTTTTTTTTCTTCTTTCGCTGAACCACCACCCTCTTTAGAAACGTCGGAACACGCCTTTGAAAGAGCAGATGCACTACGGTTATGTAGCCACGCCTTCGAGAAGACGTATGTACGAGGTCTTCGCAACAAGCACTCGCTCAACTTTGGCGGCTTTTGTGCTCCAAAAGCGTGCACCCCAGGCACGCGATGCTTTTCAATCTAAACAGCCTCCTCGCCACCACATTTGCTGCCATTACCTATTTCTAGCTGTCAGGGGCACGTAGTCTCTTTCTTGCCAGCAGGGATTAGCATCAAGCTCATGACGCATTCACCTGGAAGCGGATTACCAGACATATCAAGGAAAGAACAGCAGGAAAGAACCAATAGAGCCTGTTGCTGCAGTATCATGTTGACGCCGTTGTGCGGCGCCCCGGTCGGTCTCGCGACTCCCAACACAACGCGCTTGAGAAAGCGCTCGCACATCTCTGCGTGAATGTTGTTCACGCGCAGTCTGCTCGCCCGGTCGTCGTCACCGTCTCGGGCGGGGCTCGAATCTTTCGCAGGTATCCCGCGACTTCGGAGAAGCGTTTAGGTCACTCGCCGAAGGGATAGTCGTGGCGTCTGCGTGTTGCGCCTGCCGGCCTTCTTTGCCTTCGGTCGTGTAGTCCAGCTAAGGTCTCTGGCGCGCAGGCGAGTGAGAGGAAAGAAACGCCGAGCCGTGACTAACGCGATTTGCACATGCGTGGGTGTGGCGCGGCCAGCCAGTTCCGCTGTCCGTCTTTCGGCTGCCCTGCCTCATGGTCAGACTTGGGTTTTTATTTATTTTTTATGCGAGCTGGTGGATCCAACCTTGCGACAACTATGAGAGGCCATCGCATAGCAGTTCGTATTATACGTCGAATTGTATACCGGTTGTTTTCTGTCCATCTGCCTCGAACATGACGTTGCGATTTTCCGCCCGAAAAGTTGTACTTCTCTCAATTCACGGAAACCTGTGGTGAGAGATGATGCTGTGTGTGTGTGTGTGTGTGTGTGTGTGTGTGTGTGTGTGTGTTTCCCAGATCTCGAGCGTGCGATTAATTTACCTTTGGCTCAAGTATCTCTACCAAGGGGCACGCCGTGCGTCAGAGGCACGCGATCTGCAATGTTCTTTGAACCGCATACTCGACGACACCGTTAATGCTTTTGGATGCCGCCTTATGATAGACTGTCAGGGTGGTCCTCAGGATGTGCCTTTCCCCAACTGTGTCTTCGCCTTACGCTGCCTGGTACAGGAGCTGGTTGGCGTGAATGTCATTTCGGGGGTGCCGTGCTGCGGGTTTCAGGATCCTCCGCAGTCACACTAGATCCTCAGTGGCGGAAGAACGACCAACACTTGCGTGCCACATCCTATCCGGCTCTCTCTCCTCTGGCTGGGCGTGGCTCCGCAGAACGACTGTGCTCGCTTTGCTATTTATTTCCGCCAACCCCTAGCCCTGCAATCGCGGACACGCCTGTCGACTTGTGCTCTCCGGTCCGACCTGTTCGCGCTTTTGTTCTCTGGCATTCGCTGCATCCCGCACGCGTGCATCACAACAAAAGCATCGAGTGAGAGAGAGAGAGTTGCTCGGAAGGTGTGGTTCTCTGAACATCTTTTCGGGCTCCAGCAGGCCTGCCTGAAAACGGTCGCCCTCCGGGACGCACTGTCCCTTGCAGACTGCGGCACGCGTTGATGCTTTTCGGTCGTTGCTGGGGTGGCTTTTACTGCGGTCCTTTTCTGGCCCTTGCATGCATATTGTCGAGGGAGTGTGTGTGTGCTGAGGTATGGAATAAGCGACGCTATTTTTCTGCGGCGATCGCATGCATTTGTTTGGAGCGCGGTACGATGCATCGAGCTATGAAAGAGAAAGAAGGCAAGACTGTCCGGTTCGTTCCGCTTGGCGCGCATTAAAAGGGGCCGCCCGCTCGCGTGGCGGCGCTTGGAGCGCAAACTCGAGACAAACGCTTGACTAGGCGCACGCGTGGTGAATCCGGCGTGTAATCCGCGGTGTGTGCCCAAGGGTCTCGCGGGCGCGCGACCACAACGCCGCCGACCGCGGTAATCCCTCGTCGTCGGCCGACGCCCTTCGATCTCTCTCTCTCTCACTTTACGTTTCTCCCCATCTTTTGTAGGGCGTCTAGAAACGCTTCGATGACCGACGAAAACCGAGCTGCCTGTACGTAATGCGTGCCTTACGAGAGGAGAAAAACGGAGAGTGAGGAAGGGACGTGACCACAGCGCTTCGTGACCGGGCCGAAGCTCCATCCGTCTTGGCAGTCGGATTTTCCCGGAGTTCTTTCTCGGGATCTTTTCGATACGCGCGACCTGCTTTTCTCGTGTCGCCCCTTAAAAACCTCATAAATGCGTTTTTTTTTTTGTCTGATGCTCGCCATCGAGCGGACCTGTGCGCATTCTCTCGGCGTTCCTTTTCAATTTTCGTCTTCGGTTCGTATCGGTCGCTTGTATCGGACGTGCCGTCTTCTTTTTCAGCAAGGCGACCGCGTGTGCCCTCTGTCGTCCGCTTGGGTTCTTTCAGCGCAAAAGCGCAGCGATTATTATTGACGGGGCTTAGGACATGCCTTCTCGATCAAGATGCATCGCTGCTTATTAGTGTTTCTCTTTTGTTCGGGACTTTCCATCAGCGCGAATACCTTTGAGATAGGCCTGAAACAAACAAACAAAAAAAAAGCCTTCCCGACTCCTAAGAAACCATCGTGAGCTTGTCCTCCGCCCGCGCTGAAACGCTCGCGAGCGTCCCAAACTTTTTCTTTTGTCTATCTTTCCGCCGCCCTGATTCCTGCGTGCATCATATAGAAGGAAGGTGGTCCAAACTCGCGCTCTCTTTTACCCGACGACCTCTTAGTCGGCCTGGCGCCGATTTGATTTCGAGGGGATGTTTATTTCTTTCTCTCGCGCCTCTTTTGTTGTTAGTCGCAAGTGCACTGACGACAGCTGGTGGTGCATGTGTATGTGTGTGCGCGCGCGTGTGTGTGTTTGTGTGTGTGTTTAAAGGACGACCCACCGCTGAGACTAATCGCCGCAAAGAGCGGCCTGAAGAGGCGCCGAACCTTTGAGTTCTCCCCATTGTTCTCGAACATTGCTTGGAGTTCTTCCTGCTAGAGAAGGGTTTCGCGTTTATCGTTATAATTTTTTAATTATGCGAATTCAGATCAGAGGTGGTGCGGGGGGGGGGGGGGGAGGGGAGTGGAACGCCAACGCCACGTGTTACCATTAGCGCGAAAGAAAAAGATAAACGCGCAAATAGCCCACGAATGCGGGCGCATTTATACCGTTCCGTAGTCGAGCCTCCTGTCTGCATCGAGAGTTTATATATATAGAGTCGTCTTTTGTGGCGCCCTCTCGAGAGCACTTCTGAAACATCGTGGGCAAACACGCGACGACTCCGAGTCACTTGAACAGGTCGGTCGGTCGGCCGGCCGGCTCGGAGGCGGCAAATAAAAGAACGGTTGCATGAAATGTAGCGTTTCTCTATGTCGGCCCGGTTGAGTGGTTTGCGCAGGGCGTCACCTTCGGCTGTACCATCGGCAAATGCGTGGGCCAAAGGTTTCGTTTCGTCGTGCGGTGGGCGGTGGACCGGCTGTGGCTGCAGCTTTCTTTACGACTTCAGGAGAGAGTCTGCCAAGGTGACCGGCTCGCTTTTGGACGGCTCAGGTCCAGCGACTTAAAACATTCGAACCTTTAAGAGCTTTAAGCGCTGTCACGGCAACTGGTCGTATCTTAGTACCACTCTCGCCACAGTCGGACGCATGCGGAGAAGGGACTGTGCTATCCGTTCTTTGAGCATATAAGCACGTTTTCCGGCGTTTTAGAGGTCTGCCTTAAGCTTTTCGGTCGTTTATTAGCCCAGAACTTGAGGAAGAGAAAAGAAAAGAAAAAAAGCGTTGCAAGCAGCAGGTAAAAAAAAGTTCCTAAACGGAAAAGAAAAGGCGAAGTACCTGGCAAAAATAAAAAAGAAAAAGCGTGAAATCCTGGAAAACTAAACAAAAAAGAGCGGTGGACAAGTGGCGTCTCCTATTGCGCTGTGAGCCGATCATTTCGCTCGAGACTCGCAAGGGTGAAACACGGCCTTTTAAGAAGCGCCATACCGCGGGCGTAAAAGAAAAGCTTCTCATCCGCCCTTCTTAACGCGTTTTTATGGCCCACTTCTGACGCCTCCGCATTTTGCGGCGCCGCTGTGGTTTCGCGTTTTCTTTTTTCGTTTTATAGACGATGCTTATACACTAACACCAGGCACAAAAATACGCTGAGGCTCCGCCTTGAAAGAACCACAAAACAAAGAGGAACTGCGCTGGCCCGCCGTACACCTGCACGCCTACCTACCTGTACAGTGCGCTTTCCTCAAAAGCAAAGCCAGTTCAGAAGAGCCCACAGGGTTCGCGTGGTCTTCAATCGCTCAGCCGCTGCAACTGTTCGACGTTATGCCTCTTCCGCCCTCTTCTTTGCTGTCTTTGTTCGTTCCAATCCGGTTAGAAATAGTTTTTTTTCTTTTCAAAGCATTCTCTTGAGGAAAAAGCGCGCACTGCCATAACGCTTCAACTTCGACCGGGTGGCCACAGGTTATTCCTTTTCTTCGCTTCAAAAGGACTGTCCATTCTTCTTAATGAGCGCCGTGGGTGTTTCCGCTGACGAGGTTTCGATTCTTCATAAGAGCTTCACGGGGCATCTTTTCATTCTCCGTTAATTTCCTCAGCCGGGACACTGCTTCTTTTATTACTTTGTATTCTTTGTATCGCTTTGTATTCCCTTTCTTCGCCAGTTTCGCGGTGGGCGAGCTTTTTTTTTTGTTCAGTAGGCTCTGAAAGTTTTAAGAAACTACTATGTCTTTTAAAACGTGAAATTTCCCAGCAACCTGCGACAGTATACCGTCGTACCGCGCGTTATACATGCTGGCACGCTTTACAACGGACCGGTAATCTAAATTCAACGCTGGCAGCCAAAGAAAGCAGGCATTTTTCTCGTGCCTCGTGGTTTCGTAAAATTTTGGCGCGGGCTGCATCCGTCTTCTTGACGTGCGGCACACTTCGCTTGCCCGCGCGTCTTTTTTTTTTTCTTTCGAGATCGCATTTTGGATACTTTCTTATAAGTTGCATTTGCATGAAGAGCACGCCCCTTCGTAATATATTTTTCCTGAATGTACAGCAAGCATAACAGGCGTGAAGCGCCGGCAAGCTCTATTTCGTGATAGCTCGCCCGATTTTTTCCTACACACACACACACACACACACACACACACACACACACACACACACACACACACACACACACACACACACACACACACACACACACACACACACACACACACACACACACACACACACACACACACACACACACACACGCGTCACTTTTCAATCACCATTCGCTGCTTCAAGGGCACGCTTCCCACAACGCCACGATCTCCGCTTCATCGATCACGCACGGTCGCCTCGTGTGGCCCAGTTCGGAGTCGACGTCGTCTTTTCGCCGCCACTATGCACGCACTGGATTGCGGGCGCATACGCGACGCTATAGGGCATTCGCGTCTTGCGGACTTCCCTGACGCCTGTGCATCTATCGCTCAGGCTGAGGACGCTCCGCCCTTTTGAAGAGACGTTCTCATCCCACCACCGAACTCGACCTGCATGCGCTCTCTTCAATATTTTATCGTCCTGTCGCTCGCGGCGTGGTATACTTTCTCTCGTGTTTGCGAGGCAATCGAGGAAGACGCATTGTCTCTCCTGTAGACAGAGCGCAAACAAACAATGCAGTCGCCAGCGGTGCCCTTTTTGGTTCCTTTGTTTCGAGTCCTCGGCTCCGAGCGAGCGTCTTTAAGCTATCGGTAGCAAGGAAAGGTGGGAGGGGTGGGGGGGGGGGGGGGCAAGAAAGGAAACATCACTGCGCATGCTCGCGGCTATATACGCCACGCCGAAATAGGCGATATCAGGGCGACCTGCAGCTTGGAAACGTCGCCAGGGCTCTCACTCGTCCGTCCTGCTGTGTACCGAAGTGACCGTGAGAAGACGAATGAGGACAATGTAGCAACCAGTGAGGTCGAGGAAAAAGCGGTGAACTCCTTGACGCCTTTGAGGAAGCAGACTGTTCTCTGTCGCGAGACGCGCGATTGGAGGGAGCTGCGTGGATAGGGTTTCTGTACACGCTACCTTTAACCGCATACAGTAACTCTGTAGGTTGGTAGCTCGACTCCCGGCTCTGCACTCGTGACTGACGTCGAGGGAGCTGAAGAATACGCCGCTGACGCTGTCTCGGAGCGAATGGGAAAGTGCGTACTGACGTGACAGCGTGCGCCGTCAAGGGGAAGCGCGTTTCTAACGCCCCTCACGGTTGATTGTCGGCTGTTTTAAAAATATGCCTTCGTAACAACCTTACGTTGCTCGGATTCGCAGCGAGTCGTTGGGACCTTTCAGGGCAAGTATATGCATGCGGCACATGCCCTATGGGGCCTCGTGTGCATTTGCGACAGCGATTATTTCTTTTTGTTTCCTTTCTCATCGGTTGGATGAGCACGAAAGCTCGCGAGTGAACGTGGAGAAGACAGTACCACTGCTGTGTCTTCGCGAGCGCTCTAAACTTTCTTTCTTTCTTTCTTTCTTTCTTTCTTTCTTTCTTTCTTTCTTTCTTTCTTTCTTTCTTTCTTTCTTTCTTTCTTTCTTTCTTTCTTTCTTTCTTTCTTTCTTTCTTTCTTTCTTTCTTTCTTTCTTTCTTTCTTTCTTTCTCGCTAGCTTGTTGTTGTGTCAGGAACCTCTGTCTCTGCGTGCACTATTACGACGGCTACATAGTAAAGCCCCCGGAAGGACGGTGATGTTTCTCACGGAAATTACAAGTGAATGGCATGTGTTGCGAAGAAAGGGAAGGCGAAATGACGCATGTATACAGCTGTTTTCATTTCTCCCAGAGTTCGTTTCCTTTGCTTTTTTTTTTCTTCTGCTTTTCTTATGAGCTTCAATGCCCTTATGTATACCTGGTTGCGAGGGCCTTAAGTGTGCGGAAGAGAGGTCTCTTTATTTGGCAGAGCAAAGGGTCTACCGGCGGTACGTTTTACAGCCACTCCGAAATAATGCAAGCCGCCTTCGCTTGCTTCGGTTGACTGTTGTGCTTGCGAAGGTAAAGCTGCTACAGGTGCCCAAGTTGGTATGACTTCATGACTGTTTGCGTTACCAAGGGCTGACTCGCGAAGAAAACATACAAGCACGTACAGTGTGAAGTGCGTGCATTAACTGATTTATTTCCGTTGTGAGTTTGTTTGTTCTCAAAGCTGCTGAAGGAGAATATTCGAGATGCGCGTATGTACTGTTACACTTTTGCTGAAATGTCGTAAGTGTCCGGAGGAAATTATTGCGGTTATAGTGCTCATCCACACTCCACCGGACTACTTCTGTAGAAACAGCAAAACCAGATGATCATCGGGCAGTTAGAGCACTTAAACGGCAAATCGGGAGCCTTAGAAATTAATCTGTACGTAACATCTAGTTCGAAATGAAGATGCGGCAGCCGCCTAGTGATTGCATGGGAGTTAATAAAGCTGGTAGAATTATAGTTGGTCTTCCAACAGGTTGCGCTGTGGCTACGTTGTTGGAGATGTATACGAAACGAAGATAGTGGGGAGTGAATCGAAATCAAGTCGGGACAGGTTATTTGCAAACAAAAAAAGTCGCGCGCCTAGTTTCCTGTCAAATCGCCTTACTCTCCAGTGAGTTTTATACAGTGGCTCTTGGAGGCGAAGTAAGCAAATCGCAATCCAAATTCTCCACGGGACGACGCGAACTCGTTTCTAAATGGTCGTAACCCGTTTTGGCCTCGGCTCTAAACTATAGCTTGGTCGACGCTTTTGTTCGTACATATGCACATTGCCTCGCTTTACTTTGTAAGGTGTGGTATATTGTCAGCGACTAAGTGGTGCCGACAAAGGGAGATTCGCTTGTCGTGGCGCTTGGCGCGCCCTGTTGCGCAAGAACGGGCGGCGGTGTTCTTTGTGCTCGCGCGCACCATGCGTCCCCTAACGGTAGGAACAAGAATGAGACTGCCGTGTTCTAAACGAATGTGTCGGTCCTCCCAACTTCCGCCATCTCGGAAGTTGGGAGGACCGTGTGTGTCATGCCCGTGGGAATAACACAACCGAGTGGCAAGCAGTTCAGGAATGTCACTCTAGAGGAATCTGACCACGCAGGGGCGGAGCATCGTACGTGCAGCGCTTGTGACAGATCTCCGTCGAATATCTCGGTATACGTATGGCCGGAATGGGGCATTCAGCGGTTAAATTCAGAGGCAGAAAAAGCAGATGGCTTTAGTATACGCTGTAGAGAGGTCTTAGTGCATCCAAGAGGTAGCACAACGGCACTGTAAGGCCGCTGAAAACTGAAGTCGCTTTGGTTCCCTACTATATATTGGCTAGCCCTATAGCGTTTCCAAACTTAATGCTCATTATTTCGAAGAGGCCTTCATATGTATGTTCGTATGTCACGTATAACGATACACCTTTTTCGTCTATAGCACTCTCTGCATCTCCTGCTTTCAGTTGTATTCAGCGCAAGCAAGAACGAGGACTCGGAAAATAGTCTTAATAATTCTTGAGGTTTCATGGGTCGAAACCACAAGGTGATTATGAGGCACTCCCGTAGTATAGACACGACATGTGGGTCTTAACGTCCCAAAACCACCATATGATCATGAGGAAATTTGGACCACCTGTTGTTGTTTAACGTACACACTTATCACACCGTGACCGGACCTTCGGCATTTTGCATCCATCGAAATGCAACCGCCGTGGCCAACCCTTGACCTTCGGGTCAGCAGGCGAGCACCGTATATACCGCTATACTACAGCGACGGATCAAGACACGCAGACTCGAAGGCGCATTTGTCCACGCACATGTAGCTCATTTAACCACCCTATAGCATATGTGTGCTTCTGAAGAGAACAGCATGCAGGAGCACGTGGAAATCCCGACATCTATCGACACCCATGTTCCATTACATCGTAAATCCTTCCACGCACTGTGTTTACAGCGCAGTACTTCTATAGCAACGGTGTTCCATCCTTTTGCCTTTGAACTGTGTCGCACGCGAACCTGCGCTTTTGTTGGAATAATAAGAAAAAAGTTAGGGAGGAGCGGGAACAATGGAATATGTGGGACGTTGACCACAGGCCAGGTGGAGGCTGCGCCCTTCCATATGTCTGTGTCCTCTGGCCGTCCTTCGAACCCGGGGTTATGGCTCCGAGACTCCCCTTGCAGAGATGGCAAAAAAAAAAAAAAAAGGTACGCCCTCTCGGGACTAGAATGAAGGTGAGGCTCAAGGCCGTCGTTTCTTCGCATTGTGAGGGAGACGTACGGGAAGTTTCACAAAGGGGTCTCCCGTGGATCCTTCTTTTCCCCTCCCTCCGTGTCTGGAGTTCGAACACCCCCTCTCGTACCGCGCATGCGCATATGTCGAGTTCCGCTCGGGGTTCTCCCACTCGCTGCCCCATCTCGTTCGTTGGCTGCACTGCACGGAAACCTTTTCCTCGATTCCTACCTTCCACCTCCTTCTACGGACCTCGGCCGAGCGATCCGTTACCTAAGACGTCTCCCTTTCTTTCTTTTTTTTCTTTGTTGTCGCATTCAGCACGTGTTTTGTAATTCGCTTCCATAAAGGGCCGGGTTCGGAGCTCGACGCCTTTTTCGATGAGTGCTGCACCCTGAGGAGGAAGATGAGAGTTTTAAAGAAATAAATGAGCGATAGAAAAAAGAAAACAAATCCTGCGCATGGCCCGGAAGAGACGTGCTCAGCGGCGGACCGCTTTGTGTCGCCATTTTAGAGGAATCGGGTCCTGCTTTCGTCCTCTTCTTCTTCCTCTTCTTGCTTGTTGGCGTGCCCCCTTTAGCTATCGGTGGAAAAGGTGAGGGGTAGGAAGGGTCCTTTGTCGGGCACGTCTCTTCTTCTCGGGGTTTGCTTTCTTACGCTGCGATCTCTTGGCTTGCTTGGTACGTTTTTGCTCCCGCGCAATTTAAAACCCCCCAAGAGTGACATTCTTTTTTTTTTATGTGGCTCCTTTTTGAGATTGAGCTCCGATTGTGCATTTCCTTGACTGTTCCTACTTTTATTTTACCGAAGCTCCTTCGTTGGGGGCTCCGTTGTTTGCTCAGAACGGGCTTTCTTTTCCGGACACGTGCGTCTTATGTCACCCCGACCCCGCTTGGAATCAAGGAACGGTCGCATTGCTGTATAAAAGAATGGCGGCGCCATCCCCAAAATAAAGATTGCGAGGAAGTCCCCACTGGCGCTTAGCTCCGCGAAGAACTGCGATCCAAGTATGGAAGCCCTGTCGGCTAGGCGGTGTTCCGTTCCTACACGTGCAGCTTTTATTGCCGCTCTTTGCATGTACATCCTTCCCATGGCCTTTCGAATATACGCGAACCGTGTAATCTCGAGGTAACGGAAATCCCTCGTTTTCCTCTATCTTATGTTTACCTTGAAACACACGTACGTACTTATATCACAGTCTGAGCACGTCGATAAATTGCATGCATTCTCGGGACGATGTGATTCTATAGCGCCTTGATCACAAATCTCGCTCGTAAATGCTCGCTGCAATCGCCAGCTCGTCTCGCTAACGTGCCGAACTGCAGTATCGGCTGAAATGTATAATCCGAGCTTATAAGACGTTTTCGTGAATACAGGCCGAGATTCTCACGTCACGATCAACATTCGCTTTACAACAAAGTATGGTGTTCCATTTCATATTATAGCTCTATCGTTTTGCAGTAACGCAGTGGTGGTCCGCGTCGTCAGTTGAAGCGGCCGTGCAGATTAATTACCGCGTGTACTGCGAGCTTAGAATCGAATATTGGGTGAGTTAGTAATGCATGATTGATTGATATGTGGGGGTTAACGTCCCGAAACCACCATATGACTATGAGAGACGCCGTAGTGGAGGGCTCCGGAGATTTCGACCACCTGGGGTTCTTTAACGTGCACGCAAGTCTGAGCACACGGGCCTATACACCATTTCCGCCTCCATCGGAAATGCAGCCTGCGCAGCCGGGATTCGAACCCGCGACCTGCGGGTCAGTGTAGTTGAGTACCTTAGTCACTAGACCACCGCGGCGGGGGAGTTGGTAATGCTAGTAAAGTTTAAGAAGAGTGCTAGAGAAATACTGCACAAGGTGAAGAAAGCTATCGGACCCTGCGCTTGTCCTGTCGTTTTTCGCCTCGTCCCATGTTTTTATGCGTCTTTTTTAAATCGCCATGTGCTCTGAGCTCGTTCAATGCGCGCGAGCACTGTGTGCCTTCATTTCTCTATAATAACTATGCGCGGCAAATTGAAGGGGTCGATGCCAAAAAAAAAGAAATAACAAAAAAAAAGGAACAACAACGGCGTGCGTGGCATGCATTCGCGAAGGAGGCATCACCGTGGCTGGCGGAAACATGGGCGTGCGGAATGCGATTCCGGGTTGCCCACCTTCCGCCGCTCCTGGACGCGCAGTTTTGCTGGCAACCTTCGCGGCCGGCCGGCGCGCGCTTTTCCGAGAAGGTGTGCCCGCCTCGACCCGGGGCGTTGCGCACCACCTCGTGCAGCCTGTTTGCTCCACGCGTTGCCGCCCAGAAGCTCGCATATCGCGGCGATTTTCTTTCTTTTTTTTCTTCGGTATATACGCGTAGTATATTTCAAGCCTGACGAATATCTTTGCATAAGTGCGTGCTGCACGGACAGTCTCTTTCCTTCAACATTGCTTCCTTTTCGAATGTGTCTCGCCTTAACGCGTGTGCGTCCCAGAAAAATCGTGTCCGCCCGAATACCGAGAATCGTTGCCTCGGAGCTCGAGAGATGTATACATGGCACACGAGCTTTTGGCGGGTCGCCTGAAATGTACCCGTTTTATCAGTAGCGCAGCTTCCGAATATACATGAGAAAATTTACTCTTTTTTTTTGCCACACGCTCGAGCACGGAACGTTGTTGCGCGAATAGAAAAATTATGAGCGCCTTGATCGTGAGGTCGCGCTTCTTACTTATCCTCCGGGCATGCGTGGATACGCAACCGCGGAAATATTGGTGTCTGTGTATACCACGAGGGGGTCGCTGGCCTCGGATATCTATGGCAAGCGTCTACAAGTGACACAACCGTTTATTAAATTTCGCGAAGCGCTGCACACTCATTGACACCCTTCGTATGACAACGATCAAGGCGCGTGGTACGGCATGCATGCTGTGATGCGGACACCCTCTGCGTCATTATTATTATTGGTATTATTATTATTTTTTTCATTCAAGCGTCTATATAATTCAAGCCGCGGTTGTTGCGACAGCAGGCTGTCGCGCTGTACAGCTGCCGCTTAAAATATCGTCTGCATACGCACACCACTCACTCGAGCAAGTGATCGTGATGGACATCGTCTTCGGGGTTGATGTGTGCACGCTTGAGAGCGGTCACCTGTACCTCCCGTGGTCACATAAATGTGGTGAGAATGGCCTTTAAGTGTAGCTGGCACTTTGCGTCACGCTTGTTTTTTTGGAACATCGCGCGCGAAGCGAGTTTGACGCACAGATGTTTTAACTCTGACGTCGGGGATAGAGACGCCGGCGTCCGCTTAGTTGACCCTTACTGGGAACTGCGCAACACATAGAATTAACGGGAGATGTCTCCTGGAAAATGATGGCTGCTTTTGCAGGGACGACCCCCCGATGACAGGCTGCGGTTGCAGAGGGTTGCGGTGCCCCTTGGGTGCAATTTTGTCGCACTCGCGCGACCCGTCTGGGATGTCACGTGCCTAATATGCGACGCCGCAGGGTGCCGCGTCAACCTGCGACCTGTCACCCTGGCTTGCCCCGTAAACCCCCCCCCTCTCTCTCTCTCTCTCTCTCTCTTTCTCTCTCTCTCTCTCACACACACACACACACACACGTTACCCAGCACGCATACATCGCGCACCCGGTGCTGTCAACCGTGTCTCTGTTGCAACTAACCCCTCTTCTGCCACCACTGCCTTTCCGAGGCGTCCTCGTATACCGTATATGTATAAAACGTTACTCTTAAATCGGTGCAGCGTGTACTAGAAGCTACGGAGCTATGGCACTGCGTAATCACCGGTCGACATTGCGATGTTTTTCATGTAATCCTACTGTGCATGAGCTTAAACCTGTATCGTGGCGGTCAATCAAACATTGTGGGTTAGCCAATCGCGACGGCCTTTATTGGACCGCTTTGACGACCTTGCCGCGTTTTTGATACTCAGCCGCTGATCGTGTGCGACTCCGGATTTCCGACGCGCTGCACGGTAAAAACACACCAGCGCGAAATAGACGTGGCGTGACTCCTTTTTCATGGCTTCGGCTGCACCTTATGCGCCGTTCACCAGATGGCTCTCTCTCCGACTGCGCGCCGCACTTTGCCCGAGCCGTGCCGACGCCGCGCTCATGTTGCGAGCTCGTAATTTAACCGCGTGCGTCTCGCGACGAGTAAACCAAAAATAAGAGATGACGTGGGAACGAAAAAGAAAAAAATAACTCGTGCGTTGGGCGTATAATAAACGCGACACCTATATACGCACTCCGCTATACCTCTTTCGCACCGCGCAGTCCCCTCTTCGCGCGGCTGCACTTTGTCAACGTGTCGCGGTAGCGAGCAACGCGACGACGCATATGCGACTCGCTGTCGTCGCGACGTGGCACCGGCACCGTATGCATTCCGGCGGCCATCACCATCCGCGACACCGCGTAGGATGAATACAGGCTGTATTCGTAACCCCCCCTCTTTAACTTCCTTCTCGCCCGCGCCGTCCTCGATGGGACGCGTGGGTTTTTTTGCAAAGTGTCCACACGCATGTCTTACATCACGTGGGCCCTCGTGTTTTTGTTTTGAGACTCTCGTAAAAGATCGTAACCCCCTCTCTCTGCATGTTTCGCCGCGAGCGAGCGACTTGAACAAATAAAAGAGATGTCTCGCGTTCCTCGTGTAATGTTACTATGCGCGCTGCTTGCATGCCGTCTGGCCTTCGTGCAGTGTCGCGATGTCTGCGCATAAGGTATCAATGTTTACGGCCTTGTAGTTTGTGCTGAGTGCCCGGGAGTGTACTGCCCCCACCTACCCCTAACTGTTACCGGTTGTTTGGGAGTGTCGCATCTTTGGTACACGTCCGTGAAAAAAAAAATAGGAAAAAAAGCTAGAGAGACGCGTTGACGTATAATCGTATGCACACAGACCTTAGTGCAGGTGAAATGGATTTGCCATGTCTGCGCTGCCAGCTATTTAATATTAAAATTTGCTCGCTGTTTACAAAATTTATGCAATGGCTGTTTTGTTTCGGGATTCGCCGGCAATGTTACGTCGTCTCGCGTTTTTTTGCTAGCTGGAGAGCCCTCAATCATGTCCGCATTGTACGCTGTCGCGTCAACTGAAGGTCTAATCGATCGGTCCTTCCAGAGTGCTGTGGGATGTAATATTTCATATTTGTTAGGAAATGATAAAGTTGGCATATCGTGGATGATAGTGCTTTTGGGTTTCGTTGCGTTTGTCACGCTTGGTATATTAAATTCGTTGGACGAAAGTTGGCGTTAGTGACCTTTTGGGTATACAGGGCATTCCACAGACCAGTTGTCCGCACGAAACGTAATAAAGTTTTCAAAGCCTTCTGGGCTGAAGAAGGACTAGACCAGACAAACTTTAGTGTCGTATTCTTTTCAATTTTGCTCTTTTTTTCGCTGTTTTTTGTCTTTTCTCTCGCTCTTTCTTTGTAACATCTCTTTTTTATCAATATTTTATTCCTCTCACCCTTTTCACCTGCACAGGGTAGCTAGCCGGTCTAAGAACTGACTAACCTCCCTGTCCTTCAGCTTACTTCTTTCCTCCTTCTCCTCCTCCTCATCGTCATCATCATCATCTTCTCTTCATCTCCCTCACCTCCACGGAAATATTTGCACATAAACTGCAATATTTCTTAGCTCCTCATCAAACCTGTGGAAGAATGGGTTGCGCCTTTTGTGTGAGTCGTTCTACCTGTACAGCAAGTCACAATGAGCGTCGTTCTCCTAGCATCGCTTAGTCACGCTTCATTCCAAAGCCATTTTAGAGGGTGGCTTGCGCTTTGTGCTGCACTTATTGCTAGTGTTTGAAGCCCTCTTTCGGAAGTCACTCAGAATAACGCCTGATTAGCTGTATATAATGTTACTCTTTCCCTAGTACGTGGATATATAGGGAAGACCAAGGGCTTTTTAAGGAAGCATTGCTCTCTCCGAGTAACGTGCTCTGGTGACAATCCGGTGCCCTTCCCTCGATCGTCATGTGTTAATTCACTATCACGTAGCGCGCTCTAAGTAGCATGTGCTGATATTATAGCTCCAAGATATATCGTTGTGCCGAAATATATGGCTTTACGTGTGTGGTCAGCTGCTGTCGAACGACACTGCGGACGTCCGAGCTCGTGCGCACGCGTTATGGCACATCTTCCGCGCAGGACGATTTTACTCCCGCGCGTGTGACTTCTGTTCATTTTGTGGCCGCTTATAGCGTGGGCAGAGTGCAGCGTAGCGCGGCAGCCTCGCCGACGCTCTTCTTTTGTGCCGAACCACTTCGCGCGTTGCGTACTTTACTGCGAGTATTCCGCTTCGCGCGTCAAACCATGAACGCGCCATATTACTTTCGGGCTGTGCTCTTGCATGCTGTGTGGCTCGAAATGGGGTCCAGAACACAAAAGAAAAGTCAAACAAACAAAAACGGAGGCGAGAACGAAGGAGCGCCTCGCTTAAGCTTCACGCCTGAAACTCTTTTCCTTCAGGAAGGTGAAACGGCGCGATGAGTTTTAGCGAACTCGTCAAAGGGTGTGAGTCGGCGGTAGGTATCTGTGTCGATGGATGCGCGCTCCGTGCAGCAGATCATACAGAGCTCTACGGCGTACGCACTGACCGCGTTTCATGCGCTACATAAACACAACTGTGCTAGACTGCTCGTCGTTAGGTTGAGTGGGAAGGGGGAAGCGTGCTCGGAACCAGGGAAGTTTCCTCGTGCCAATGTCGATAGCACAGCTTGCTCTGAATACAAACTTTGTATGTATGTTCAACGCGAGTTTACTTTATCGCTCCCGACGCGATGCTTCGCATCGCATTTCGAGTCTGACTTGGACACACATCATGACATGCTTCGGTAAGCGAAAGTAATGTGCAGTGCTTTTAATTTGACAACGTATACATTCATGGGGAGCACTGACTGACAGTTCTAGCGGGCAGCAGCGTGAGCGAGGTTGTTTTTTTTTTTTTTTGCCCTATGTTTTTCTTGCTTGCCTTGCTCTGTCCAGCAAGCCAGAGTCCAAACTAAGTTGCTTTTTTTTCATCACTTCTATGCGCGCCAGAAACAACAACAACAACAAAAAAAGGAGAACCGTTCTCCTGACGCATAGAGTTTTCTAAAATCAACCAGAGGGGACTCTGCGATCGTTTACCGACCATGACAATCATGGGTATAGTACAATGATTTGCCTATATAGTCTTCGTACTTGCGGGTGCCGAATCGCACTTGTGGCTTCGTTTATTGCTGTTTTTAGGTTTTGTTTTGAAAGAAAGAACGAACGCTTTTGAACTTTGTGGCCCGATTTGAAATGTTAAGTCTAAAAGATTCAGGTGGTGAAGCGCAACCGCTGTACATTCGCTCATTTTTGCCTCGTGAGAGAACTTCTCCAAGCCACACGAACACACACGGAGCAAAAAGTACGAAGATTTAGACAAATCCGTGTACTATTCGTGCCATGAGTTGTAGCTCCCATAAGCACTAGCTTCAGAGTTCACTCTAGTGAATATATGGGAAACTTTATGCCCCGACGCTGCGCACTATATATAATAGTTTAATAAGCTGCGTCGAAAACCGTTATAAATACCTGTTTCAAAGCCAACCTTGCATCTTTCGAGGGCGTCCAATGATGGCGGATCCTAAGTTTAACGAATGTTATCGATGTCATCTTTGCGTAAAAGACAAGCACAACAGAAGTTGGGTTTCGTAACGTCCACATTCCTGTTGGTTCAGTTTTTGCAGATAAGCTATAAGCCGCCTCCGCCCCAATTCTTTGTCTCCCTTACCGAGCCGTCTTGACACATATCTAAACAATCAATGCAAAGAGCTGCATGCCAAAGTCGCGCTGTTAGTAGGCGAAAACGGTTCGTTTATCGGTATTTACGCGTACAACGAGTCCCGTGCTATTTGACCCCGTCGTTTTTTTTTTATATTAATCAATCGGTAATGTAGATTTAGACATCGATATCAAATACTGCGTCCCCATACGAGCGCTACGTGCCGCACCGATAAGGCCTCTGACATTTCATATTGCACCAGTAATCGCAGCAAGCTAGACGAGGTCGACAAAATGTCGCCTCCTTTATTATTATCATTGCTTTTAGCTAATCCCAATGTTTCGGCTGAAGCTGAATTTGCATTCGTTAATGGTTTATAGCGAGGCCGCTTAATCGGCGCCGTGGTTTCATTGTGTGTCTTCATCCCTGAGCTTAATCAAGAACTCCGGCTCCTCCTCTTATCCTCGGCATCTTTCACGTGGCGAGCGTGCGCGATCCGTCATCGCGGCTGGCATACGGGTATTATACGCTCGCCGCGGCCAACCGCAGCAGCAACGGAGCCGAGAACGAAGCAGAAAACGACCGAATCCGGTCGCTTTTCGAGGTTGCGATTCAATTCCTCCGAGCGAGAACCGGAAATATCGGGCGAGGTTTCGTTCGGGATGTATACCTTCGTGCTATCTCTCGGGTTTGGCGGCCACTGCCTCTCTCGCCTCTTCCAGAGGGAGCCCCGCAAATCTTGCGCCCGCACAACCGGCAAAACATGCAGCGCACCTTTTTTTCTTTCTCCTTCAATCCTATAGACCGCTTGTTTTATTCATGATCCCATTCCCCCCTCTCTCTCTCTGCCTGACTCTATCCTTCACCAGGCTCTGAGCTTCGTCCATTTCGTGGTGCCGGGAACGCGCTTTGCATTCTAATCGAGTCGAGCTGTTCTCTTTCGGTGCAGTCATTCTTTTTCATTATTTTCTAGCCCAGTATATATGCACGCACTTGCGGTCTGCTCTTTATGCTGTCGGAGGCGCAAGCTTTTCGCTTCGCAGAGCGTGCCGTATGTGTGTACCGCACGTCCTGGCCATATAGTTGTTTCCATGGCCGAACATATACTTGGAAGGAGGAGAGACCTGGCAAAGCCGGTTGCCCGATTTCAGGATTAGCGGTTTCTGGCGAACCTCGGCGCGCCTGAAGTCACGGTTCGTGCCGCCGCGAGCGTCCTTTCCTTTCTTTGCCCGCAGATTCGGTCTTGCTTTCTAGCTGGTCAGGTACTACCTTTTCAGCAGCCCTTCTCCCAAAACCTGGGACGTGCCGTTTTACGACCTTTATATTGCGCGATGTTGCCCGTTTGGCGACGCTGACGCAGTTGCCTCACGCGCACCTTACAAAGAGAGAAAAGCTCGCTTGATGGATGATCGCCTCTGTGAAGAGCGGCAACCCACATGGCGCGTATTTGCGACGTATTTCAGGCGTCACGCCGCGTTTTGAGCGCTGGTTTCATACATCACTGTGAGTTCCTCGGGGTATAGCTCCTTTGGAGCAGCCAACTGAAATCACCTTGTGATGCAGGGTTGATGTGTCTGTTCTACAATCTTTGGTCTATACAGTTTGCCTGAAGCTGTTCTGGTCAGGTGCATTTCACACTAAAAAAACGTTGACCGTGACGGCCATAGCGGTCGATCGTCTGCACAAGTATCGCCCCCCTCCCCTCCTCCTCCCCGGCCCCATTTTTTCCTGTTTTGTGAGTTATTTCACGTACGGAGGTGGGTATTTATAACTTGGGAACCCCCAAAAACAAGAACTACTTTCCTCACCTCGAGTCACGCATTAAGTCGGCGCTCCTACGTCGAGCTCATTGGCCGACTTCTATAGCCGCTTATCGCGGCTTGAGTGATGGCCCGCGCGGTATACATAATATGCCCATAAGGTTCCAGCTCTTATCTCTGCTCCTTCCTCGGTTCTAGTACGACCCACATCCAAGGAGATCCTTCCGTATTGCGAGATTAGACACTCGCTAATTGACTGACGCACACGGCCTTCTGAAGCTGCGCCGATTTTCGTACGGTACGCCGATACATCGGCGCTCCAAGAGTGTGGCGCCCCCGTAGATAGATCAAGGCGGCGCTAATGCATATGAGCGTCGGCTCCCGGTCCCGCGAAGCTCGTATCACGCCTCCGTCCGTGCTCGGCCCTGCATGATGGCCCCCGAGCTTGCAATGCTCGCGCGCGGGGCGGCGTTTTCTCCGGTGTTCCTCTTCTCACAAGCGCCATGATCTTCTTCCCTTGCACTTGACCATCATGGCTGCTTTCGAATGGGGGAAGGAGAGAGCGTGTGCTACAGGGGCTTGCCGATGCAGTATAGGGACCATAGATGCAGGGTCGAAGCGCGGCCTTGCCGAACACTGATCGGAGTGTTCCCCGCCCAGCGCCCCGCTTTTTTTCTTTCTTTGATTGTAGATGCTCTCTCCCTCGTTGTACGATGATCTCCCTGGGACTTCCTTTTGCACGTTTTGTTTGCGCAACTTAGACGTGAGCACGAAAAAAAAAAAAAAAGAGGGCGCTGGGGGCTGGGTATTTGGGATGGGCCTGTCTTACTTCTTGTGCTACGGCCTCCGGGCACGGCTGCTTCACGCAATCTCCCTCTTTATATTCGTACTAGAGGGATGCGAGCATGAGTTTGCTTCTGTTGCCGTGTGTTGCATCTATCGCGCTTGGCAACGCCACCTATGTGGGAAGGCAGTGGCTGCAGGTGAAGAGAAGAGCTGGCTGTTGTGGGGGCACACAGCATAACGCGTGCCACTCGTAATTACTGGGCCTGGCGGCCTGGATGTGTCTGTCGGCGGCCATTTGTAAAAGCTGTGCGGGAGCGTTATACAGTAAGATAACTGTGATAAGGAGTGTGTACGTGCCATTACTGCATGGAAGCGATTGCATATGGGAGAAAATCAGTGAGCTCGGCTTGGAGTGCGAGTGACTTTCGACGTCTCCGTGATGTTTGAGCATGTCGTCGCGGGGTGATGGACATGTAAATGTTGTAAGACAGTCTCTTGAAAGGAATCTCAGCTTCCAAAGTTCAATATTTTATGCGGGACGTGCATCGGAAAAAGAAAACTGTAGATATACATTCAGTTCTGGGGCAGGGTTCTAGATCGCAGATTTGCTACCTCCCCTCCCCCCTCGCTATTTTGTAGTACACGTGATCATGGTGTTTTGCTACTGATTTGCTGGTAGACGCTACAAACCGAAACTTGGCTACCGCTCCACTTTCTCTCTGTGCTCGTCCCCTTCAAACTTGTCACGCTTAGTTGAATTAGGTGGCGATTGACAGCTGGGAAGCAAGAGGCCCAACTTTTAAGCGCCTGGCTTTAGCGGAGAGGTGCAACTTTACTGAACCAAACAACGTTACGGGTTTGTAATTGCGTCTTTTCATTTCTTTATTTGTTCCAGGAAACACTTTTCACGGTATTCCTCTTCGTGAGTGAACAATTCAGTGTATACGCAAATGCTGCGTAACCCCTTGTTCCCTGCCCCTGGCAAGTGGCTGCGTGACCGCGCCTCCTGCTTCGCGCTTTTTGACGCGTACGGGGGAAGTGGGAAGGCGCCAATTATAGGTTCAGTGCTGGCGCACTCGTCGCGGCCTGCTTCTGGCGCCGTGTTTGGAGGATGGCTGCTGTGTAATTACGTGTCGCTTATGCGAAAGTCTATAGAACTTGCTGTTTCGGTTGTGACAGGTTCTTTAACTTCTTTTCTTCTTCCTTTTTTTTCTGTCTTTGCAGGTAAGCCCTGTCAAGAATTCTTGCCGCCGTTTCGGCGGAGCGTGTTCCTTTGCTGCTCCAAGGTAAACTGTCCACCTTTCTTCTGCGTGATTTGCGTCGCATGAGGTTGGCGTTCTCCTACGTCGACATGCCGTTTTGTCACGCAGGAAAGAAACGAACACGCGTTAACCTTTGTGCGAACAACACCCTTACTGCACAGCTGTAGCGCTTGTCTCAAGTGCGCTTAACGAACCGGTCTCGCTTGTCGAGGGACGCGAAGGAAAGAAAATGAGGGTGACACCTGAATGGTGGTAGGCATACTGCCAATCAGGGGGGACGAGGCCTGTGTACGGTGTGCACTTTTGCACGAACCCGACTAAGTCTATAGTCGGTTCGCCCTGTCGGTCCGAAATCTGAGACAATGAAACCTTGAGTCGCGGGTTCGACCCCCGGCCATTTTTTTCTCTGGCGGGCCGCGTTCCTGCACAGGCGTGGTTTGACCAATCGCAGAAAGAAGTCTCGCATACGGAGCGGCCGTATAATGCTATACCAAGCACTCGGCCGATTGTATTATATCCGCGTAGTATCTCGAGTTTATACATAGGCTAATAAGGTAGTCTGTAACAGGGATTCTTTTGTTATATATTTATTTAGTCATTTATGGGATCGAATCTCGGTAGCGGTGGCTGCTTCTCGATGGCTGTGAAATGTTGGAGAGCCGTGTGCTCGTTAGATTTGAAATTTAGGTGCACGTTACTTTAAGTGATCAATATTGCCGGAGTCCTCTACTACATGACGTATATAATCGTGGTTTGGTGACCGGAAAATCGTAACAAGGATTATTATTATTATTATTATTATTATTATTATTATTATTATTATTATTATTCGTCGAGTCGTTTGTTCCTGTCACGATTGGCCGCCGTTAAACCTTCGTTCCCCCAGAAGAGCGGGGCACGATTATACTAATAAATCGAAGCTGATCTCAGACCACCGCTTAGAGACCACCGGCCAGTACGTGTCGCGCACATTGCACGAACTGTTCGCTTTCAAAACAAAACAAAACAGTCGTCATTAAAATCCAGCCCGTCTAACCAACCCAATTGGCGCGCGAGGCCGCACCGTTCTCACGCCGGACGCGCACAAGACGCGGCTCTGTGCGCCTTCTCGTCGTCGCGACGATGGCGGCGAACGAACGCTTCGTGGCGTCCCATCCACGGCGCACGCAAAGCCTAGTTCGGGTCTCCTTGTCGGATGAACGGCGATGGGGGCGACCGCGTGACCGTGCGTGCGTGATCGTGATATCGATGGCCACCGTCGGTGCCGAACGGGGGGGAATTAAAGAAATTGCTGGAGTGGAAATGATTGCGCAGAAGTGAAGCTGTTCCTCTGGCAAGATGGCGGCCATCTTACTAGGGGCATGATAAGGTATCACCGTTCAGTGATTATGTGTGTTTAGAAAAAGTGGTTAACGATTCAGTATACTCTATAGGTACTCTACCATGGCAGAGCACAAAAGCCGTCCCGGGGGCGACTGAAACGATTCGAATCTGTTTAGAGGAATTTATTCTCATAGACAGTGAACATCAATTACAATCCAACACAACATTGCGACAGAACACAACATCCACAGACACACCAAAAGTTGTTACAAAAAGATATGTGTACATATGAATCTATTTCCGAAGCGTTTCCCTCGAACGCCCAACGAGTTTAATGCGGAAACTTTTTTTCGGGTCACATAGTGCTGAAGGTGCGTGTTACAGTTACTAGTTTTCCTTAGTGAGCCTCTAATAGGAGTCAAAGTTCTTTGAAGATTCAGTCATCCATACTCGTTTCTTTTTGTTATTTCGTCAGGAACAACTATCTTTTAATATAGAACTAACGTAGCATTTACATAACATATCAAAGCAACTTGATTTTCGAGTGGGCACTATCAGAAAAGAGCATGTTTCAGCCATCTCGGCAGTGGCAAAAGCTGGCTTCCCTTCTGCTGGCAAGGCATTGCGGGAGCTTCCACTCCAGCAGCCGGGGGGGATCCCTTCACCAAAGCGGTGTGGCATCATCATCTTGCCTAGTTTCGAGCACATAAGCCTCTTATACTGTTGTAATGAATGAGCTACACGAAACTCGACTATGAGAGAAAGAGAACATCAATCGCGGTGCTCGCTGTTGGGATATGTTCGTGCATGTTCTGCGTGTGTAGTAATGTTGTTCGAGGTATAGCGCATCCAGGTCGGGACGGAGAAGAATACACGGATCACATAAACGGCGCTAACTTTCAACAGATTGTTCAAAGTTACCGTCGTCTATGTGTTCTATGTCTTCTTCTCTGTCCCGTCCTGGATGCGCTATACCTCGAGCAACATGAATAACCAACAAGCCCGTCGTGCAACCTTAGTGTGTAGTAAATTTACTAGGCGCCAAGAACTTGAACATGCAGGAACACAAAGCATAAATCATAACACAATGTGCCTTATCCTGCGAGGTGAATGAAACATAACGCTGAAGTTGTAAACGAGCGGCCGAGTGTACGCTAGAAGAAAAACAAATTAACATAAGAAAGACAACATTACGTATTTCTATTTTTGGTGATTTCTGACTTGCACCGCACGTAACGTTCTTCAAAAATACGCGTTAGCTCTCTATTGAATATCATTACACTCCTTTGAGAGTCGCAGAAAGCGTAACGAGTCTCCGAAAGGGCGTCATTTAGTACCTTTAAAATGGCAGTTATATTCGTGGCAAATCAGGATTCGTTAAAAATAGCAACTGGTAACCTTTATTGTTTTTTCGAAAGTGTGAAGGGACGTTTCAGAACGCCTGGTTGTTCATCGACTGAAGCACGTGGGGGGATCGCGCGTTGTGTACTCGCGAAAACGCGGCATGCCATCTTCTGTACTTCCCTACGGCAAGCCTCGTGCGATCTGTCCCGCGTGTACGTGAAACAGGACCACGGCAGGGATGCGCGGCGACTGACGAAAGCACGCCTTGGTCGTATACTCGTGTACCGCCGAGCAGGCTTCAATTAGCGATGACGTTGCTTGCCCAACGCTCTGTTCTTCTTCTTCTTTTCTCTACAAGCCGGTGGGCGGGTACAGCGGAGTGGCCGAGCTAGAATCACGGGAACAGCCGCGGCGCCCACATATTCATCTGGCTCGCATGCGAGTGCACCATTAAATACGGGCCCATGCAGCCAGTCCCGAAGAGGAAAGCTGCAGGACATCGCGGCAGGGCTTAAATCCAATCGTGTGAGGCGCGCCGACAGCACTAAAAGAGTATGCGGGTGATATGTAATTGGATTATGCTCCGTTGGTTAGAAGGGCTATTGCGTATCGGTTATGGCGGTTGACACCATACGAATGCGCCTGCATATTATCGGGTTTTTTCGTTCGTCGTTTTATATAGTTGTGCTGGTGCGATGTGTTTGCTAGCATCTATCGATGTGGGTGGTGCATGTGCATAATACATAAGCCCGAGTGGTCGCAATTTATAGCGGGTCAACTAACGAAAAACTCTAAATCATAGCTTAAAGAGGAGCAAAGGCTTGCGTGTACATGTGTGGCAGGGCGCACTTTCGTATGGACACAATGACCCGTAAAAAAAAATATCAGTCCGACTAGGCAGTATTCATGCATTGTCTCGTACACCGTCGTGACTAGAATTTTACTGCAAACGTTTCGATCTTGGCGCCATCTTTGTCTCGTCTATTTAGGTCACGCGCCTCCGCCACGAGGCTCCTAACTGGGCTTTTATGAACTATAACTTAGGCCGCATCTTCTCGCGCACGTTTATCTCTCGTGTCTGGTGCAATACACGAGAGATCTTATCGCGCTCTTCTAGCGCCCATAATGTATCGGCGAAAGTGCTTTCACGAAGTGCTAGTTTCGCGTGCCCCTCCCGTATCGTGCGTATTTGTGTGTGTGCATCAGGCCCGTGCATCGGCCATATACGATGAGCGGCGTTTATCAAGGTCTGAAAGGTAAGTTGGAAACAAGCGGAAAAGAAGAATCACGGTGGGTTTAACGTCATTTGGCAGTGTGCAGCCTTTTCAGGCTGCAAGAGGGCGCTACTGCCGCGTCTTCGCTCGTCGTTTTGTTTTTTTTGATGCACCAGCGCGTTGCTTTTGTTGCTGTTGCGCCTTCCGTCAAGTTGATGCTGTTTTCGCGCCGGGCGGGCCGCCGCAGCTCGTTCGGAAGCTTTATTTCGCGCCTGGCATGGCGCCTCGGAATCGTGCATTTATACGAACGCGCCACGATGCGCACATGTCATATAGTTTTTTTTCTTATTACTGTGCGCCGGAACTGGCGCTGTTTGAGAAGGGTGTATCTCTCTCTCTTTCTATGGAACCGAGATTGGAGATAGCTTAAAGAAAGGAGGGGGAGAAGGAGGAGCTCTAAGTTGCGGGGAGCGCGCAGAAAACAAAGCACCGCGCTCAGACCGGAGAAGAGATAAGAGGTGAGAGGGAGAAGTGGAAAGTAGGAAGGGGGGCGATGGAACGTGCGGTGCAGTGGTCAAGGTTCTCCCAAAAACGCTTCGTTGTGTCCCTCGTGTGGTATTACGCGGAGGTGGACCTTGTTCCGATCGGACGGCTTCATCGCTTCCTTTCGATAGTTTTTATTTATTTCACCTTTTTTTTTGTGTGTGTGTAGTTGCTGCATTTTCGCCCATGGTCCATCTGCCTCTCTCCCTCACTACCACTTCTGTTCCCTTTCTCTTCCTCGGAATTTTCATTTGCCGAATTCCACTGGTGTTTTTATTTTTTTATTTTTTTACAAGCGCCCTACCTGTATCTCTCTCCTTTCTCTCCCTTCTCCCCTCCGGATCATTTTGAGTCCTTTAACATGTACAAGTGCGTCGGGACGTCGTCTCCTTTCGCTTTCCCTCACCGCTTTTCTCTTGTGGGTGAAGTGCTATTCCTCCTCCCCTCTTCATGTTGCGAGCTGTGGATCACGCTTCTTCATGATTCCCTTCTTTTGTCTCTGCTCTTTCTGTGGTTCGCTCTCCCCCCTCTCATCTGTATTTTTTCCCCTTAATTCTTTGCTTTCTCTCTTCCCTCCTCTTCCGCCGTCTGATCGCCGTGTTTCTTGCGTCGTGAGGTGCTTGCTACGGGGGCCGAGCCCAACCCACATCTCTGCCCCAGGAAGAGTCGAAAGCAAAGAAAATAGAGCCACCGAGTTCTTGACGGAGAGGAGAGACTAAATAAAAAAAAAAGCGGCAAAGGAAGGTAAAATTGCTCTGGCATATCCTTCGCATCTCTTCTTCCCATCTTGCCGAATTCCCCCTCCGCCCGTCTCATTCCCCGCATTTCTGCTCCACCCTCTCCCTTCTCTTTTATGGTTATTATTGTTTTATTTAACGCGCGTGTTTACAGAAGACCATCCCGATGGGATGCGGTGGTGAACTGCAGTGTCCGTGGAAGGCCGTGATTACTATGATGCTACCTAGTCGTCTGGCGTATACACTCGACGCACCCTCTCCCTCTTTCGTCCTCTCGGAGAGTGAGAGAAGGTCTCGTGTGTGGTGGCGCTTCGGTTTTTCCCCGCGGCGAGCCCAGGCTGTCCTCCCGGGGCGAGGATTTCGGATGACGGTCTAATGAGAGCCCTCGGGCTCGATGCAGCCCTGGCTGCTCTGTACAGCTCGTAGCCACTCGCCGCAACGCGCCGCTTTTTTTAGTGGCGGCGGCTGCACGGGCGAGCCGACGACGCGATTTTGTGCTCGGCGGTAGGTTGCGTTGCGTCCGCGTAGATGCCTCGAACGCTGCAGACGCCGCCGCCGCTAGACCACCCATAGGATGCCGTGGTAACGGCCGCGGGCGAGCGTTGGGCGGCGGTTTGCCGTGTTGGTTGATGTGGCGCTGAATCAGCTTCGACGTGGGTGATGCTATGTATACTCCCATATGGATGGCGACCACCGCGGAGTTTGCTGTTGCGAACTGCTACTTGCGCGGCGGAAGGGGCGAGGAGCAAGACTTTATACCGACCGGGACTGGGTGATTTCTTTTGTGGAGCATTCCTAAAGATGTCCCGCTGTGTAATAATAACATAAACGTGTGAAGCTCCGCGATGAAGCCAACGCCGTGACTCAGGCATTTGCTACCACCTTGTTAACTTATTTTTTATTCGTCGGTTTTTTTTTTTTTGCGTAGCCCTCTCACACTGTATATAACCCAAACCAGCAATAGAGGAGGCGCTGCCCAAACCAACGTTTTCTTGCATGTTACCGCATAAAGTCGTGAAGCCCTTGGTGGTCTAGTCAACATTCACGACCAGCCGTCGTGTGCAATTTCGCATCGGGCCTCGCACAGAGGCAGTAGTCACGTCTGTCCAGAACCGATTATATCGGTAACGCGGAGAATGGGGGTGTGTCCACATACCGGCTGCGTTTCCTGACCGGAAGCGGAACTTCCTGTTCGGTCAGCGCGCGCTAGCCATATTTTTTCGAATCCTCGACTGCTTCCTCTATAGTGCTGAAAGCGAAGCCACTAATATAACGCCGATCACTACGCGAGTTGGTCAACATATACGTCAACGAAATAGTCAGTGTACCTGGCGGCGGGTTACTTTTCGACCCTTGCGGGTGGGGTTCGGCGTGGCAACGCATGGAAGACAGAAAGAGGACACAGCGCTGGTGAAGGTTGCGAGAGCGGCTAGTGAACTTTACGAAGTGCCACTCTCGAACGGTAAGATAAGTTAGAAGTGTGGCAGCTTGGGCTAGTTGGTATGGCATGACGATAGTTATAGCGCGAGAACAAAACGAAGACACAGTTTCGTGTCCTTCTTGTCTCTGTGTCTTCGTTTTGTTCTCGCGCTATAACTATCGTAAGATAAGTGTCTTGAAATGATCGAACAATCGAAAGGTGCGGCTTGCACGCGTTAATATCGCATTCTGAGCACGCGGGGCGCGGAGGTAGGAAACGCCGGAGGATCTCTCTCGCTCCCAAAGTCGAGCACCTAATCGCGCTCGCTGGGCAGCCGCTAATTAACGAGCTGGAAGTGGGCTCGCACAACTTTCCCACCTGTTTCTCGTCGGCACGACCACGATATACCTTCCGGACGGACGTGCGAGCCTCGCGGAACTGGCGAGCTTGGGCCGAGGAAGTAGAACGAGGAGGAAGCGTGGCTGTGCGGGCAACGCCTTGCAGATGCGGTTTGGTTGGCCGCCGACTGGATTGCTGGCGCCGCTTGTATTGCGTGAGTTGAAACTGTGCATCGTCAATTGAAACCGGAGGAGAAAGGGAACGGTGGTTTGCAGGAACTTCGTGACACCGAGTGTATCGCGCGTGGAAGCTGTGGTCAATCGAATAGACAAATAAGGGCTAGTGAACGAGCTTAACGGCATCCGAGTGAAGTCCCTATCGCCGAAGGGAAGAGTGGGCAAGACAGCTATTCGCAACAGCGAATCACAGTGCAGAGGGGCCTGCATATATCGTAATTCCTTCGGTATTTTATGCTAATTACACACAATATGGCAGAACTGCCTTGCAGTAACCCATATTCGCCCTCGGTGCGACAATGCAAATATGCCCCCCCCCCCCCCCCCCCATTTCCTGGACGAATTAAGGTGAACGCCGACTGCCTAATAGTTCCTGTACCAATAAAAGAACGAGAGCGATTCACCACGTTGTAAACTGAGATAAGGCTGCAGGCACGTGCCCTTGTGTCATTTCTTGTTTGATTCCTCGTAAATTGGGATACTGCTTTTAGGACACCTTTGAAACTGATGTTTAAAAAAAAAAACGCGAGGCCGCGATTAGGACGTTTTGCAATGCTCTGCGGTTCGTTCTACACGCAGTTTTTTTTTCTCCAATTACATCTTCCGGTACTGTTCTTGACATTCGCAGCGAAATAATGGATTCGAAAATCGTGCTCCAATTTCTGAGGACATCTGTGGCGAATGGCCTCGAAGTCATGTGGCGGGGACAACTGTTGTTCGGCCGCGATGACAAACGTGCTGGTAAGGGGGCGCCGCTCGACCCGGCAGCGCGCCCTGCATGTCACACGGCGGCCAATTATGCACGTGGCCCCTTTCGAGAGGTTTCCCTTTAAAGCGCGCGCGCATAACGCGACGGAGGCAATCTGATATAACGAATTAGGCGCATGCGGCGCTCCGATTACTGCGCGCCGCCCGTGCATGTGCAGTATGTTTGTATGTATTTATGTGTGTCGCGAGCCTATAGTGTACGGTGCACATGCAGACCGCGCGCCGCTCCGTTCCAGGCCTGAGCCTCCCTCTCGGACGGCGCATGAGTTCTTTTTTTCCCATGGACGTCGGTCCAGTGGCAAGCGGCGTGGAGGTGGCTCGGCGGGCCGCGTAATTCGACAACCGGCGTCCCAAGAGCCGTTGCTAATTGCCCGAAAACACGGTCGCCACTCTGCAAGTGGCCGGCGAGTCGCTGCTGTGTGCCCGCCGTGCGGAGGCAGGCCCTTGTGTCGGAGAGGAAGGGGAGGCCAGAAGGAGACCTCTCTGGGGTGATTGTCCCAGGTGCCACCGGCCGACACAAAGCCGAGACCTTTGTCTCCTGACCCCTCCCCGGTCGACGCGGCTCGCGGAAACAAAGGCAGGAAGAAGGAGCGAGAAGGAGACGAGGAATATGAAGGAGAAGAACCGTCATTCTGTGCTCTTCGCGCGCGCGCGTTCGTTCTTCGTCTCTGGACTCTGTGTATATGCGACTTGGCGCCTCGTCTGCTTTGCTAGGCAGCGTGAAGCACTTCGTTAGTGAGAGACAGAAGGGAGAAAAAGAAAAGACAAAAAAGCTCGCTGGTCATTTTCGCCGGGTTGAACGCTTCCCAAACGAATGACCAATTCCCTTAAGATGGCTCGCAAGACCGCCCCTTCCAGTCCATGGGAAGTCTGCCTAGATGCCGATTTCTTCTTTTATAAACCTGGCTCTTTTGATTGCCGCGGCTTTCGCTTTCTGCTGCGCGCGCAGCTTGCGAAGAAAAACCGAGAAGTCCGCCTCGGCGGTGGTCTTGCCGTGAGGGCAAGTTCGCATTGTAGAATGACGAAATCCGGATATACATATAACGGCGATGTTTCAGGGAGGCAAGATGCTGTCGGCACTAATCGTCGTCCTCCTCACGACTCAATTACGTTCTCTTTGCCTCCAACCTTTCTAGTCGTCGCATCATGTTTTTCCATTCCCGCCGCAACCGATTCTATAATTCTGTCCCCCTCCCGCTTGCCAAAAGCAATGTGGCGTGACTTACCTCGATAATGCCGAACGTCACATATATAGTATGCGTCCCATCGTCCTGCCGAGCTTGGTTCCCGTGAGTTCTTAATCTAATGTGCTCACGTTACGCCGTTCGTGCTGAGTGACCGTGTTTTCTCATACTCGATTCACTCGCACGTGGTTTCTTCGCTGCAGTCGCTACTTTACACATTGTGGACTATATATACCGACATGGCCGCACGAATGCATCTGCATAAGAGACGACGAGGTTAATTTCTTAGTTCGTTGTTCATACAGTGCCTTTGCGTGCTGCACAGGACAGCTTGAGGAGGGACGATGGATAAGGCCTGAAAACAAAGGTACATCTGAGGGCAAACGCCGCGCGGTGAACTTTGGACTTGGACCGAGCTTGGGACGACCAAAGAGCCCGTCCTTTCTTCACGCCTCGGAGCGCCCGCGTGGCTGCCGCTGCCATCATTCGGTACGATCTCGCGGGACTCTTTTTTTGTGTGCGTAATTTGATTGAAGCGCGTTGTCGGCGGCCTGGAAAGACGTCGCGTGCTGCGTTGCGAGCCGCGGGAGGGGCACGCTCATCTCGAGAGGATGCGATCCTAGCTGGCCGAGGTGTTTGCGTGCCTAGCGCTCGTTTTGAGCTTTCTCGCCGAGTCTCCTTCTTCGTGACGTTGTGGGCTCATGGTTGGACTGACTGCCTGCTTGCCGTGCATGAGGCCGCTCGGGTCAGAGACTCCACTCCGGGCTATCGCGTGGCAGAGTTAGGTGCGGAGGTCTTCTTTCCCTCAGGTCTCCTAGCTTTCTATACGGTGCGGCATCGTGCCGACTGCTAACCCCTACTTTTCCAGTGCGGTTTTTCGTTCTTGATATCTGTGTTCTTTGCATACCTTGGCGGGCACAGTTCTTCTAGCTGCAGGCGAACGCGTGCTCTTGCCGTCCGTGCGTATATCCATTGTCTCGCCCGTCTCGGCTCTGCAGCTTTAGAACGGTCGCTGCGCTTTGCATACATCACGTTGGTTGGTGATGTAAAATGTGCGCTCCAGCGGCCAGTGACGGCATTAGAAACAGTCACGGGGGGCCTTTGATGGTATTGAAGCATGACACGTTCAGAGAGATGAGTAGTGCAGGTCATTTTCACCTGGAGTCATATGTTGTGGAGAATCGGAATCGTGGCACGTTACGAGCGCTCCACGCATCACGGCTGTGTTGCGTACGAGCACTGTAATTTGCGTTTTCATTTCGAGGTAGTACAGTGCGCTCCATGTACCCGTTAAGTGGAACGATCAAATACGCGCCTCCCGTAACGCTGGCGCCCTGTAGTCACAAGTGGCCGGGGAAACGGCGTTCGCGCAATACACAGGTGTGTAGGGAAAAAGTCGAATTAGCCAACCACTGCACTTTACATATATTCTTGAAGAGGGAAGGAAGAATATTCACGAAATATTTTTGTTTGTTTTTTGTTCTCGTCGGAACTTCCCACCTCCAGCACACCAGTGCTGTTTCTTGTTGAATCTGGAAGCGCTTTAATTCTACAGGAAAGATCTGTGTTTATTTATTTATTTTATTTATTTAATATTTATTTGATTATTTATTCAAGATTGGTCGCAGAACCAGGCAGGATTGGTACGGAGAGAAAAGTTGCATCTCACAACCCGTCGACGGGTGCTGCCGCAGGGTTTATGACCTGTGTATATTTCACGAAAAAGCAGTACGGGATCCTTCGATTAAAGCTTGCGTGTAAAAACGTTTAAAGAAAAAGAAGAAAGAAAACGCGCTGTCTTGGATCATGAAATGTTTAGCTCGTGGTTGTGCCCTCTACCACGAATACTGCGACGACAGGTGCGCTGCCACACTCGTGGGTGCACGTGCATATATGTCAAACATCAACGCGGTCAACGGTGCAACATAGGTGCGCGTATGCCTAAAATACGCTCCGTACACTGTACACATATGTGCGCCGTGCTGGCATCATGTAGCCGGTGTAGCGGCGCTGTTAAGCGATCGCTTAATTACACCCTCCGTCAATCGGGGATGAGCAGGAAGTCGTTAGGAGCGAGCCGCTAAGGAGACACCCTTTGTCTCGCCCCGAGTCCCTTCACACCGCGTCCGTTGGTCCGGTACTCGCGTTTCGCTTTTTTACATTGTTATTGTTTTCTTTACTGTCCAAGGGAGGGAGGCGATAACCGTGACCTGCGTGGGAGGCCTTTGTTATTTTGGTTGCTTCCCGATATATCTGCATAATGCTCGCCAACGCAGAAAGGTGGCGCCACCACCGCCAGGGGAGGTGATACTGCCGGCACCCTCACTGTGCCCTATACCCCCCCCCCCCCCCCCCTTTCCCGCTTTCGCAATCAACCCAACTATGGAGGCGTTTTGTGCTGCCTATCTCGTGGGGTCATCGAGAGGGGCGCTGGTGCGTGTGGTCAGAGGCCGCCGCGCGTACCGTTTCTTTTTCCGAGCCTTTTCCAGAAGTGGGACTCTCGGCGAACGGGACTCCTTTTCTTTTTTTCGCTGGCCTTTTGTTTGTAATTCATTGTTTTATCCGGGTAGATACCGAACAATGCTTTCTTTTTTTCTTTAACGGTTGCTCGGAGGATCGACTCCCCCAACGAATGTGGGAGGTCGCGCTGAGAACGTATACGCGACTATATACAGGGCGTTTCCAAGAAATGTGTCCGATATTCCTAAAAAAAAAAAAATGACAGAAATGAGGTATCTGCGTGCTACTTGCCGCTTTGGACTTCCTTTGGCAGAAGGCATCTTCAGAGGCGTACAAACATTAATTACGGCAGTAATCATAAAAAAAATTCACACAATTAACTTTAAACAGTGGTAATAGGCGGCCGAGTAAAATGGGCGAATTCAAGCCCTTCCAGAAGCGGCCACTGGGAATCACTGCCGGAGAGACACAATCTGACCAATTTACCTAACGAAACCAAAACCGTCGCACCAAATAGTGCGCGCGCACACACACACACACACACACATTATATATATATATATATATATATATATATATATATATATATATATATATATATATATATATATATGTATATATATATATATATATGTATATATATATATATATATATATATATATATATATATATATATATATATATATATATATATATATATATATATATATATATATATATACACGAATACACGTCGCCATCACCTGCTGTCCCAGTTTTGCAGTCACAAAATAGCGAAGATTTTGAATTCTGAAAGGAGTTACGTTCCGCGAGTCCTGCCTTCGCTCCTTAGAGAAACGTGTGCCGCCGGAAACACGCCGGAATATCCATCAATTCCGCGTGTACACGCAAACGCGCGTGTTATGAAACCGAGAGGTGTGATGGGCGTGGTGGCGCGGCGCGATTACACGGCGCGTTTCTTTTTGGGCATTCGTGCCGACGGAGGCCTCGGTCCTCCTGGACGTCGTTGTCGCAAATGCGACCTTCACGTGCGACGCGCGTGTTTCGCGTCTCGCGGGACAAAAGGGACGTACACCGCGCATTCAACTCCTTTGGAGATGGTCCGTGTGCGTTGTCCCAAAACATTGCCTGCTTCCCCCTTTCCACCCTTGCCGAGACATTATCGCGGGCTTCTTTCATTCCGGCGCAAATTACCCTTTTCGCTTTCAAATGAACAAAAAAAGACAAAGAAACAGAAATGCAACCGGCGCGTGACGGGACTTTCTTTCGAGAAGTCGGGAAGAAGCGGAGATGGGTAGCGAGAGTGCGCATGCGCTCCGCAGAAGAGTTGCTGGAACGAAAGCCGTGAGCTGTTGCGGGCGCCGGCGTTGCGGTCACGCGACTGCGGTGACAGCTGAGGAAGACACGTTTTGTCGCAGCGAATCTGGCACGCCGCCGCCGGCATGCCTGTCCTGCAACGAAGCCCCCCCGTTGACAATGTTGCGAAAAGTAACGGAGTCGTGGATGAAGCTCCTTTCCCCGCCACCCCTTCCTTCCGCGCTTTCTGTTTTTTTATTTCGCTGTGTAGCTTTTTATTGCGTAATGAACGAAATGGTCACGCAACGTGTGTTCTTTCGCGTGGCTGTGTATATACAGGTGTGACGCAGGAGGCAGACGAAACGAAATCGCAAGTACACAGGAGTGAACCCTTCGAGCGCTCGTGGGGTCGTCTCGTTTGACAGCGAAAGCTGTCAAACGAGACGACCCCACGAGTGATCTCACGAGTGATCACGAGTGATCTCCATTGGCTGTCTTATCAGTTACGTCATTCTCGGCGTCGCAGCGCCTTCTCCAGTGCCTCCTCGGCGCTGCCTTCTCATGGTGGTGGGTGGTGGTGGTGGCGGTTAGAGAAAGAATAAGACGCACAATTTCTGCAGTTAAGAAAGCACGGCGCTTCTCATATGGCACGGACAACTCTATAAGAGCGCCGACAGCGGAAATGCGAGAGAGCTCGCATTCGCCGGGCCGATGCTGCAGTCTTGGCGCCAAAACAGACCCGGGATGCTGAGTGCCGACAGCAACTGCGTACCGATGATCCGGCAGCCTTCCAAGCCGTGCTAAATCGCGAACGGCAATGCAAGCGCCGGGGGCAGGCGGAACCTGCAAACCACGCCGCCGAGTTAGCTCGCGATGTAAAATGCTTGCAACAACGTCGCGATGAATAATGAATGCGTACTTCTTGAAAAAAGAAAAAAGGAAAACGCCTAATTTCGTTTGCCCTAGAGGCGACACGGCGCAGCGCCTACGCCGAACAAGGGGTGTTGCGGCGTCAACGTGATGACTGCGCGTTCGCCGGGGCGAGCGCCCGCTTTCGGTGGGAGTTTCTTCAGCGACACTTTGGCTTCGGCTGCCATGCCTGTCACCGCCTGTGGTTCGAAGAACAACCACTGTGATTAACGCATCGCGAAATGCATTTAACCGCTCATTACACTTCTCCATGACCATGATCATGTGAAGCACAATGTGCGGCATGTGAAATAAACACTGTGCTAAACCCAAGCCAGACGTGTGTCTGACCTTATTAAGAAGCACGGACATGTAACCAATAGTTGTGAAAAGCATCAGTGCAGCGTCGGGTTCAGCCCACTGCTAAACACCGGGGCCGTATGTTTTAGCTTTCGCTGGTTAACTATTTGTACGGAGTGTTTGGGCGGTAATTTTTGCTTATTTTACTGTCTCCCCCTTTTACCCTGCGCTTGTCGCATTGAAGAGGTGGCCGTTTGGGACAGATGTACCACATATATTCCTATATAATTTACGACACTCTGCTGCATGTGATGTATATCCTGAAACATATGGTAGAGTCTGCATGCAAGTCTTGCAAATAACCCAACACAAACTGCACCGTATGACCTGGAATGTAACAAGAATTCACAAACAGCGCCTATTCAGTCACCAACCTACAGCGTTAGTGGGAGGCGCAGCTGTCGAGCACGAATCTCGAAGGCTAGCTTTACAGCTCGTGGAGGGCTAGAGGATACCAGCTAAAGCTCGCCGCTACTTGGAACTATATAGGGTGGCCACCTATCTCCGCGCGTGGAAGAACAGCACGACCAAGAAAAAATGAAGTTTCTATATATATTTTTAAAATTTTAAGCAGCGACAACCTGTGATTACTCTCGTGAATGTTCGCGATCTTCGTGCGATCGTCAACGAACCAGTCTCACGGTGTGCCTGGCAGCGCATTGTGCGCACTTCCAATGCTGCTGCCGGTTTCTGCCTGCAAGCGCGTGATTAGACTCGCAGGACAACCGACACCGCGGTTGTTTTGCATGCGCATACAAAAGACTCGCGCCTTCCTATATTTTTTTTTTTGTTTTTGGCGTTGCCCGTTCTCCTAAATGACTTTTTTTTTTCCTCTTTGTGGAAAGGGCCGTGCCTCGTTTAGCGCCGCTTTTCATTACACGCACACGCAAAGACCGAGCTTGCGAGTCGCACGAAACCGCCGCGAAGGGCCCATAGACAGATTACAAGTAGGGGGAGAAAGAAGCAAGGAAAGGAGGAAATGGACGTTGCGTTCATGCGTCCATTCGTTATCCGCGCTTTCGTATTCGTCTGCCAAACCATTTTTCAGGCTAGTCTTCTCAAGAGGGGCTCAAAGGAACGAAGCCATTGCTCATATACCTCGCAGCGTGCATCTTTTGAAGCCGCGACTTCACTCCTCAGTTGTCGCTGACGACCTCGCCTGCTGGTCTCGCCTGAGTTGTCGCGATCATCAACGACGCCACGCCGTGTTTGTCGTCGTCAACTGCCCTAGCGCGACAGTCGATTCTATAGGCGTATAGTGTCTGGGGAGGCGGGAGAGGACTTCGAGGTGGAGGGCAACATGGCAGTGTGTCTGCTGTCATACACACCGGATGCTCTTTGTTCCTGCGGCGTGAAGAACAGCAGCCGGCTGTGTATTTTCCCTCCTCGAACACGGCCCGAGCTCGTTTCCGATCTGTCCCGCGCGGAGAGGTGGAGGAGAACTGCGTCGAACGTGACCAGTCTCACCGACGTGGAGGCGTGGACACGCCTACGCACTATACGTCGCGGCGGCAAGCTTGCCAGCCTGCTGTACTACCGCTGCTCGAGTTTCTTCTTTGTCCCATCTGGACATTCTCATTTTATGCTGCCGCAGCATGCGGTTGCGCAAGCAGTCCGTGGCCAACCGAGCGCGCCGTCCATCGCGACCTCACCCCTTTTCCGCGGAGCGTCCTCGCTTGATTACGAATTCGCCGTTTCTATAGGCAACACCGGTCTGCTGGCACGCCGTTGCAAAATCTGTGTCGCTATAGTTATGCCGCGTGCGTTTGGCCCGACCGGCTTTGCTTCGCAACTTGCAGTACCGGGGCTGCTTCCCTTTGTTTCGCCCGTTCGCCGGTGTATCTCTGTGTCGTCGCGTTGTAGAGCAAGCCGGCTCTTACGTCGCCTTTAGGGGCTGATACAAGCAGGTAACCGGTGTGAATGGCGTTGTCGCAGCACTAGGATAAGCTTGTAGCTGCCCTTAGTTGTTCGTTCGGCACGCAGCGATGCGTCGCAGTGTTGGGGACCCGCGCACCGCCGCAGGTGTTGCGTGCTGCGAGCCATTCAAGTCCGAGCGCAGGACGACTAATGAGCGGAGTGTCTTCGCCTTAACGACGAGGCACAGCTACGTCTCCCAGCGTCGATGCCAGATTCGTTTGTCTCATCAGTGTGCCCCAGCTTGAGTGGATGCATGTATATATGTTAAGGTTATACAGAGTGAATGAATCCAAATAGCCCCCACTGGCCTCTGTGTCGTACGCAGCGCGTTCTGCAGCGTCGACATTTATCCTTAAGGCTAAATGTCTTTTCGAGTGCTTATTGTAACTAAGTGTAATTTCTACCGTGCGAACGCTGCGGGGTTAGATCGCTACATAATACGTCGTTGCGTGTTAGTTTGTCCGGCAGTCGCACGGCTCCTCGCAAGCAAGCGTATACAGCGAGGACCCCCCTCTCCCCTACGATGCTTTCATGGACACACCTCCTCGCCCATCGCGTACTCGTTCTTTCTCGCAAGACACGGGACAGGCACGTATTGCACGCATAGACGCGTCGTTACATTGCCGCTATGACCCGTGCGACGTTATATGGCACGTCCACTCTCAAGGGGACCGTTGTCTCCCGCATCCGGTGCGGATCACCGTGGCGAGATCGAGAGAGGGTGTATCCCCTTGGAGGAGGGTGACAGCAGCAGCCACTTTCATTGCTGCCGCACTTCCGCGTGCCTCCCCCCCCCCCCTCTTCTCTGGGTCGTCGCTGTGCTGCAATCTGTCGCACGCGGCACCAGTCAGCCAGAGCGCTGGCTTACGTCTGACGCTGGGAGAGTTCGGCGGGCGTTGATGAGCTGCGGGAGAGGAGAGAACTCCGATTGTCTCCGAATCAGTGGCGCGCTGTTCGTCACAATAGCGATGGTAGAGGATGAGGAGGAGTCCCGATTGGACGCCCGTCTCCTCTTCAGAGTCCAATGATGCGGCGAAGAAGCGTCGCTTTGCTCTCCCGCCCGCTTCGCTTATCACCCTCGCCTTTCTCGCGCTGCGCTGTCGGAAACTGCGGTCAACGTCCCCTGTCGGCTGTGGTGATACTATGACACCAGTCCGGCTAATCAGATTTAACAGTTCGTTTTTATTTTGTTATTGTCATTTTTTTATTCACGCGAGTGAGAGTAGTAATTTCTGAAGCAAACCTCGAGTGTGTGAACAAATGGTGACTGGTATTGAAAGTGCCAGTTACTTTAAGAAGCTTTATTGGACGAAAACGGTCAGTGGTATCTATGGCCTCATGCCATGGGCTCTTGAAATAAATGGATGGACGTTGGGGGGGGGGGGGGGGGGAGGCTGGAATTGCGGGGTGACATAGTCTTTCACTATGCGCTGTATACGACAAAAATTATGGGGGTCATCAGTATTTTTACACCGCTCATTCTCGATCGAGGCACCAATGTGTCAGTTGTTGTGAAGTTTGTATCCCGTTCTTACTTTTTTTTTTTTGATAGGACAGTGTGCGTAGATGTATTGAAAGCTTTCCATTCCATGTTGGACGTATAATATATATAGTTAATAGTGTCATTATCCGCACTTTTTTCCCTTTGCCTTTATTCCCTCATGAAGTCAAGTAGTAATATCGAGCAAGCATGAAGACGGAACAAAAGGCTGGGGCTGAGTGCCGGCTTGAACGTCTTTGTCGGGCTTGCTGCTGGTCTTTGGTTTCTCTTCACGTGAGCTCACGTCCTGTCACGCACTCTTACGCAGTGTCTTTCACGGAGAACGCAAACGTGTGCACGCACACCGCAGGTCTGAGAGCCGCTGAGTCATCTGCCGTTCGTGCAAGCAACATGATGACGCGCTCGAGTCTGAGGTGGCACTGCGCACATCGGTTTACAGATTTACGGAAGTGGCACTTAGCTCTACGCCGCGGTCTGTTTTCGACGAGCTTGAGTCAATCGCGTCGATTCATTACATTTTAATTTAAAGGACAGCACATGGAAAGTCAGTCCTTCGCCCTCAAGGGGGCGGAAGGTCCGTCAAACGCAAAATTGGCATCCTCTTCACAAGAAAAGAAACAAAATCCATAATATTTGTTTCGTTTTCTGTTAATTTGATGCGGAAGTATGATACATTCTTCGCCTTTTCAAAAAGGGAAGCAGGATCGTATACATTACAGAGCTTGCGGTGACAAAGAAATGTGGTTACCATGTTGTCTCTCCAGTACTTAAATGAAACTGTGGAGTCACCACTTGCGTTGGTTATACCTTTCGTGCCAGCTGCAATCAATCTCAGCCACAAAACTTACAAGTCGAAGCACGTATTTTTATAGGCATTACGCAATGTTACTTTTGTTATGTTCCATCCGTCTGCTTCCTGCTGGTACAACGCATCAATTCACGGGACACGGCTTTAGATCGCCCTCTCTGATGGCCGCGGGGAAAGAAAAAAAAATATCCCCGTGTTGATTGCGTTGTTGTAAGACGACGTATATATATATACACGACGAAGCTCTCGAACGCGTATTTCGTGTAAAAGCGCGGGCGCAATCTTCCTGATCCTTCGAGTGGCATCGTGATGGATTACAGTGTGGTTAAGTTGCGTACAACACGTAACGTCGACCACCCGCCGCTTCGCGACTTAAAACCACCACCGCCTCCAGCAGTTAGGTTTGAGTAATGCATGCCCGCATGGGGGTGCTGCTATATACTTCGAGTACGTTTGTGAACGGCCATAAATCCGGACGCGATGAAGGACCGCCTGCATCGCGAACAGGAAAGACCTCGGAAAGAAAAAAAATTTAGAGACGACCGAAGCATCACGTGGCGGCGGAGATCGCTTGATCGATGGCGTTGCGCCACCACCTCGCGTATAACGTATACCCGTCGATCTACGGCTCTGGAGAACGCTGAGCGTAAATACATACCGAATGATGTGTCGGAGGGCGAGGTTTGTGTCTTTAATATGTGTATACATATACGTAATTTCATGTAAACCACATTGGCAGTAGTTAAAGGAATGTTTTCTTATTCCTATATATAGAGACGAAAATCGATGCCGCGAGACGTTGAATGCACCATACCAAACCGCTTTCATGCGTGTGCGTCCGTAGCTGCGTTCGTCCGCTTGTCAAAGGTACAAAAGGGTAAGGACCCATGTGGGGGCACCGAAGCGCATCCGCAATATACGCCGTTGGTCCCGAACTAGCGGTCACTGGGCGAGAGGCTGCAGCCAAGAGGAGGAAGGCTGTTGTTGGTGTACGACGTCTTCGGAATTAATTAGGTGTCCCATTAGCGAGGAAGTCGCGGGATTCGGGGCCTGGTCGGAGGCGTCGTCCCGTGTCGGTGCGGAGCCATTGTGCCCGTGGCGTAGAGACCGACACGCTTGGGAGGCGATCGAGAGCGCCGGCCCGGACGAAGCCGGGAACACTGCATGCGTCCGATGCCGAGCTGTTGCGGACTACGAGAGGGCCGACCACTGCGACGCCGTCGTATAGGCGCGAACGCTTTCGTCGCATGCTGTTTCGTTTCGGGGGACTCCGCAGATACCGTGGAGTTCGGCTGCTTCTCCGGAGGGTCACGGACGGTCTCTTGTGAGAGCGACCGCGCGAAGCGGCGCGTCGAAGCGTCCAGTTGGTTTTCGGCTGTACGCATGCCCGCCCCGTCGTCGCAGTAGTGAAATCAAGGACATGCCGCGGTCGCGAAAATGACGTTCTGTTCGTTTCCCTCTTTGTTAGGAGAAATCATTCTTTCAAGGGATCTACAACAAATAAGTGACACCGCTGGAACATGGGGCGCTGCTGTGGAATGTGCGAAATAAAATTAATGAAATTGGTTGCAGAAATTGGCGGGACTGAGTTAGAGATTTGAATGGCGTACGGGTCGGCTTCCACGATGCACCTCTCCAAGGAGAACTGTCTGGGTGTAGGCACAATCTATCATAATCCAATCGTCTTCGGAAGCGTTGAAGAGTTCTATACGCCATGATATGCTTAAAAGTAACGTAAAGAACAGCGGCCGCCCATGCGCTTTGTATACCCGCGCTAAACACTCGAGTACTCGTCTAGTGCTTATTGCTCATACACAAGGAGATATATGTATGACCATCTATAAAATCAATGTTAGTTAATGTAAAGGTCACTACAAATAATATAAGAAGCAATACCTTAAGTAAATGCGTCACTGGGGCCACTGCGCATGAAAGGGCATTTGCAAAGTTTGTTTTGCTTTATAGTGGTGACTATGCAGGACAGCTAAATTCATGTATCGACTCTTGCTTTTTCGGTGACGCGGGTTATAGCGTTCCGAGAGCATGAACTCATCGGAGGCGGTTCGGTTGATTGCGGCTGTATACTATAGCCCTAAACTGAACCATGGTTCCGGGGGAGATATACTTAAAAAGGAAGAAAGAAGTACCACACTTCGTCTGTGTACTGTGAACCGATCGTTCTATCGGACGTAATGAGAGGGCAGTGACGGGAGGAGCCCACGTCTATTTTTCCTCGGAAATCGCTGTTCCCGCTGGAGAGGAAAAAAAAAAAGGAAGATGAACCGAGCCCAGCAGTACTGACCGCTCGATGCCCCTTCTCCGCTCCCTCCTCCCGGATCATCATTGTTGCCGCATCAGTTTTTATAGAACGTTTTGCATAACCGCGCTCACGCCGGCCCCCTGATGCACGATTCACATAGCCTTGCACTTCCTGTCTGCCGAGCCGTGTCTGGCTTGCGCGTCACTCCCTGCAATCGCCCCGTCCTAATCGTCCTCGAGAAGAATCGATCTGCAGGAACTGGATCCCTGAATGGCGCCATTGTCGATGGAAAACACCCGCGCTAGCGAGCGAGCGAGCAGCGCATCACATACCGCATTACATACGCGTTCTCCGCTTGTGTACTCACACGTGGCTCAGACATGCAGTGCCTGCCTGCACGATCGGCGGCAACTGGTCATTGGATCCCTTCATTCGCCCTCTTCGTCCCAACGGACGTCCGCCCGGATAATAACACTGCAACGGGGGCGACCCATCACGTGATGTGCGGTTTCGTTTTGCGTCTGGACGTGGCCGCGCTTCACTTGACGACATTGGCTTTTTCTTGCTCTGGGACTGATCCTTCATTCATAACGCAGCGAGTTTTTCTGTTCCTTTCTTTCCCTCTTTTTTTTTTTTGTCGTTCTCAAAGTCGTTATAGTCTGTCGTATCGGGGCAGCTAAGTTTACAGATTGACGAATATATATAGATGGGCAAGGAAGTCTATGAAAGCTGCAAGTTTGAAAGTGCGTGTACATGTGTGCGTGTGAATGAGTGTAGATGCGAGAACCTTGACTGATTGATTTGTGGGGTTTAACGTCCCAAAACCACCATATGATTGTGAGAGACGCCGTATAGTGGAGCGCTCCGGAAATTTCGTCCACCTGGGGTTCTTTAACGTGCACCCAGATGCCAGAACCTTGAAAAATAGGTATACGTATATATAACAGACACGGTCCACTCATAAAATGTGGAAACAGTCGTTGAAGCTAACAGGAAACACCAGTGGGACGTAAGGATTAAGACGAACGAAACTGGTTGTCTGGCTGGTTCGCGCACCTTGCGCTGGAAGAAAGGGAAAAAAAGGACAGTAAAAAATATACAGAGGAGTGGAGTTCAGAATTGGCTACATGTATATTCCGCGTATGGCGAAATTGCGAAGATGAGGGGTGGAACTCGGAAGGGGAGGAATAAGAAGAAGAGTTCCCGAGTAATACGCCGCGTTACGCAAGCGCGTGCATGGGAGCGGGCTCGCGCCGCCAGTCGCCATCGGTCATTACGCACATTGACTTCCGCGCGCCGGTTGGCCGCTGTTTGTTTGTTTTTTAACCTTTGCTTTTCCGGCCAAACTGGCCCTTCCTCCGCGGCTCGCTTCATGCAGCAGCGTCGGGTCTGGCTATGGCCCGGTGTGCACGCCACCACCCCTTCTTTTCTTGCCCGGTGCGTTTTACCGGCAGGCCGCCGTCGATGCATATTTATGAAACGGCTGCTGGTTGCGCGCGAGTCACGTAGCCGCCCTGCCTCGGCTCTCAGTAGTTCTTTATAGTGTAGCCACGGCCATGCTGAGCATGCGCAGAAGCTTTTCGTCTGGCTATACCTCTCTCCCTACAGCAGAGACAAGGACCCTCCATGCTTTACTTCTCTCGCATTGGCCTCCACTATAGTAAGTGTGTGTGTGTGTGTGTGTGTGTGTGTGTGTGTGTGTGTGTGTGTGTGTGTGTGTGTGTGTGTGTGTGTGTGTGTGCGCGCTTCGGGTGAAGAGAATCACATCTATTAGCTAATGATGTATCGAATAAGGATGCGTGTGCTTTGTCGAGAACGTAGGCGTATATATGGACGGAAGCCCGCGTAAGAGACTGACGGACTATAAGCTTGACTGAGTATCTTCCAAGGTTTGCCGGGAACTCATAATTCATTCTGCGTGTCTTCTGTCACGGCGTTATTCCACGATAAGTCCTTGTGAATGTATTCACCGTTTTACAGTCTTTTTCGTCCCCGTCCCCCGATTACCTCTTTCTGCATCCATCTATCTCTGTTAGTCCTTACACGACACTTGTTTCTTCTCGATCATATTCGACACACTGGTGTCGAGTGCAGTCTCTAAGTGCATGGCCTTACTCAGTGACTCAGTGTGACTTACGAGTGAAGTGTTGAGTGTTAGGAATTAAAAAAAAAAAGTGGTGATATTTTCCGCAAACCATAAGGAAGCATGCATGGCTCAGCTATACAACGAAGGGAGTAGTGGAGCAAAAAAAAAAAAGGCAAGAAGTAGAAGAAAACAGATCGGAACCATTGTGCGTGTATTTGTGGCCATCAGCACGTCTACAGCCACCAAGCGGGGAAGGTGTGACGTCACCATATATGGTCGACATTTAGCAGTTTCAAGCGTTAGCCATCATTCTCTCCCGTTCGCTTCTGGAGCTATATAAACAGAGGAAGATAGAATACGCTCACCCTTGTCGTCTTCTTCTATTTTTGTCACTATTTCGTGTCGTTATTCCTTACGTCCTGTGCTAGCCCCGTCGGAGACGTACGTGCGTGACTGCTTTAAGGTTTGGCCGCTTTCGAGTGTGTCAACTTCTGCCATGACCTGCCCGAACCGGGCCCTCGGTGTGTATTTAACCGTCGCCTCTAATAACCACTGGGTGTCGCACTGCCGGCCGGAAGTGCTTCTTCTTTAATATTTATATAACTTTATTCCGCTTGTTGGCTTTCTTTCGCAAGCTACTCGCGGTGGCCCCCCGCCGCGCTTATTTCCTTGAATTGCCCGGGCTTTGCTCTTGCGCAGTTTGAAAGAAACAGCCACCATGATAGCGGGTATGTATATAGAGGGCATAGTACGCTGGAAACGAATTGACAAGCCTTGCAATCGCCACCGGGAATTTTACTTTTAGCTCACGTTTTAGTTTATATTTGTATTGATATGCACTTTGTTCGTGGCCTAGAGTTTCACGATAACAACAACAAAAGAATTCTGCAACCCATGATCTGGGAGCATGACTCATATATGACGGGGTGAGGAGGGGTGGGGTGTGTGTGAATGAGAGTGAAAGGACAGAGGAGAGGGACATCTCGAGAAACGAGTACACACAAAACCGAGCGTAAGGACACCTTTCGCACAATTAGAAAATCTTCTTGGTTCATGGCGGCCATAACCCAGCACATCTTGCGTTTCATGCAGACGCAAATTACTCGACGACCGCAGCTGCGGTGGGCTGAAAATGGTAGGCAGAAATAATGGTTTTGTGTTGGCTTTTTTTTTTCTGTTCGAGTATACCGTCCTTTTTTTTCCCCTTTTTCGCGCCCACAGTTTTTTTTTTTTTAAGAAATCACAAGTCCATCTTCTTACACGTAGTGGTAACGTTATCAGTATCGACACTTGTTCCATAGCATTTTACTCCGTAGCACACATCACGTGCAACGCTATGGAAACTAGTCGCGACACTTCATACAGTCGGGTTCGCATTAGGAACTAGTTCAAAGTTGTAAATTACATCCCAAAATATATTTCCCTTTTCGCTCTTAGGCTCAGTATTAAGTGAGCGTGTCTTTTATTTTACAAGTATACAAACCCCGTTATACGGTTCTTACTGCACGGCTGCATGTTACGGGCGTCGCCTGGAGTTTGCATCGTGCCCGGCTCACGCGAGCATCGACAACGGAGACGCGCGGAGTGATACGTTTTTTGCTGACAGAACTTACTGCAGCTTCCACAGTTCTGCACATGATGTTCGAAACAGAGTGGAGAGTATGTTGTCAAGCTCACTACTAAGATATGTCCCTCTCCACTAGGCATAACTCTCGCACGTCTTCTTTCGTGCGTGTGGGCATTACAGGTGCTGCTATCATCTATGTGAAACATGTGAATAAATAAATAAATGAATGTTGGAGGAAATTACTACCGTTACCCTTCGGCGTTCTTATGTAAGGCCTTGTGTGCCGCGTGCTCTCGTCGCATGACTCGACCGCGCGAGGGCGCGCGTGGTGTGGCCTCTTCTACCACTCTTGACAGAGGGCGCCCGTCTGACCGATCGTGCGGCTAACTTGCGAAGCGAAGGGCGCACGACACTCCTTAATTGCGCGTCATGTATACAGTACACAACGAAGATGGAGTCGTCGTCCGTCTTCTAAATATATGCACACGCATGCAGGCTACATACTCGTGCTGCGTCTTCACTCACTAACAACTATAGCTTCACTGCGGAAGATAAAAAAATTCCGCCATATCCACGAAGTGAATGATGATGAGTGGGCGAAGCTCCGGAGGTAAACCTGGTAAACCATGAATCCTCTGTACATTTTGCCCACTCGATTTTATTACATCGCTCCCCCTAGCGTACGTCGCCGCACTAAATCGAACGATTGCCTTCAACCAATGACACGCGCCATATGTGACATCATTCCTATTTTATAAGAACTCGCGTCTTTCATCAACTACAAGTACCGCTTTCTAGTTTATAACATCTTGCATCTTTTCATCATCAGCTACAAGTACCACCATCTAGTAAACACTACAAGAACTAAACGAGAGGTGGCTACATACAGGAGACGGTACCGCCACCTAGTGAACACTGCAAGAACTAAACTAGAGGTGGCTACATACAGGGGACGGTACCGCCATCTAGTGAACACTGCAAGAACTAAACTAGAGGTGGCTACATACAGGCTACAGGGGACGCACAGCCCACGCCCTAAGGAGCTTCGCCCCTAAAACGATAAACGAAACAAACATGCATCGTGGATCAACGAACCATAGCTGCAGTGGATACGTGATATGTATACTCCTCGGACGTGTACGGGTATATTGGTTTGTCGCGATCGTATAATAAATGCGCAGGTGGTCGTTACGAGCCGGCCTCCGAGCCATCGACCGTTCGTTCTGCACCGTAGCTCTACGGGGTCACTCGAGCGGGGAAGAAAGAAGTGTGTCGAGATGCATGGATACATGAAAGACAAGGAACCGGGTCGTGCTGTCGGATCCCCAATCCGAACCTCGGATAGGTTGGTGCTGTTCCTGGTAGTGCATATATACCGCGCCCTATACGTATATGCAGGCATATACAAACAAGCAACTTTCAAAGCGGTCGCGCGTGCTAAGTTCTACGAACTTTCGGCGAAAAAACAAAAACGAAACGGAAGTAGCGCGCGTTTGTGTGTGTGTGTGTGTGTGTGTGTGTGTGTGTGTGTGTGTGTGTGTGTGTGTGTGTGTGTGTGTGTGTGTGTTTAACTCCTCGCGAAAGTGCATCTACACGGTGTCTACCTGCATCTCAACGTAATACTTGTACTCAACGAGTAGAAAGGGCCAGGAGAAAGACAGCAACGGAATTCGTACGCTTATACGATCGGTTACATTGTTATACTGAACGCTTGCGTGCGTGGCATTTTCGGACTTTGTTCACTTGGAAATGTACACAGTGGCCGGAATGCTCATAGCACTATACTGGTTAGATATAGTTACGACTCTCTTAGGCAAACTGGAGCTGTGCACGAACAGAGGCCAGCAAGAGTGCTCATATTCGAGTGTTTCCTTTAACATCCATTCTATACGCGACCGTTGTTCCAAGTAAAATGGTACTCTACGCACAAGTAGGACTGGGCGGAGACACGAGAAGATGCGAACGGTGCGGCGTGCGTTTAGTCGGTTGTTATATCGTTCATCCGCCGCCGGGTGAAACTTCGTTGTGCCTGCAGTATATAGTTGCGGAATCGGAGTTCACGATCACGCTCGGCGTGAAATGTGGGCGGGCACGTGCGGTCGCAGCGTTGCGGTCTGCGTTTGGGTTTCTGCGTTTCTGCAGTTACACTTGCATTTTTTTCCCTTCTCTCTTTCTCCTTTTCTTTCGCATCGTCCCTCCTCCTGCCAGCATTGGCGACGCGCTGCTATACTAGCGGTGGTGAGGTGGCCGTTGCACAACGGGGTCATCTCGCCAGCGGCTACTGGAATTCCGTGACTCGCGCGCCTCACCGTGTGGCTGCAGTCGCATCCACTACACGAGTTGTTTGGCCGAGAAACGTTCGGTTCTCCCTATCCCCCCTCTCTGTCTTACTTTACACAACTCTGTAGCTTTTGTTTTTTTTTATCCGTGTTTCTTGGGTATTTCGTAGTGACGCCTGTCGTGTGTTTGCAGTGGTGCGTGAGTGTCTTCTTTGTAATTTCTTCTATGTTGGTTTTCCTCCTTCCTTCTTCTTCTTTTCTCATCTTCCTTTAACGGTTGCATTATTCGTTTCTCTCCGCCCCGCCGCGGTGGTCTAGTGGCTAAGCTACTCGGCTGCTGACCCGCAGGTCGCGGGTTCGATTCCCGGCTGCGGCGGCTGCATTTCCGATGGAGGCGGAAATGCTGTAGGTCCGTGTGCTCAGATTTGGGTGCACGTTAAAGAACCTCAGGTGGTCGAAATTTCCGGAGCCCTCCACTACGGCGTCTCTCATAATCATATGGTGGTTCTGGGACGTTAAACCCCACAAATCAAACAATCAATCAATTAATCAATTATTCGTCTCTAACTCATATAAGGGCTCCAGGCATCTCGATTGATTCCCCTAGCTGCGCGAGTTTTTTTTTTTTTTTTTACGTATCGATGCTGTCTTCTTTCTTCCTTGTAGAAATGTCAGCACGTGCAAGTTGCCAGAGCAAATTCTAGCCGCAGTGCAGCCACGTCACTAAAGTTTAAAAAAATAAAACAAAAAAAAAAACCTATACAAGGCTGGTCGTTTCAGCGTCAAGTGGGCGTGAATTTCTAGTCGACCGGACATCTAAACGTACTTTTATATTTCCGCTAATCGAATTGCCTACCAATTTCATACATATGTACTTGTTATGTCAAGGTTTCTCCGGAAAGTTGTCACGGTGTTTTTTTTTCTTTTTCTGTTTTGTTCTCCCGAGATTACGAAACTATGCGCAACAAAACAGTGCGATCGCTCTGTGACCCCCGGAAAGCGCGGAGAGCGGCGTAAAAAAAAATCAATAAAATGATCGCATGAGGTGAATCATTTTCGGCGAAATGCATTCTGCTTGCTGTTGCTCACCTTCGCAACGTCCCCACTAGCCTAGTTTCGACGCGCATTTGTTTTTTTCCCGCACTCGGTCGTTCTCGCACCCTTGGTACGATTCCATCTCTGTTTCCCTCTCCCTCACGCACCCACCCTCAAACATATACACGCACGCACACATCTCTTGCGAGCACGGATGTTGTACGGGCGACGCCAATCGCATTAGAACGCGCACTGACGCGCAACGTGGGCACAATTGAGGCGACGCCGCAGTATTGACACGATCGAGGCGTCAGTAGTGAGTGGGAGGGGGGTTTTAGGGGTAGGTGAGTTCTATACCGCGAACCGCAGACACAGGACGTGCACGTCACGAGATCGGAGCAGTGGCCGTCCCGTCCAATCGTGCGCGCGGAATGGACCGTGGCGCATGCGCAATAACGGCCGAGAACGTAAAGAAAGCCAGCAACACGAAAGTAAGGAACAAAAAAAAAAAAAAAACGAGAGTGCGGGCGGCACGAGCAGCGCAACAAAGGAAGAAGATGCGCGGTTCCGGGAAAAAGGCTCGCCCGTGCCGTAGACGGGCGTGAGCGCTTGCACAGAACGCACGCCGAGTCACACCGACAGGTGAGAGAGAGAGAAGGGACGCACAATGGAAGAGCAAATAATATTCCGCGGTTTGCAGGATGGGGACCGGGATGCAACTGGGCCGAGAGACGCACGACTGCGCGCCGACACATATGTGTGTTTATATATATAGCGTATAGATGTGCTTCCAAAGCCGCGTTCTTTTTTTTTTTCCTGAAGTCTTGAAAGGCATCCAGAGCAGGGTGTCCCATTTGCCTGTTGAAATTGTCTTGCTCCTCTCTTATTTTAAATTCAATTGTTTTCTTCACGTTAACGTTTGACGTTGAGGTGGGGTTTGTATAAAGCGAAGCCACACGGTTTGAGATAGGCGAACCAAATGGGAAATCCCGATGGGCTGCATGCCCCAATGTCCGTCGCGTAAAATAAGCTCCATTTTCTCCCGCGCCAATACAACGATTCGGAAATAGGCGCCTCGTGTGTTCACTTGCGCCGCAGCAACAATAAGTGTCATTCCTCTATATTCTTAATCGACTAAGGATTATTAACATTTATATAAAGCGTAAATCGCAGTAAAGTGATTTTGTCTCGGGTGTCCGTGTGGTGTATACATATAAAGTGGAACGAAAATCAAACGATTTCACGCTACTGCGGAAATTTGGTTAAAACTCTCAGATGCGTCATTGCAAGTGAGTGCATGATCTTCACGACGCGAAAACGACCGAGTTCTCCACACCGGCACACCCGCGCTGGACGTGCTTCTTTTTGCTATCAATGTCGTTAATTCTTTTATTTTTTTTTTTGCAGACTTGCTTCACATGACTGGCTTCGTGCGTGAGCATGCGCAGAATACTGTGATCGAGCTAGAAATAAATGGCCCGCTGCATTTATTGCACGTATCGCTGTGGATCCGGCCCCCGACTCCACCCGCCTTCTATAGATGACCCTAATCGCGGCGCTCTCCGTTTTCTTCATTCGAGAGCGCGCGCAATCAGGCGATATGTTCCTTCTGTGGTCCTTTTTCTTGTTGTCTTTGCTTCTTCTTCGTCTTAAACCGCTGTTGTTTGGAGCTACGATGATGATAATTATGGTGACGACGAGCACACGAAGCTGTTCGTACGCGTGGAGGAAAAAAAACGTCGTTCCCGATCGGCCTGCCCCGTAGCGGCAACAGGGGCAACTTTGTTGGTGGGCTGCGATCGCTATGTTTGATGGCGCGCTCCTGTGGATATGCAAGCTGGGCCTGTAATGAGTGCGAAGCTTCTGTTTTTACTTTCCGTTTAAATGAGTCCGGGCAGGACGAAGATCGGCCGGGCGGTCGAAGGTTTAATACGCGCGTGCTTCTTTGCTTGTGTTGCGCGTTGTTTTTCCATTCCTTACATTAGTGATTTTATGTACATAGAGTGCAGTTACCATGCGTCGCAATTCTCTTCCCATTTTTTCTTTATTCAGTAGCGCTATTTTTGATCTTCTTAAATGTATGAACGGAAAGCTGTGAGCGCATGTCGTGAAACAAGGATCACGTCGATCGACGATTATCCCTCCCACGATGTTTCCCATTATTCCCTCTCTGCGTTCGACCCACGATGTCCTCTCAGCACCCGATTATTGTTGCCTCAGCAGCTTGTAATAAACTCATCACTTATCGAGACTGTCTCGTATAGATGAGCTCGAGGCCTCTCCGCAACGTGGTCTGTGTAAATCTATAATATATAACCGAAGGCAAGAACAAAAAAACAAAACAAAAGTAAGCTTCGCCCACAGAACAGTAATGCGCCTTCCTTTTCACCTGTGAAAGATATATAGTCGCGCAAAATGGTTCCTGCTCGAACTTTAAGTATTTTTTTCTCTGCGAATCTCAACATTACACACATTAAGAACTACAGGTTCGTCGTCAATACCTAAAACACCACGTTTGTTTCCAGCAGTGACGTCAGTATCTCTGGCGAAACTCACCGGGACGTTCAGATTTCTGATCTAAAATCAGCGACTCAAGTCTGAGTCTCCGTGCAGAAATATCCATCTGAATCATTCGTGAAGTTATTGACGTCACGAGAATGGCCCAGCGTGATTGGATGCAAATTCACTGTGGGAGGGGCTGTGATGGCTGTATAGCTGGCAATCTTCCTTAGGTTGTTACTACTATAGATTTTCTCTTTTCTTCTCGCATCGTAACTTGTGCGTTGATGTACGACACCCGCGAAGCAGGCCTCACGAGTCATGCCACACGCATCTCTTTCAGCATGTGTCTTCATAACGCATTCACGAAGCGTACGAAGGAATCAAGTCTCATTTGTGGCGTCATGCACCATTTAAAGCTTATGGTACCTTCGAAGTTCGTAAAAGGCAGATGCAAGTCACTTTATAGTTGGCGAGCAAACCCCACCTTTCCCGAAGCGCGATCTTTTTGAGGCCACCCACACGCCCTGCATTGCAACCGGTACCGCATGGGTGGGCGCTCTCGTCCACTTAGCTAGGTGGTATCGGAACGTGCTATCGGATCCCTGGTTCCCTGCGACCCCTTCCGGTATGTGTACAACGAACGGCGACGTGCTTTGCATCGCTTAGCGCCGTGGTCGCATTGCTCTGCGAAACGCAATGAGAAAAGAACGAAGCGATCAAGTGGTCTTGCGTTGGTTAACGTCCCCCATTATTTAGCGAGAACGGAGGGAGTCTTAGCTGATATTCCAAAGGTCATATTGCGTGGGACGAAGATGAGCGAGGATGGTCTTGAATACTGAGGGGGAATTCCCCGCTGGAAAAAGTGTGCTGGATGAAACTCGATTTTACTGGTTCGAAGAGTGTGTCACTTGAACGTGAGTCGAGTATTATTCAATAGAGAGAGCTAGCGAGATTCGTTATTGAGGAGAGAGTCTTGAAATGGTTCCTCTGCGAAAGCTAAAAGCAACAACAAAAGCGGCGTTTGTGATAAATTGCACGATAAAATAGTCACACTGGATCGCTATCGCCATTGAGTCATCGTAGGCGAACGCAACGACGGACCCTGTAAGTTTAGTGTTTAATGATTTAATAATTTTTGTCTTTAATAATAATTTCTGTTGCGCGTTTTGAAGGAGGCTGCCATTCCAGCTACACAGAGGCTCGCTGACCAGTACCTGCGCTAGATCGATCTGTCTCGCGTGTGCTTCACTGCAAACGCCGTTCACGTGAATACTTCTCATAACTAATCTCGTCGCTACGAGATGTCTTTTGTCCGATACCAGCATCACAGAACCTTCCTCGCCCTGAGCTGACGTGAATGGAAAGCTGTTGCCTCGTAAAACGACCCTCGGAAACCGTAGTCGCGCAGTTCTTCTCTCTGTCCCGGACTTCTGGACGTCGATCGACCGACCTCTGGCGCAATGGTCGTCGTCACCGCTTCTTCGACCGCCGCTGCTGCTGTGCTTCGAGGCAGGACGCTGTCTCTTCCCCCTCCGCCTCTTCGCAAGCAACCAGCAGCGACGAGTCAGGGAAGGGAGGAGTACCGGTCGTTCTCCGGCGCTGTACAAAACCTGTTTGCGGCCAACTTCGGTTCAAGAAACTCGCGGACGCCCGCTGTCTTGCGACGGACGATCGCGCTCTGGGGGATCGGTGGATGCACGCACTTGCGAGGCGCGGATGTATGGTCCTGACCACAAGTGTCGCCGGTGCGCAATGTGTGTCAGCCTTCCCCTCTTGCTATGTTCATAAAAGCTGTGCCCGTATTTTCTATACATTCTTACTCCAGGAATGTTCATAGGGGCACGTTTCCACCAATCTTTAGCCGACGCTTCCGACCAACGGCGAGAAGTCAAGTAACAAGCTAAAAAAAAGGGGGGGGGGGGGATGGGGATGAAATGTCCTCCTGTATTCGGCTCATCGTGAAATCTCGCAAAACTAGGAAACGCATGGAGCCGATTCAACGGGTGATGCGACGTGCCGCTATGGTTGTCAGCAACAGCGGTTGATCTCTATTACCGACATAATTGCGTTGTGACAAAAGGTGTGTGGAAGTGAACAGCAACAGCGATGAAGTGGCAATATGTAAGAGCAGCAGTGAGTATGCCGGCGTTGGGATGCCATTATTGAACCTTCGCCGCGTGTTTGCTTGAGATGGTTGTCTAACTTTAGAAGCTGGAGGCACCAGAGTGTGATTTCTAGATAGTTCGAGTACGGCATCGGTCTTCCTCGTTCGAGTACGGCATCAGTCACTACGACAAGTTTCAGTTTCTTTTGTCATACATGCTTGTTGAACAAAACCGTGGTTGAGCCTTGTGAACAGGCGCGCTAGTGCGATACGCCGTACATCCCCTCCATTTGAAAGCGGCGCTCCGGGTGCGAGCCCCCACCGGCTACGCCCCCTCGGAGAGTTTTCCCTCTCCATACGCCCTTCCTTGTGTAGAGGGCCGCTGCGTTAGCCACGTTAGCCTGAAAGATGCCCCCACCCCTCCCCTCCTGGTCTTCAGAGGAGGAGGGGTTCTGCCCCGCTTCCTTGCTCCCTTTGTTTATGCGACTGTTGCAGGAGCTCGCTTCTTCACCTGTCGACGGTACACCGAAACACGCGCGGGCGCAGATCCAACGAACAGCAGAAAACTGCGATGCGGAAGATCGAGATGAAAGAGGAGGAGCTGACGTAGCTCGGCTCGGCTCGGCGCTCTGATTCGAATTTTAAATAGCTGTCCGGCCAAGCCAGCGGGCATCCTCGAATGGGAGGACCGCGCCGCGGTCGTTTTCGGTATCGGGGGTGGTGACCGGGAGAGGTCAGAACACTCGCTCGACCCGCACTTTATATCGGAATAAGAAACCCGCTTCGAGCTTGTAGCTCGCCCCTTCGTTGTCTGCTTGCTCTCCGTAGCGTGTGTCGCCCGTCTTATAAAACTTCTTATCATCCAGGTTACTTCATCTTGTATCAGCCCGCTTTTGCACTGAGGCCCTTGAAACACGGGGTTGATAAGACGGCTTGGCGACGCGGAAATCGGACTGCACCTCGGATGGATATACGTTTCGGACTCCTCCTCTCGAGAGTCTCCCTCCCCGGTGGGCGAGTGCTATAGCGCGAAACCCTCCTATCTTTTATGTTCTGAGCGAATGAAGGAAGTTATGCGGCAGAACTGATACACAAGTCCGTCGCGTTGCGTGTGCACTCTCGGTGAAAACAAGTTCTCCGGCGGGGGCTGGCGCACGTCATTTTTGGTCCGCAGAGCACGTGCCATAGCTCCTCTGTGGTCTGGCGCGCTGGCACTGCGATTCCTGTGTATCATATCTGCGTACGTCTCGTCCACGAGTGTTGTCGCTATTCCTCTTCCTCGTGTTTCCTTTAACGATCGCTTTGTTGGCATGCACGATAGCGTTGTCGGACCGGATCCCGAGCGGGGATGTAACAGGTTACGGGGCAACCGGTCGCGTGGCTGCAGTCGCGGGTTGGCTACCTTAAACGCGTAACTACCGGGTACCGCCGCTAACGCTCGCTAACGGCCGTCGGCTTCCGCCATTTCGGCCGCCCCCAAGCGGTTAGTTGGAGGTGTCCGAAACGTGCTTGCTCTGCCGTTGAAAATAACCATAAATAATTAACAAGGTACCAAAACCGGTACATAGTCGCCGCACAACCTGTTGGTGCGAAGAGCCGAAGCGAATGCTATATTGTCGATAGTGTTGTAAAAAAAAAAAAATAAGCGTGGCATGACCGTTGAATTGCTGTGTTCGAGCGAAGGGCTGTCCTCGTGTTGAATAACCTGCGGCAGTGCGCTGTAGTTGATTAAGCGCCCCGTGTACTTCTACATCTTTCTTCTTTTTTTTTATTTCTCTTTACGGTAAACTACGTACCGTTATGGGTGCTACGCGTAGCGCGAACACTGCGTTTCGTCCACGCATTCTATCGTTCGCTGCTGAATGTTTCCATGACAACGGGCACGTTCACTGTCGCACATTAAAAACTAACCCCCCCCCACCCCTCCCTTTCTCCTCCGTCACCCGAAGCACTGTCTGAATTCGCTACCATTTAGAAAACTGGTGCTTGTAAAACAAATGTTATTCAAGTTTCTGTCGTGTCACTTCGGCCAACCATTTGAACAACGTTTGTGGAGAGCATAATTTTCGCGATGGTGAATTCGCTTGAAACAAACGAAACAAACATATTAAAAGAAGACTGAACACGTTATAATTCGTGTGGCAGGCGTGACTTCGTGTCACATTTCGTACAGTTCTGCATTAAGCTTACAGTTTCTATAGTTTCTCCTAGCTCTCTTTACTGGAAACGTGGTTCTGTGTTTCATCAATTAACGAAGCGTTAAACGTAACTGCATCTTATATAACCAGCTTGATTTTGTAAACGCGTTCAGCGCTGGAAAGAGCAGCCACGATCTCTCTTTCACCCGACGTCTCCACACACATGCCTCTGCATACATAAAACTTTTAGCACAGAGCAGCAAAGGGCTCTTTCAGAAGCACACGCTTGCGTTTATGTAAGGAGTCCTGCTTTGCTGCTGCAGTCGCACTGCTGCTCGCATGTTGCAAAGCACTGCCGACATGGTATACACGTATAGTGATGTCCTTGGGCGTCTATATGCAAGCAGGTTTTGTTCCTACGGACTTCTATTCGCCACCAACTCGGCTTGGCTGCATATGCGTCCATTAATACCTGCCGCGCCAGTGTTTTGCAACGCCTGCGCGACGTCGGCTCGGTTTCACCGCATTGCGAAATGCGTCGGCGTGTCTCACACGCTACATGTACGCGGCACTGTGCGTTGGCCAGTGGGTGCTACGCAACTCTCGTTTATTTTACTAGTTTACACACCCTGTTTTGAGAAAATCGGCCGCTATACCAGGGAATTGGGGCTACGTTAAGAACGGTACACGCACAAGCTAAGTTCACAGTTTATCTAAGGTTGAATACACTAGTGGACATTTTCTGATTGGTGGTATTTTTGGGGGCGAAGCTTCTGAAAGCGTGGGTCTGTCCATCCCTTGTATATACGTACGTGACCGCCTGTAGTTCCAACTTTGCCAACTGCCCACTATACTTCGTCCTTGCAAACATCCCACTACGCCCAATCACCGATCCACCACTTCATAAAGCAAATACTGTTGAGAAGTAGCCGATATGAAATGCAAGATGATCGTGTACTCGTATTCAGGTGCGCGTTAAAGAACCACAAATTATACCACTGTGTCCATCCTTTGTTTTACGTGACCGCCTATAGTTTTACCTTCGCAAACTGTCAACTTCTTCGTCCTTGCAAACATCCCACTACGTCCCATCACCGATCCACCACTTCACCGACCATTAAACAGTTGATAATTAAGAGGGAACGGAAGCGACGTATAGCTACCACGTACGAATACAAAAAATTATAAATATATACAGTGTTTGCCACGTCTTTGACGACGTAGTGGGTGATATTCCCGGATGATTCGCGGTTTAGCGATGAAACCCTCCGGTGCTTCGCCCCACTCATCATCATTCGCTCCGTGGATATGCTATGATTTTTTTTTCTCTTGCGAATAGATCCTGGTTCGAAGAAAATTGTTATTCCAGACACCCAATTTCGCTCCTTTTAGCCACTAGACGCCGTATGGCGCTGCTTTTGCATCTGAAAAGCTTCAGCACGTATAGCATTGGTTGAGCAAGTGCTTGCAAAGTTGACTATACGTGATGCGTAGGCACGCCACTGTGATTATGCGAGCTGGCAAGCGTTTCTCGAGCCTGCGTAAGTACGGGCGTGTGCGCAGTTTTGACGTGAACGCGAGGGTATTTGCGACGCTATTAAGAAATGGATGTGATTGAAACCCAGTGGTGCGGGTAAGTGCACGTCCGGAAGTCCAGTCTCTCAACGTGGTGGGCAAGCGTGCACCGGTTACGAAGATTACTGTTATTATCCGGTGTTGTACGCAATGCACCCCAATGTGTGCGAGCACGTATTGGCCGGCGTAGAGGTATACGCCCGCATCACGACGCATTTCGGTATTGGCGTAACCTGACGAACAAGGCGGGGAACCACATCACTCTTTCGTTATTCCAGGTATACTATATACCTGTGTTATCTGATCACCGAAGCTCGCAGATTGGCTAATAAAATCGGCAACGCCCCACTGAGTGTGCTGTCTCCAAAGTCGGCTCTTACGTAACACGCAGGGCCCGTTCAGGTCTCCGCAGTATGCGCGAGCAGTCTGCTCTAATCTACGCCAGGTGGCGACTGCCTCGTTCGAGGTTACAACGCCTCCGAGAGTGCGTGCCGAATCTCGGAGGTCATGTTCTGTTGTAAAACTTCCACCAGTTGAATTCGTGACTACGCAAGACGCTAAACACTGCGCACGTCGCTCTTTGCAATCGGCGACGACTCTTAATCGATGAGCGCGCTCGTTATTTAGGGGCACACCGACTCTTGCATCCCTAATTAGGGGTTTTGATATTCAAGCCACGTAAGTGGGGCGGAACTGACCCACGCTTTGGCCGCCCGAGAGTGACGGATGAGATGCATTCACTGCTCTAAATCGCCTGAATTGGTCCTCCGGTCAGTCGTGCTCAACACGCATTCGTCAGAAGTTTCGCGCAGGATAATTGAAATGGGTCGATTGGGGCGTTGTTTTGTGGGCCGGCCAGGAAAAGACAGGTCGAATACACGCACGTGACGATATAGTGTACCTGTGATACGTTGTGTACACAGACAACTCCGTGGCCACTCGCTTCTTTGTATGTACTCCCGCTCGAGCTGCAGTCCATGTGTCGCAGTATATAGCACGACGTCTGACAAACTCACACAATCTGGCCGCGGGGGTCTCTCCAGCGAAAGAACAGTGCCTGCCTTTCCCACGGCCGCAAACACACATGCCCAAATCAGATCGCGGTCGCACCGCCCGACTGCACTTTCGTGACTGCCGGACTTTATCCCTTTGTCCCGAGTAAACAACAACGACCTTTACGGAAAGACGCTGCCGCTAGGCTCGCTTTATATGTTGATCTGCCAGACAGCCCCTAACTATCTGGTAATGCGTTTAGCCATTGTCTGTGACGAAGGGTTGTCAGGGCAAACGAATGATCCCGTTATACCCGTGCGTGCAACCGCGCTTCACCACGCCTTTCGTCAAGAGGCAGAACGGCCGGGTTACGCCGCAATTAGCGATAGGAACGGGGCTTGGAGAAATTGTATCGCATGCAATGCCGTCATGAGAGCGTATCACGATAACGTACAGTACGAGGGCGCTCGTGCGAATAGGCAAGGAGGGGGGGTAAACCGCGCGCGGTTTGCGGTCGCTTTCCTGGATCAACGCATTTGCCGGAGGCGAACTCCCAGCGACCTGCATCTTGGCGGCCGGCGTACGTACGGTAACGCGAGTCCGCGGGCGTTCTCACACGAAGCATCGACCGGCTGTCGCAGTTGTTTCGCGTATCCTTCTTCTATTCTTGTTTATTGTTGCCCGTATAATAGTCTTTCTGTTTTGGCGCGTCGAGAACATTCGGGAGCTAGCTCCGGGGTTCCACTCATTATCGCCTCCTCCGATTCACTGGAGCAGCAATGAAACGCACTCGACCGGAAATCGGCGTTCATCACGGCGTGTCTTGCGTCTGTAACGTCGTCGATTCTCACGACACCCGCAGCTGTCGGGCATACTGAGCGCCTTCCGAGAACTATATTGGTTGTATCGTTTTCTTCTTCTTTCCTGATGCCGTGACCGCGAGCGTTGTGTTCTGGACGACGCCCTTCGAATCTCGGGAACTATTATAGCACGGTCCCCTCAATCTGTGTCGCATTGACGGCCCCTTTCATTTTGGATGTCTCTTTCGCTCATGCCGAATTTCGCCGAGCACGCTGCTGTTGCGTATAGGCCCTATTCACTGCGGAATATGTCGGGAAGGCCTGCGCGCTGTTATATAGCACGCGTCCAGCCAGCGTAGCGGAACGCATTCGCCGCTCAGCACCGCCTCATTCTCACGTGGATTGGGTGCCCCCTATACCGTACACTGTGTCCCGCCGGGGTTCTGCAGAGCGCGGGTGCTCTCCTCTGTAATCTTCGACATGCGCGCTGTGTACGATCTGCGGGCCGCGTGTGATGAAAGAAAAGCCACGTGGCGTTGCGCGCAGTTTGCGCGGGTGCTACTGGGGGGTATAAACAAACGACGATGCAGGAAGGAAGGAATGATGCCCGTTCTTTTGGTGCGCTCGGCGGCGTGGACCCGATTCTGGCGAAAGCGAAAGATGTAGCGTTGAGTAAGACGTCACAAAGGTGGGTGGATGACTGCGCTCCGCCATTTCTTCTTTCTCCCCAGATACGTAACCTCCCCGCCCACTCGCTCCCGCAGCTTTTCTGCTATCGGAATCATGGGCAACGGCGGCGCGGTGCCTGTTTCATGGGGTCCGCGGTGCGACAGAGCCCATTGTGGTCTCTACATGGGACACTTTGCGGCTAGGAAGGGGTCGCGGAGTCATTGTTCTCGCCTGGGACGCAGTTGCCGTGGCTGCAGCCAAGTTAGTATAGGCGTATAGAGTGCAATGGAGAGAACGAAGGGGTGCGATTGCTTAGGTGCCTGGTGATGACGGGCTCATGCGAAGGGGTCGGGCTCTCTGGCGCAACCGATAGTCCGTTTGCGCTGTCGTCTGGCCCTGGAACGCGCCTTGTATTCACAAGACTGCACGCTGCGCGACCTGCCCGAGTAGACTCTCTTCTCTTATACCGTTCTGTTTACCTCGCTCTTAACGAGGCTCAGTCTGGTTGCAAATAAAACCTTGGAACGGATTGCAGGCCGTTCTCTATTTGCCGACGGCTTCGCGGGCGCTCTGCGGCGGCGCTTTCTCCGTTGACATTGCAGCTGCTGCGGGAGTGCGTACAAAAAGAAGGCGTCTCTCTGTTGGTGTACAGATCGGGTCGAGACCGGTCAGAGGTCGGTTAATAGTCCCTACGGCGAGAAGCCTTAGCCGTCCCTGTTTGCTGATCGGCGGAGACAGAAGCGGGCTCCGGCCTTGGCAAGCCCGAGTACTGGCAGAATTAAGGTCGACGCTTGGGTGTCGCTCTGCAGGTGCGGTTAGCGCCTCCGAGCCTGTTAATGCTTGTTTTGTTTTTGTTCTTAAACAGCGCCTTGACTGTGGCTCTGTTGGCGCAATAGATGAAACTACTGATATAGGCACCGCATTGAAAGGGCGTGGTTTTCCCTCCTCCCTTCCTTTTTATTTATACTTGCGCTCTATCTCAAAGCAACGACAGCTTTTCATTATGCTGCTTCTATTCAACCTCTGGGGCCCCGTAGTGGTGGCAACTTTACTGCGTGTCAGCTGTTGTTTTATTCTTTTTTTTTTCTTTTAACGTTTGTCTTAAGTACGCGGCTCGTTCTCCAGCAGGGGGTTCGCGCACTGTTGAATAAATGCGTCTAGTGGCAACGGCTGTGGCGTAATGTCTGACTGGTATTTTACCATGCCTAGCTTTCTATTCGATTTCCATTTTTCTGCATGCAACTTTAAAACTGGCTACGTAGTGCTTCGCTGACTTGTGTCATTTCATCGTTCTGACAAACTTTAATTGCGGCGTTATCGCTTTTCCACAACTGCTGTATACATTATGAGACGTGCCTCTCTGAATCTATTTCTCATATACTGCGTTTAAGCGTGACGGAATCTCACATACACACGGGTGCACAGAAATTACCCACTTCGAAGTAAAATCGTCACCAATATGTGAGTTTATAGAGGTCGTTGACACTGATGCAGTTACAAGATATACACTGTGCGCAGTTTCTTGCGGTTCCTTGCGATGTCCTTCCCGCCTCAACGACGCAGCGTTATGATCCAGAGTGTCAGATTCCTAACGCATCCTGTCCCCTCTTTATATTAGTCTACACGAAGAGTCTTCGATGAAACCTCGTGTTTCTTCGTGATCTGTGCTAACGTGAAAACGCGACAAAGGAGCCAGAATAGGAACTACATACCCTCAGTGTCACGAGTGTATTTCTCTCTATTCTTTTTTTTTTTTTCGATAACGAAGCGTCGCTCAACGTTGATGTGCGAAGGTCAGGCTTGCGGCTGGGCGTCAACCCGTGCCGCGAGGTTCCAGACGCGCGATATAACGGGGAAGGCGGGAGCGGTGTACAGCTACATTCCCGTTGAAGCGTAGCCTGGGGAAGCGAGGACCCGTGTGACGGATGGCGTCGAAGAGAAATGAGCCCGTGCTCCGTCAGCGGCACCGGTGAGAGGGGATGTGCGGACAAAGTGGGGATTCGAACGGCGTGCTTCCCAAGACGGCCAGGCGCAGATGGATTGGCTCCCCGGCATCCAGCCGTTAGCTTGTCGCCTATTTTTCAAGCGAGGGAGCGTCGTCCACCTTGGCTGTCTTCGGGAAACAGCCGAAGCCTGCTTGTCCGGGAGACAGCCAGACGTCGGGGCGCACCCTGTGTGGAGCTGGGACCCCGTGACGTGAAGCTGATGGCACGAACCCCGTCGACCCTCCGCAGTGGCGCCGTTTGTAGTATGTCCTTTTCGGGTACAAAGTCGCTTTGCTCTTTTTGATGGCGGAATGTGCGAGACATGAGTCGTCCGTCCGGGTGCTGAAGGCCCGCGGGCAGTGTACGGGCTGTGCACCGAATTCGCAGTGTTATGTCAAGGATATATATGTAGTACGTTAACCGTTCACGCCCGTATTCACACTCAAAAGAGGTGTTACAGCACATCATCAGCAGAATTCATCGGTGCATATCGAGAACTTATCGAGAACTCTGTCCCCCGGCGTTCGTGTTTTTACTTATGACGAGCATTCGCGCTGTGCTACGATGTAATTAACATTCAATTAACATTGGCGTGGTAATGTTACTGACGCGACTACGTTGAAGCCCGAATTATGGGAACGTCGCCATTTTTCGTCTTTTACCTCGAAAAAAAGACGTATCTCCTGAGCGAAAAATTTATTCTGACGTTGTATAGGCTTAGGTGAAGGGCTTTTCACACGCATGTAGTAGAAATATTGTGGGTACATGCTTCGCGTTTTTTTTACCACGAGTTCGACAATCGACTTAATTGTTCGCAGCTTCGTGTGTCGAAGACAATTACGCGTCCACATTCTTCTGATGTCTGTGTGGATGTATACAACTGTTGCACTCGCCAACTTGCTGTGAGCCGAGAAACAAAAGAAGCGAAGAAGAAGAAAAGGATCACGCCGTTGTGATGCGAGTACCTTCTTTTAACATTTTGGCACTCTAACGCGCGCCAATCAGCGAGCGAGGCCAATTACTGCGTGGCCCGATCGCTTAGCCACTTCGTAATTATACGCCCCTGCCCCGATGGCTTGCGCCGACGCTGCTTCCTCCCCTTTCGATTCTTTTCGAGCTGCAGTCCGCCGGGAGTGTTTAGTATACAGTCTCGAAAATAAAGCTCGGTAGCAATTGGCCCGTCTTTCGAGCGCGAGGCTTGCTGCTGTTGCCGCTGTGTTGCCGAGGCGTACGAACCATTATAAAGCGTAGGACGTGGGGCGGGGGAATGGGAGGGGGGGGGGGGGGGGGGCTGTCAGTAGATGCCCACAGCGTCGCGAAACCATTTATACCGTACAGCATCGCGAAAGACTGCAGAGACTTGGTTGTGGTCCTTGACTGCTTTTCGACTATAGCGCTTTAATTGCGGTCCTTGGTATCGTAAGCGCTTTCGCGTCAGGGGTGTCGTTGCAATCATTTGCGATGCACGGTGCGCAATACAGCAACCACTTCCCAAAAGTGGCGTAATCTAACGAGAAACATACTTTCTGGTAAACTTCTCGCGAGCACTGGACGGACTATGTGTCCTTTGTTGTAGGTAAACGGCTTCGACAGGCGTTTTGCTGCATCCGCTAGGGATCTACGGGGTAAAACGCTTACGTCGGCCGTGGCCATTTCACTACATTGCACGGTACTAGCGCGAGTGTAGGCGACGCTCTCCCATGATAGGCCGCGACGCATTGCGTGCTGCACGCAGTTTCGAATAGGTTCGACCCGTTTATACGAGCATGCTACTGTTGCCGCTTGCTACCTTGTGCCGCCGCCTGCCCGTTCTTCCGGTTAGTGGTCATTACAGCAATACCGGTGGCGAGCAGCCGGAAACGGAACGCATAGCTCACGGCTCCTCTTGTGTGGCTTCGCACGTGTATTACATGCATCGGTGTGATCGGATCTCCGAGCTTGTACGCGATCGCTGTTGCGATCGTTCCTCAGCTCACTCGAGTGTCGGCCAAAGTTAGCTCGACTGATACGTATGGCTCCGCGCGCACAAGCTTACATGCAGCCAGTTGGGAACGAGCATTAAAGGCTGCTCGCTAAAGAAAAAAGAAAAGAAAGTGAAGTATTCCCATCCATATGAACTAGCACCGGTGGTATTTTGGTGCATCATCGTGTCATATCGGTGAGCCACGAACACATAAGTGCGCTCTCCAGTGTCGATCATCATCAAATACCACCGCGGGAATGTGTTCACTTGCGGTGCTTGCTCACCTAATTCGACGAGTGGAAACCACGTCCGCGCGTAATTCTCGAGAAAGCTCGTTGACTTTCGGATGCTAACTGTTGCCAATCTTCCGTGCTCATCTCGGGCACCAATTTTGATGATCACTGCTCATGAATCAGCTGCTTTCTAACAAGATGATTTTGGTAGAGGCAACGTTTGGACCAGGAGATGCAGCGAGGATTGGTTTGCCCTTCAGGGCATTGACGAAAAACTGAGAAAGTCCCGGGGCCGAATTCTTCCTATGTCATGAATTGGCTCGCTTCGCTAGTAACTTATAGCATGGCCAGCATCAAGATCGACTATAGAGTTTTCTATTCCCAATAAGGGACCGTATTCACAAAACATCTTACCATAAAACTTTTGTTATTTCATCAAATCACGATTCGAGGCATATCGTCAGTGAAGCCGGCTGACCAATGAGAATACGCGCTTAGGAAAAAGAAGTTTTGTAAATACAGCCTTAAACATATTTTTTAGCCTTAAACATATACAGCCTAAAACATAAAAAAAAAGAAAATTAACGCTCGTGCAGGCATTTTAAGCCGCTTGACGGCGTTTGAGACTCGCAGGGCGTGTTGTGCGGTGTGATACCCACATGGGCAACATATATCTCACCGGGGCAGTGTGACCGGAAAGAGCTGCTAGGCGCGGCTCTCCACCTCGAGCTGCTCCCGGGTGTGGCGGCTGTGTTCGAAACGGGGCGTGTCCACAAAAAAACGCCCCGTCGGGTCCGCGCTTATACAAGGCCGTCGCGCGTATACAGACACACAGGCGCGTGCGCGGGTCAACAGCTCTCTTGTCACCTCGATCCGCAGAGCCCTTTTCGCCCCCCAGCACGTGCGAAACTTCTTAGCGCGATGCCGTCGCACGCCGACTGCCACCGCTAGCGAAATCACGAGGCAGGGCCTTGAGCTGTCGCCGCTGATTCGCACCAACTCTTTCCTCCGTGTGCCTTCGCTGCCTGCTTGCCACGGAGCCAATCTAGTCACGGATCATTGCGGTTCCATGAGCTGCAGGCAAGACTCGTTGTTGTGAAGCGTAGGATAATGCCCAGGCACGAATGCGTGTTGTCTGTGTGCATGCCTGCTCCCGAAATCGAGGATGGATACAATTGGCCGGGGAGTGCATGCCGTTGATTATTGCACAACGGCAACCGTTGGTAGACTGTGCAGGCACGCAGTTGGCCCGATTTTTTCGAGAGCAGGATGTCTCCTAATCGTGTGACGCGCGGCTGTCACGAGGAGAGAGTCTCGGCGTCTCGCATAAACGGTGGCCTTCCTGCTCGTTCTCCATCTAGACGACAATTCGTTGTGGACCTCTTGCACGTGTTGGTTTGCCCAACTGGCGCAGTCGTTAGGTTTGAATGTACGTAACGTTCACCAAGTTCACGAGGTCCAGGGTCAAGTTGTGACGACATGCGCGTCGTATAGACGTGTTCTCTTGCATGGTCTGACTCGGTCATTTCGGATCATTGATGTTTCGCTCTGCTTGCGTCATGTGGAGCACCACGACCGGCGCGCTCCGCTCGGTGAAAGCTTGGCCTTTTTTAGAGCGTAACCAACGTCGCGTATAGATACGTGTATATTACTCACATGCGCTGTTCACCACCTTGAAAAAACGAGCCTGACCAGCCATAATGCAACTAATTTCTTGTCCACCGCGAGTCCACATTTCGCACCTTTAGTCTCTGGTACTTGGCGCCTAATTCTTGATTCTCGTTCGCAGTTCTGACCGGAGTTCCAGATCTAATTCCTGTTCAGTTCGGTCGACAGACTCGGCTCATGGTTCCGCGTTTTTTTATGCCCTCAATCGTGCACCTACAAAGGCAACTCTATCAATGTTCTCTTTCTGAATTTGCGCTCCGCGTTTTGTATGTAATATAATGGAGATCAGCTAACCAACAGGCTCCCTTTTGCGTTGACTTTTAGGATGACTTATCCTTTCAGCCGATGTATAGTGATGCCGTCCTGCCACCCTTCGAAAGCTTAATGCACCCAACGTGGTTTAGCACTGCCTCCAAGATCGGAGGCACCTCTCCTGGTTTTACGTGGGCTCCGTGATATTTTTGACTAAGCTTCGGTATGATGTGATATCGCCATGAGACGTTACGTCACGTGACGTCATATGACGTCACGCGACGCCACGGGATGCGAGACGCCGACGCGTCTGATGAGGCTTATGTCATAACTGTGGGCGATTATGATGTAAGAGACTTGCTTATGCAGTTAGGAGTGGTCGAACGCGTTTGTACGTAGTGTCGTGCACTGCATTACGTTATAATCAGCGCACCTGTCCGGTTCACTCGCTTCTTCGACTGCGCCTGTGTATGCTTGGTCGAATAACGGGTTCCTCATATACATGTATAGGTTACAACGCCGGTGCATTTTAGCTTGACCAGGGCTTCTCTGTATCCCAAAACTTTTATCGCTTGGCGACAGGTTATACTTTGCAGTCTTCAACACCTTGAGTGACTGCATTTTTTTTTTTTTCGGATCGAAGGAGCCACTCGCGTTTCGAGGAGAAAGGGGGGCATTGCCTTTGCGCACGCGCAGACGTCGCTGTTCTTTCGACGAGTGTCCCCGCCCCAGCGCTTTCTCTGCGCTCTTCAAACTGGGTCTCTAGGCAACGAGGTTGATCGCCTCCTGCACCGCTCTTCGCGAGCGCACCGCCGCGACTTTTTCGGTTCTTTCGTTTCTACCTTCCTCTATTTCATCGCATTTTGGTCGTGTTTGCTTTTTTTTTTTTCTTTCTTCGCGTGCTACTGTGCGTATGCTCGAGCTCTCGTTCGTTGTCCGATGGACCAGGCCCATTCGATTTGTCGACTGCGCCCCCTATTCGCAGTCTTTCTTTTTTTTTTTTTTTTCGTTGTGCCTTCCCGCTACTAGGTTGTGGTGGCTTCTCGAAGCAACGGTTATTGCTCTCAGAACTGTTCGCGAAGGACTTGAAAGGACGAGTTCCACAACAAATGCAAAAAGAAAAGTCGTTAGCGCCGCATCTTCTCGCAGTCAGGCGGGCGTTGACCAAAGTACGAGCCTCGCCTAGAAATGAAACCATTGGCGCTGACCGTGTACGCTGAAGTCGTTCTTTTTTCGTCTATTTTTTTTGTTCGGGGCGCCGGCGATTTAGGGACCGAATTTTCGGCAGTTCAGTGCAGTCGGCAGAGTCGGTCCATTGTTCCGTGTACCTCTGTATAAACGGCAATCTTGCATGTTGGCGGTAACACTACATGTCAACGCTTTTCTTCTTTGATGGGAGTGCTAAATTGGTTGGTCTATGTATGATCAGCAACGAAGAATGGGCTCTTGTGATGTGCGGAGGATATATGTGTGGTTAGAGAATGCGTGTGTCCTCTGTAGCCAGAGCGGGGAACCGCAGGCATTGCTTGCAGCGATTACGCTCCCGATTGACTGGTCGATCGAACGTTTGCTACTGCGTCGCGGATTCGAGATCGCTGTTATGGTCCGGCCTATTCAAGCGAGTCTGTTTCAAGCGTGATTTTGCCTTGTCAGTGTAGTTTAGACAACTTCATCCCCTCACGAATCGGGTGCAGGCAGTGTTTGTGGTGTTCGTCGTCCGCGGAACTGGATCTTGCCTGGCTCATAACTGCAGACGCACCCACATCTTTGGTGCATCGCATCGGGTATGCGAACGGAGATTGGCCAGTGCAAAACCATGCGCTGGATTCAGCATTGACTGGTACTGGATGTCTATTCACAGACGGCTTTCTTGCGGACACTCGTCGCATTTGCTGTCCTCATTTCTTACGTATGCGTCATTCACTCCAATAGGCGATGTTTAGAAGAGGAATGAAAAAAAAAATTGTGAAATGGAGATGCAATGAGATCACTCAGCGTCTGCGTCAAACCATGCGGCAGTTGACGCTCGGATGTGTGGAACGAGAGAAAGTAGGGGATACTTTGTAGGGGATACGTCGTATACAGGAATCAAAGGCGTTCAGACACGGACACAGGGAGCTAAATAGCGACGTTTGTGTTTCCACTTTCTCTTGCGTCCCCGTCAACACGTGGTGCGTTCTTCTACGATGACGCGCTGACGTGTCGTTTCAAATCGGGGGGCATAAAAGGAGCCGCGCTTTGTCGCCGCGACCACGGACTGCCGTCACTTAGCGCTCGTTCCGTTTTGTATTCCCGAGGGCCTCATTGTCAACCGTGAATAGGGGACGTCTCCTCGGCGTCGCAATACGGATCCAACGGCCGTGTCTTTGACCTGGCGGCGTCCGAAGCCGTTTGGCGCTTGGCTGCCCGCCGCGAAACAGAAAACGAGGGAAGCGTGGCGGTAGTAGACGGCCCCCTTCGACAAATCAGCATGCTTACAGTGCATCTATTTGGCGTATATATATATATTCCTCCGAGCTCTCTCGTTTCCTTTCGAGACCACTCGTCGGCAATCAACGTCACTCGCGCGTAGCCCTTCTTCTGGCGTAATTGCACTTTCTCCTTCCAAGAGGCTGTTCGCCTTGGCTTCCTTGGCCTCTCCTTGCTTTCTTCTACCGCTCTTTTATTTTCTCGTTCTCATTTCTCTTTCGGTTGCATCTTTCTCCGCGCTTCACGCAATTTCGAGCCTCATCGTGACCGCTTCGCTGACTCCGCAAAAGACTCGGACGTTTGAGGAGATGAAAAAAGGCAGCGGGTGAAGGAAGAAGGGGGGGGGGGGGGAGGCTCGGCTTGACGCAGGTTTCGGAAGACTCGTTATGTTCCGCTGTCTGAGCGGGGCGTCCCTCGAACGCCCAGACGAAAACACAAGCGCCAAGTTCAGTGGCGCGTTCGCTTTCTTCGTCGACCGAGGGTCTGCGTGCTCACTGGGCCAGTGAGACCGCTGGTTGCGAGTGCGTGCACTGCGACGCGAAGGGATGGCGGGGAGTCCTCGAGCCCCTGCTGACAGAGAGGTAGGCTTCGCCGCCACGCCTGGTGGGAACCACCGTGTCGGCGCTGCCGCCGCGCTTGACTCGGCTTGGAGTGGCCGGAAAGGAGAGGAGGAAAGAGGCACATCCGTTCGACTCCCCTTCTGCCTCCCTCCACCAACAGTCTATCTCCTATTTTCTTTCTTTCTCTTTTTTTTTCGTGCCAGTTCTCTTTATTCGAGTTTGTTTGGCTTACGCAAGCAACCTAACTTGTGTGTGGTGTGCCGTAGATTAAAAAAATATACACGAAAACTTTAAATTAGGAAAATAAAAAAAATAAAAATACATCGAGCCTCAAGAAAGTGCGCTCGTTCCTTAGGCTTTCTTCGCTCCCCATTGGCAGCACCTGGTGTGTCCCCGCTACTGTTGCGGGTTGCTGCCCCTCCGAGCTGTTTGCGTCTCCTTCTTCTCTTTCAATTTTTTTTCTTCTTCCGTTCCGCAGAACTGTTTAATGCATTCATAGTAGAGAGTGAGAGGTGGAGCCTTGTTTCCGTTGAAAACTAGAGGACGCGTTATTTGCGCTCTGAGTTATGTATGCCCGTATGAAAAAAAAGTTTAGGGGAATGGAGGGTTAGCAAGCCTTTAGCTTATCCTCGTACTTTTTTTTCCTCTTGATCCGCATATGGAAGAGAAGACGCGAGAAAAAAAAATAATAATAACGGCGCCTGTTTATCAATCCGCTCGTGTAAGCGTCCGGACGCTGAACCCTGTCGGAGTTTTAGTATATAGGCTCGTTTCTTGTCTCCTCCTCGCGCGCTTCCTGCCGTCAGCGCGCACGCTATGCAGAGTGCTACTTTTCTACGGAAGCATTTGAAATTGCGTCGATTGAATAGGCCCTCATGTGCGTTGTGGATGCGCATGCGGTTCGCTTGTTTGCTTCTTTATATTGAATGCGCGCGCCGTGGGTGCGGCGGTCGAAAGTTTTGAAAACGCATGAACCAGCGAATCGCTTCCAACATGGTTCATTTTCTTCGCTTCTCCGTAGCACGCTCAGTGTTGTTTTTGTTTGTCATTCGCATGTTGTACAGTTGTGTGGCAAACTTTGCGTCTTGTGTATGATATGCACAGGACCAAATTTTCGATGACGCCAAGAAGATTCTTCGTGCTAGTGCTCTTATATTACGCTTTCTATTCTAGCCGTCACTTCTTTGTGTGCCAACAGCCTTTTTCGTGCTTCTTGCAGTCGTGGTTCAAGCGCTTCTCAATCGCGGTGGAGTGGGCCCATTGGGCCAGTCGATGTAAAACGGCACGATATTCGGTGCATCAGGGCGCCTCACGCCTCTCACTTTCTCTGTTGTAACCTTTATTGCGCTGATCGTTGCCCCGTGTGGAGTAGACCTCGTGTTCTACGGCGTTATTCTGACCGCGCTGAAAGTCGTTTCTCCTAAACATAGCAGTAACGCTTTTGTGCGTCATTGTACGTCATTTTAACTTACACGCGCCAAATCATCGCGGCCAGAAATTTGTCAATTTCAGGCAGCGTGTTACGAGATGAGGTGCCGCCTACTCTAGCCCCCAATGCAGCCTTATAATGTTGAGTAAACTGAACAAGGCTTTCAGTGCTTTTAGAGCTCCGTTAAGAAGGTTGTGTAGTAGTGCAGACAAGCATGTAAAAAGGAGCACGAATTGAAAAGGAATTGCGAGAACCCCTTTTGAGCACAAAGAAGTTCCGAGTAACCTGCATCCTCTCGAATGGGTGCGTGCCTAACAAAAGAAGGAAAACCGAGTTTACAGGTGCCGAGAAAGCCAAGTGTACCGCTCCTGTGCTTGCATCGCTCGGTGCACGGGCCCACGCCATCTGTGCACCCTTTCTCACGATTGGTCGTCGACTCCGCGCCCGAACTGCGCACCTTATCGCATGCCGCACGCTTGGTCGGTTCGGGTGCGCCACCCGCACAGGTGCAAGGACTCGCGGTCGGAGCACCTTCTGTCGGGCGCGCACTCGAAGCAGATGAACCGTGGCAGTTCGCATAGCTGTTCACATGGGTGCGTTCCCAGGCTATGTAACGGAGACTTTATGGTGGGGCTTAAAACGGTGTTACCCTTGCTGTTGAAGCCAGCTTAAAGGGGGTGCTCCTGCTAATACCGACTACACCGCTGTGCCAACTCGAAATAGCATTTGTGTTTTAGAAGCGCAGGGCAGTTACATTCGCACATTTCTATGACGTAACGGATGACCCTAAACTCCTTTCGGCTTGTGAGCTATGCTTCTTCGATCATAAATGCGCAGAAGACTGCCAGCTCGCTATTACATAAGTGTTAAGTGTTGCGAGCACGAAGAGTTTTTCTAATTGTTTTTTGTACATGAGAGCTTTGTAGACAGTGTGTAGGGGGTGTCCAATGGAAGTCGGGTACATAGGTAAAAGGTATATATATATATATATATATATATATATATATATATATATATATATATATATATATATATATATATATATATATATATATGTGTGTGTGTGTGTGTGTGTGTGTGTGCGTGTGTGTGTGTGGGGGGGGGGAATGAAAGATCAGCGCCAAGTTTACATTCTGTAACAACACGTTCGGCGTTGCCTTTGCAGAATCAAAGCATGGTCAGAGCGATATAGAGGTCCGCCTCTTTACGCTATCGATCTTAATTTCTACTTGTCTGTTACACCACCAACTGCTCGCCAGTTCTTTTTTTTTTCTTCAAATCTATACCGATCCGACAGTTACGCAATCTGTGGTGTCATCGAAGGAGATCGAAATGCTCAGCGGCCAGAGGCATTTGTTTTTCCCGGGCACCACAGCGCGCAATCTCAAACGCGGAAGGAAGGCCCACGTGACCCACTAACCTCCCCTCGTATACCTCGTTCTCTTGGATGGTACTGCGGATGTCGATATCGGTTCATCTTTTTTTTTTGTTTCTTTCACTCTTCTCAATGACCATTGTGACGTTCCTACCGATTGCAAAAACAGATTTTTCTCTTTCTTTTTTTTTTTTTGTTCTGGCTGGAACCGGAATTTCATTGTTGATAACGCTCGTATAGAGCGCGGCCTCATGTACCTCGGCCGAGCTCTATAGCTGTGCATACGGGCGTATATACGAATATCTGCGTGCTGTGTATTGCGCTTCTCCCGCTGACAAATTGTAGTGTCTCCCCGTGGTTATCTTGTCAGCGGTCCGCGTATCCATGCAGCTCGCAAGGAACCGTGACCGAGTGCGTGCCGTGCACTATTCGAGGCATAGCTGTCACGCCCGTCGTCTTGCGCTGCCGGTGACCACTCTCGTGCTTTCGACTGGCCTCTCTGTCCCCTACACTGTTCTTCGTAGAAAGAAAGAAAGAGAGAGAGAGAGAGAGTTGGCACACACCCGACGCTCACGTATATATTAGGATGGTCGCACCGTCGGAACCGTATGGCGTGACCATGACGCTCAAAATGGCGGTTCTCTGGCGGAAGCGATGCCGGCCGTTGGCCGGCTGTCGTGGGCGGCTATATCACGTTGTCCACTGGCCGGTCAGCTTAGCTCGCCCCCCTGTCCGAAACGAACAGCGTCCTTAAACCCACCAGGGAGACCGCGAGTTAGCGCGAGCGTTCGAGCATGCGCGTTTCGTGTCTGCATGCGTGCATCTGGCTTCGTATATGCAGTTATATATATCTTCATCTTTTGTCACCGCAAACGTGCGTGCCCGTTTTTAGTCGAGGGACTTGCGAATCTGGCTCTGTCTTCACTTTTTTTTTCCCAGTCTTTGGCAGTGCTTCGCTTTAAATCGTGCTTTTGCGTGTTCGCGTCGGTAGATATTGCCTGACTAATTATGCGCGAATACGCTAAATTGAAGGGCCTCAAGTCCGGGTATACCTTTGCGTGTGGGTCATGGCGTTCTTTAAACCCCGTGCGGTTCCGCCTCCGTGTACCTCGAACAGACTCGGAACGGGAAACTAACACCCTGCATGGAGCGTACAATACCGATTGGTTACGGCAAGTTAATAGTGCTCTGTATGTAATTTGCGGGTACTTCTTAGAAAAGACCACAACAAGACGACGAAAGATCTAAGTGTATGTTCGCGTGCAACGTGGGAGTTTAGCAAGCCACAACTTCATTGAGCATATGGTTGTGCGTGTGTGCAACAGGATACGGTGTGCAAAGCGGAAGCGGACTGTACAACGTTGCGTAAGAGCGTTCGGCCGTATAGAGGACCCGGATCGTGACATCGACAGATACTCCTTAACGGCGCATAAGAAACAGGAGAGAAGTCGAAATAGAAGAAATAAGTATACATAGCGAAAGAAGGCAGGACGTTGCGTCCTGTCTTGCATATGTCCGGTTCGGCGGGTAGACAAGAGACCGTCGCGGATTAGCCTAGATTGTCGTCGGTCGTGGGACCGGCATTCCTCGGTGTACAAGGCGCGCTTCTCGTAGAAGAAGAGGCGGGAACCGTTCCGCTCCCCCGAGGCACGGGTGATGACGTGCTCCCCTATACGTGAGCGTTCCCAGAAACCGATCTCCAGGCCGCGCCGTGCTCAATTATCGGGCTTGCTCCGATCTTACGTCATCTCGCCGTGTTTCCCGCCTACTGGTCCATCTTAGTCTGCTCGAACTACTTTAATTACTTTAATGTTCACGAACAACATCGCGTTGTACATACTGTGGCAAAACGGTTATTTTCGCTCTTTCTCACCGCGTGTGCGCTTTTTTAGGCGAGGTGAAAGTTCGCCGTACCGAACAATGCATAGTTCCGGAATGCTCACTTTGCCGTGTACCTGGATTGCCCTGTTCCACTGAAATACCGTCCACGAAAGCCCGTGGCGGGCCTCGCTCTCTCCGCCGTGTAGGTACGCCAACTTGGCAATCAAGAGGAGAGAGTGGGAGTCTATGTGCACGCCGACGAAAGGGGCGGTGGAATTTCTGACGTACTCCCACGACGCTCCTCCGCATTTTGTTTTCAAGTCTACGGTTTCTCTTCTCCCATGTTTCTTTCTTTTTAGTCACAGCAGCGATTACGCAAAATGTGAGAGAACCATCAGCACTCGCCCCGAGAACACACTTTTTTTTCTTACTTCCTCCGTCGCTACACCTCACGGCGTGGTGGCGTCGTCGCGGAATGTAGCCGTGACTTCTTTTCCCCGCTCAGTGCGGGAGGGCGCTGTTGTTGCCCGTTACACGTCCGAGCGTGCGAGCGTCGCTTCCGTTGACTTTTGAATCGCGCGCGTTGCCCGCCATACCTGAGCTCGGCACTCGTAACACATACACAAATTCGCACATAAATGCGCAACTGCATGCGGTGCACTTGTGTTTGCGCACTTTTTGCACATGCCTCCCTCGCGCCCGACAGTTGGTCAGGAGGGAGGGAGGTAAAGGGGGGAGAGGGGGAGGGTTGAATTGAGCGTACGGGTCACGACGCACTTGGGTGTTACCAAATACGGCGTGATGCGGCGCCGGAAATGAAGCGTTAAATGGGCGTCCAGTTTACGTGAAGTTTGTTTAACTGGGTATGCAGCTCTATTATATAGATGCTTCCTGGCCAGAGCTAAGTGTGCGCGCGCTCCACGACGTTCCATTCTTTTCACAGTTTCCTCATACGCTTGGCGTTTCACTTTTTGTGGGGAGGGTGGCGGTGACACTTCGTATTTTAACCTAATGCTAGCGCACTCCCTCCAGCATGACCTGGCCCGCAAGGGCTCTTGTCTAAATGGTCTTTTACGCTTCTGTCTTCGCAAAGGGAGCCCCTGTTTGTTCTTCTCTTTGTAAGAAATTCGCCTTTATCTCCGCGCGAGCCGTTTGGGTGGCCCGAATCTGTCGCCATTCGAGCCCTATTGTGGTGATGCGGGACCCGACGTGAAAGTTTTTTGAAGAGTCTCCGGAGGGCCGCGGAGAAGCGGGACGCCTGCACTAAAGAAAGAAAATAGGAAGGAATGAAAAGTGACGATAAGGCACGCTGGCGCCATGTGTGGACGGATGGATTGGGGCGACTTCCCTTTTAACGCCGTCGTTTGGCTTCTTTATTCCGCCCCGTCGCGATGAACTCGCTTTGTTGAAAAACAGCCCCGGGTTTTCTCTTTTGACAATGAGTCCAGGGGTCGGGTGCTCTCGTTTTTGACGGCGACGAAGAAAGGCGCAGTCGCCACAGCTCCCCGGGCGTCGATATCGCGCCCGGGCTTTTTTGTGTCCGTGCCCTGGATGACGATTGGGGGGCGAATACCCGGACGTCCCGTCAGAGAGTGAGTCATGGGGGCCTATTTAGCCGTTTGGCAGCGGTAGCTGTTTACGGATCCTTTTTTACTGTTGGCTGTTCTTGTTCGTGATGCGTCGGGAAACTGTCATGATGGCGTCAATGCACGAGAGTGTCACCAGAAAAAAAAAATCAGTTCTTAATTTCCCGCTCGTGATTCGAACTCGGTCCCCGTGGACCGTCGTTGTGTTACCGTCGTAGCTTTAAGCTTGTTCTTTGCAGTGGCATTGGGAGCTTGTTTCTTGGTTCGTCGGTGCCTCCGACGGAGATTTTAATTGCAAATATATGCAACGTGCGTGTTGCGCAATCCGTCAGATTTTGCGTGATATTTTACGACAGCGTAACTTTTTTTTTTTTTGCATCAATGCATACTGATATTGGTGACACACCACTGAGGTAATCGAAGGTGTCATTAGAGAAATATTCCTGCTAGTGACACAGCGTCTACGAGAAACAATTCTTTTCACGAATATTTTGTCTTCCGACGCATTATCAACGAATGCTGCAGTCAGTCTTTCTGGAATATATTAATACCCACAGTCGTCCTGGGCAGCAATCACAGCTCCAGTTGCTTGCAGCGTCTTAGACAGCTCTAAACCGTTAATGACGGAGGGGTTTCCAGAGAAGCCTTTTCGTTGGGGCCATTTTTCAAGCGTACACTTTGAGGAAAGGTCATGACCCGGGTGCTGTACGCGGCGATGCTCGCGGTGACGCAGGCCCGTAAACGGCAGTGCGTGCGTGTGGCGCGAAAATCCTGGCAGTGCCGCTGCCGACACCAAAGGTTAAAAGGACATCCACACCCCACTCCCAGCAGCTTTTACATCTCATCCGTATACCGTTTATATAGCGCAGACTCAATAGTTGCTGGCGCCCCTCGGGAGGCGCGCGCAGCGGTGTTCTTGCACACCAGTCGACGAGCGATCCTCCATTTCTTTGTTTCCCACGGTCCTGGTATAACCATGAGCGCGAAGAAGTCACAGCAGTCTTCTTCGACGTCGTGTACTTACGCCGTCGCGTTTTGTGCTCGCTCTCCCTCTGACATGTGAGAGAGGGACAGGTCCTCTTGTGCTCCGCGGGGGCCACCTGTACGGGCACTCTTCTTCGTCCAGGTCCGGTCAGCGAAGCGTGACGAATGACGGCGCAATTATAAGCTCGACCGCTGGACGCTCTTTTGTCGTCTGGGGTGCCACAATAGTAGTAGTAGTAGTAGGTAGGTACGGTAGAAGCAACATCTCGTCCCCGTAGCTCTCTAAAGGCCATTACCGCCGCGTCTCCCCTCCCCCCTTTGCCAACTTATTGTCTTTGAAAAAAAAGAGAGGCTGACTTCTTGAAGCCCGGCGTTTTGTACGGTTCATCGTTCTCGGTGCGCGCAGTCTTCCCTCGTACGTCTGTGTGCGTGTGTGCGTGGTTGGTGAGTTGACGTGAGAAGCGCTTCTGCGGTGCCTGTGTGTGCGCGCCGTTGCTGTCGATTTCTGAGGCGCGCCGCGCCCCCCGAGGCTGCTTTCGTTTTCGCGCGAGCGGATGGAGTATACATCCTTTCGCAGGCGTTAGGAATCGTCTTGAGTGGTGGCGGCGACGATACTAAACGACTTGTAGCGTCTTTTGTTTCGTGTCTGCGGCGTAGTATGCAGGCGTACCTTCGCCAGAATGTGAACCTCGCAGTCGGCATTCATCCAGTCTGCCTTTCTCCGAACCATTTAGTTATTTATTTTTTGATCCCGGTCTGTTCGTTATTTCAAGATGATCGTCCTTATCCTCTTGAGGGGAGACATGCTATTACGGATGTCTCCCGCCAAGTGAAGAAAACATCGTGAATTTGTAATCTAGAAAGTGAGCGATGAAAGTGGAAAGCGTACCACCTGCTGCCACTTCATCCGCATATTCTCTTTGTGCTTGCTGTGCCTCAAGCAGTACGCACTCAATCTTGCGTCGAGCTGCTGACTAATATACGCAGTAACAATGGAAAACAGTCACTCAATGACCTCGAATGTCACCCATGACAGCCTAGCTTCCCTGACATCGACCACTGAATTGGTCCACATCTGACACTGACCCGAAGCAGTCCATCTTTCCTTTACGTTGACTCTATAACTGCCGCTCAGGAATCGCGACGATTACGATACGGGCTACAGACTAGACAGGATTTCGATAAAAACGAAACTTCGCTCGGTGTGTGTGACAGCGCTGATCAAGACTGTCTCGAAGGTTACGGTTGTTCGCTACAAAACTAGACGAAGGACGTGGCACGCTTCAGGATTTTTCTGTCGATTATAGGACGACTGGAAACAAAAGAGCGCACCGGAGCCTCGCGAGTTTTTAAATGGGCGGCGCCCGCTCGTTCCGGCCCGGGAGAGCAGCTGTCAAAATCGCAGGTCCGTAGGCGGCCAGCCGACTTGCTCTTTTCCCGAGTGCCTCGTCAACTCGCTCCGATGCATGCTTGAATCGTGTAATATTCCTGCCAGAGGGCTGCTTGCTGGCCGAATGACTCGCTCGGGGCAGCCGGGTCGTCCCAATGTGGCGGCTTTCGTCTCTCTTTCTCTTTGTGCTTCTCGCTCTTGTCCACCCTTATACTCCACAGCTGGTGAGGGCGAAACATAGCACTCCGACATTGAGTTGGGGTGAGGGAGAGAGAGAGAAAAGCGTCTGTTTAGTAACCGACTTGGTGCCGGAAGCGTTGGTCATAGATATTTGAAACAGAGGTATCCGTACAGCAGGCAAAAGCTCACCCCTGGCTGCCCCTTCTCAGTTTCTGATAACTCGTTCCTTGACGCGAACAGTCGGGGTGCATTATTATCTTCTCTGGGAGCTAGGCTTGTCAGAAGCGTCTGGGCTTGCTCCATATCTGAATGTCGGCTGGGCTCTTGCATTGCGACACATGCCGTACGTACATCGTTGTTCGCAAAATGGCGGCTTGCCGAATAAACGTATATCAGCGACTCGTACACCCTCCTTTCCTTATTCGACATTTTTATGTCGGAGGACCAACGGAGGCTCAACGGAGGGGTGCCAGGTCAGGAAAGTGCGTTTCTATCCGCAGTTCCGGCTTTAAATGAGGTGCCTTTGATTTGACTGAAAGAAGATCGGGTAGCAACAGATGCCAACGTCACCCGTGCATATGTATTCTGTTAGAGCGCTTACGAGCTGCCACTTAAGACACCCGCTTTTTGCGTAGCTAATATTTTGTGGCTGCTGTACTGGGTCCTTGGTTCCAAATGGAGTGTATGAGAAGATTCGTTCGTAACAGCGTTGCTCTGTTCAACCCATCTCCGCTTCCTCTTTGGCCCCGAGTCGTGCTCGGAAAAGGGTTGCGAAAAACAGCGTCAAGTTTCTGTCTTCATCCAGAACGACACAGTTCTTCAAGTCTTCCCTCGAAGTCTTGGCATCCGTCTCATGTAACCTTTTACATATCGCTGAAGACAGTGCCGTACTAGTTCACAGCGCCAACGTCTTTCTCTAAGAATTAACAGACGCCGTGGACCCGTTCAGCCCCCACTCCTCCGCACTTCGGTTCCGTTACTGCACTGCTGTTGCGAGAACCGTCATCTGGGTCTTCCGCTCTCCATTCATCTGGAACTGACCCTGAACGCCTGGGTTCCGTCAACACCGCGCGCAACAACAACGCGCCAGCTGCGACTGTCTTCGAGAGCACAGAGACCTCACGTCATCGCGGCAACGCATAGTGCCTGGCCTTACATGCAGTCCTCATAAGCCTTTACATACGCACACGTATGCGTTGACCTCACACGCCCCCCTCCCCTTCCTCCCCACGCAGGCGTGTTACGAGGGGACGAAGATGGCATTCCGGGGCGCAACGATGTGGCGCGTCGTGCAGACCACGAGCACCCAGAGGCCTGCAGGGGCGCCGTACACAGAAGTGGCGGTGTGTCACTGTGCCTTTGTGTGCACGCGCGCCAACGTTTCTTCCTTTGGCGTCATTCTGGCGCGAACGTCATCTTGGCGGTCGTCGATGATATGTGCCCCGCCGTGCGAGACCTGTTACCCCCCCCACGGCTGCGCCGTTTCGCCCCCGTGACCTTCTTGCTTTGAGGTGGCGGTTTTGTGTGTGGCTGTTATACGGCGCATGCGCCCGGTTATACGCGTTATGGGCATGCACGCGTCACCGTAGGTTCCTGCAGGGAAGCACGGAGGAATCGAGTGTTCTTGCGGAATTTCCTCTCTTCTTTCTTGAGGCTTACTATAAGGGCAGAGCGATAGAGTATACGAAGCGCGCTTTATGGCGTGAGGTGCTCGATTACCGAAGCATTGAGAATGCTTTGCCGCAAAAGGCGTGCGCCCGAAAATGAAATTTCGCGTTTGGGAAATCGCGAGACGACGCTAAGTATTTATACACAGAGTTGTGACTTCATATATGAAGGCTACATCACATTTCTAGGCCGCAGTAACTTTCTTTTTTTTTTTCAGTTACCCTATTAGAGGTTTGAGGTATTCATCACGCACTTTATAGATATGAATAAGAAAAGCGGTGAATATTGGAGACATGCTCAAGCATCACAGACACGTTCTTGGTTTTATGCGATCTGGCCCGCAACCTGAATCGAAAAGCGTAACGGTAGCTGCAAGCAAAGAGACACTAGAACCTCATTTCCTTGCGATATCCCGAGTCGATTTCTCAGTAATCGGTTGTCGTATACGAGACTAGTCGGCGCGAGTTCTCGCCGCAGGCGCGCGCGCGCAATTCGCGTCGTAATCTTGATAAGGGTCACTAGGAGCGCGCACTCGCGCTGCTGAATGCAAAAGCAAGTTGTGAACCTGGGTTGATGAAGGAGGCAAGAAAATTAACGCGGCAGTGGACGTCGGGTGGGCCCCAGGGGGGGGGGGACCCCGATTCCTCCGGCGACCGCCCTGTGCGGTCGACTGCAGCAGCGGCGAGGTCGCCGTGCCACTCTGGCAACGGATCGCCCGGGAGCAGTTTCGTCGGGCGTGGACCACCTGTAAGCCTAAACTAGATGCGCCCCCCCTCTCTCTCTCTCTTTCCTGCTGTCTTTCTCGTTGCTCCTGCCTCCATCTAGTGCTTTCTTAACGATCGCACACCTCCTCTCTCTTGACCCGGCGTTTAATTGAAGCCTTGCTTCTTCTCATATTCTCTCTCTCCATTCGTCTTTCTTAGTCTTCCTTTGAGTAATGTAACGCTTGTGTTCTCTCGAATGCCTTTACATCAAGGCATCCTCGCTAATGTCTCGGATATCGGAGAAATGCCCGGGGCCAGGCGTGCTTCCTTCATTTCCTAACATCAAACGCGTGACCTCTTCTTCGCGTAGCTTTAATAACAGCCACTGTCGAACGTTCGCGATTAGTTGACGTGTCTAGAGATACCGCTATATATATATATATATATATATATATATATATATATATATATATATATATATATATATATATATATATATATATATATATATATATATATATATATATATATATATATATATATATATATATACTGGCCGTGTCGCGGCTTGTCGTGACACATGGCTGGGGATGAAACGTTCTTCATTACACCACCATCCTGTGTGTCGCACGTCAGGCGTTTGACACTTCGTTCTTGATTACATGTGGCCTCGCTGTACATCGTGGTCGTGTTTCGCCTCTTGAATACAAATCTGCGTTTACCTTTACGCCAAGAGGCGAGGTATAATGTTCAGCGATTCGTTTTGCTCTATCGTATTCCTTTATAGCGAGATACATTTCCTGACTCGCCGATTCTCGTTATACTAATCGATGCTATGGGCTGCTGAAGAAGCGGGCAAAGGAAAATTACCGAAAACGTTGCATTTATACTCTAGACATACCCGTTCGCACAGGACGCTGAGTTCACTGTGTCATAATTTCACCCGGCGTCATTGTCACGCACTGCTTTATCACGCCATTAAGTGCGTTAAAGCAAGTCGGTTTGAGGTCTCCATTTCTGAAATTTTATAAATTAGCTCATTCCAATAGGTGTTGTGCCCCCCCCCCCCCCCCCCCGCAGCAAAGCGAAGCTTGCATTGTAACTGAAGATTGGACCAAGTGTCCTGGCTGGGCAACCAATCCGTGGTCGTGTATACACTGAACAAAAACTGTGGAAAGCTTCCAGCAAACGACAACTTAACATTGGTCTGTCCCTCAATAAGTGCGCCGTCATACGCGCGGATGGCTCGTTGTGCGCATCTACTCGCCGCCTCCTTTTATCGCAGCAGCGGGGCGTGAAAAATAAGTTAACACGGGCCCCAAAGGCGGCGCGAATCTTCGATTGGGAGCGCGCGCTCCGGTATTTCTTTCCCATGGACACGTCCTCTCTCTTGAGTACGCGATGGGCGGCTCTCCATTGTCGGCCAACTTGTGTGTAAACGTAAAGGCCTGCGGTTAGCCTCGAGTATCGTGAATACGTGCCTCTTTTGATTCCCGTCCCTTTTTATTGGTCGCTTGTTTAATTGGTGATGGGGGCCGGCACCGATTCGAGGTTGCCGGTCCTTTACGCGCGTACCACAAAGGCGGTTCGTCTTCCACGGTCCACTGTGCATCGATGGCGTGAGACATCGGCCAAGGCCGCGTTACTACAGGTGCTTCTTCAAAGTCCGTCCGTGGCGCTCGTTTTGGTGAATATAAGCTGACGAAGAAGGGCCATATGCATACATGCGCGATTTACGGTTCGTCGTAAACGGATTTACACGTGTTTCGATCGGCCGCTGATTGCGAAACAGAGTGATGTTTCACTGCTAGCTTCTGGCTTGATAGTCCTCATCTTTACAAACGAGCTTCAATATGCATCGAAAACAAACAATTATCGACCAAACAATGGATAAGTCTAATTGCTCAAACCATAACCGTAAACGAATTGGTATAGTCCCAAACTCCCGAAAGCCGGCATTCTTATACGCATGGAAGAAGACTTCACAGGTTATTTTTAACCACCTTTAGGGTTTTTTGAAGTGTACTGAAAATAATATCACTGTACACGCGCGTCCTTGCAGCCCGTCTTTATCGTATAGCCGGGTATTGAACCCGTGCTACATTATTCTTAGGTTCAGTACGCCGATCATTTAACGACAATGTCTGATTAAAAACAAAATAATCTCGCTCTATTTTTTTTCTTCGCTTACTTCGGAGAACTTGGCTGCGGCTATTAGCTGCATAACATTAAAAGCAAAATCGTATCTGGAACTATTTATTCTTTCTCTAGTTCTAGGTAGTCGTATTCTGTATCGCGAGCGAAGCAGCGGAACTGTTTGTCGTTGAATCCAGAGCGGCCATTGCGATCGGACCAAGTATGCTTGAGAAGGCATCTTAACTTTTTGTCGAAGCGTGTTCTCCGCGACCGTCCTCCAACGAACGTATACCACCGTGCGGCACGCGACTGTTCGTTTATCGCCGATGAACGCGCCCGGTTTGTACGGTGTAGCCCTCGCCGACCCCATTTGCGGCTTGGAAACCTCGTTCCCGCAAGGTGCCGCTTCGCCTTGCCCGTCTATGCTCGCGCGCACCGCGTGCATGTATGTGTATATACACGCTTCACGCAAAGTACGCCGCCTCGGGCACTCGAAGTGCAGGTCGGCCTCAACGCGGCCACATAAGGATGCGAACTGTTGCCCTCGATATCGCGCTGGGCGTCTGTACCGTTCCACAGCTTCTCCAATATGCGTGGTGTCGGCGGTATACTTATTCCTTTCCCCACCGGAGGCCCGGCCTCATCGAAGCGGTCGGCAGCTGCTGTTGCGAACTTCGAGATCGACGCGGTGTTGTACATAGCTGAGCCAAGGACTGGGGGCCGTCCGTCTTGCGTCGCGGCCGAAGGAGGACAGCTAGCAAAGTGGGAGCTGTGGCCGATCGGATAGCGTTGGTCTCTCTCGATCGGACTGCGCGCGACGTAGCTCATGGTCGGTCGCCCACGGGTTTGCGATACCTTTAGAAAGTGCGAAAAGCCTGTGCGAGATCGACCCTGACTAGCAAGATAGGGGAAGAACTATAGACGTTTAGTTTTTTTTTCTTTTTTTTTTTTTGCTCGCGGACATTCACGACTGTTACGTATGCTGTGAGATACTTGTTCCCTGGATTTTTGTACTTGCTTCGTCGCTGAAAACAGCCGGGAAACGCATTTTTGTGACACTGTTGGGCATGATTTTGGTTCCATGAGTGATCAGATAGTTTTTTTTGGTAAGTTTTGTACTGTAGGTGTCAAAGCGTCCAGGGCCAATCTCGCTAATTACAGTTACAACTTTCTAAATGTAATCGTGTTCCGCCTTGCCACGCTAGCTTTGTTAAGCTTCATACTCACGGCTGTTCTATCATGGACTAACAAACGAATTAAATTAACGTCGCGAAAAAAAATGATGCTTATAAAACGAGATATTGACGGGCAAACGCCGAAAATCATTGCGAGCAACCGAAGATACCAACTACCTCGGAGAAACGTATGATGCTTCGCCGCAAGCCACCTAACCTTGCGGCGAAGCGCATAAAAAAAAATCTCACATAGCAGTGATCGTTAAAAATCGGAACTATTTCTGTTACCGTTGTGCAAATCTTGTCGCCAAATGACACAAAACAAACATTTGTGTAGAAGCCTCGTCCGTTTACAAGTTTCACAATGGGTACTACGCCCTGCTCTGAACATGTGGCCCTGCCCTTAATCCCGCCTCCGTGCTACGTGCTGATTGAGTTGGTTACTACATACCAATAGTGTAGCAGTTGGTAAATATTACATAGCACGAGTGATGCTTTAACTCGCTGGACCGTTCGTGTTTCACTTACGGCGCGTGATGGAAGGGTGTTAACGTGTGTGCTGCTAGAATTTCCGTACGGGTTGTTATTGCTACCAAGTTGCGGCCATCACGAGCCGTGCACGGGTATATAATACCGGTAAATATAAAATAAAACACCATTCTTCCCCGAAGCCGCAGGCGATGAGAGATGACTGGCAGGAGAAGTGCCCTCCGGCAGCGTGTGCGGCGTAAACGTGTAATTAAAGCGAATAGACGACGGCGTGTAGGCGAGCTTATATCGTTGTTCGGCAATGACGGCACGTACGACGGACAGGCGAGCTTCTCGCGCGTTTCGATTCAAGCGCCGCTTTGGCTCGAGTGTAACGTGAAAAAAAAAGCACGGATTACATTCCTCAGCGTGTCTACTATGCTACGCCATGTGGCTGCGTTGGTCTTGCAGGCTCGCGTGTTAGGCATTTTTTGGCTCGCACGACGCCGAAGAATACCTCGAACGCCCACGAGGGTTTTGGGCATATAAGCTTCCGGCGGAGCTTCAAGGACAGCACGCAGCGCGTCGCTGTCTTATTTCACTCTGCGGTTTAGTCTTTATCGTTTACTACTTTATTTTGACCTACTTCCTTCCTCCTTTCTTCGAGCTCGCTCGCTCGCCTCGTCTCGCTACAATTTGCATTCTGACTCCCCTCCTCCTCCTCCTCCTCGTTAGAATGCTTGGCGGCGAGTTCGGATTTGTTTTCCTTTTTGTAAATATAGGGTTATCGTTTACACACGCATCGTAGCGCTTTGTATTTCAATACCGGGTGATTCGTCGTCCTCTTGCCGGCTCGTTGTGCAACCGGCGATTCTGGCGCGGTAAAGGGAGACCATTCCGCGAGTGATTTCATTAAACGTGACTCAGCGTAAACGTGTCGACTCTTTAAAACGCGTCTGACGGGCGCTGATTCGCTGCTGAAGTCAGCCTGTAGCGGTGATGTCATGGCCGGTGCAACTAACACACGGTGTCGAGATTTTTAGCCTGGGTCATGATGCAGTTGCTGCATCACGCACCTGCTATGCGACTGTGGAGCCACTTGTGGAACTTAGTAAGTTTAAATCGCCTTGCGGTGAGATCTCGTTCCCTTCTCCACCTACTCCCCATTCTTATTCTGTCTCTACGAAGTCTACTGTTAAAGCACTCGTGTCTGTGTGCAAGCAGTCCTATAGGGGATTTGCACGCTGTCTAGAATAATCATTTGTCCACATCTGTTGTGTAGTGCTCGGATGGTCGGGGCATTGTCGGGACAGAAAATACTCGCTCTCGCATTGATTAAGCTTGTTCTACATCTAACGTATAGCATAACGAAACGGATCATATCGCATAAGGTGTATTACATGCGTCAGTCGCGAATAAAATTTTGAAGACCGCGGCACCATAAAAAAAATCTCTCCTGGCAGAGTTTCGTGGGATAGGATTGCCTTATGTATTGCACCGGCAAAACATGCGCACTTAGGCTGCGTCATTCGACTTTAACCGGCCCACTCGGGGGGCTCAGGGGAAAGAAATATTCGGGAACCACTGGTCTCTGAACTTTTGCTCGCGACTGTACGTATACACACATACACGCATATTGTCTGTCCATGACTTAAAATAAGTACGTAGAGTTGTACCTGAATACATAGATATTTGCTCAGCTTTGCATACACTATTGTCACTACCCCCCCCCCCCCCCTCCATCTCTAACTCTCTCCATTTAAGGATATGGCTTGATATTTTTCTTCCGCTTTGCGTCTCTTTTCTCTCTTCTCGTCTGTTCAGATTGCTACAGTGACAGTTCCTATTCATTTCTAAACAAAGACACGCCGCTCGTGGGCAAGGGAGGGCTCACGTCTGCCCTTAGCGCGAGAAAATTTGCATCTTCGTTCGAAGCGAGCTGTAGAACTGAGCAAGCCAACAACATCATTCCGCTGGTCGCGTGCAGGAAATGGCAAAACACTCACTGGCATAGCGAACCGATTTGCGCGGCGTAACCTAAGAGGAGCACAGGTTGCGAAATCGGCGGGTATACACGTAACGCCGCGGTAGTTTTCCGACGAGTTAAAAGGAATACCGCCAAGAACGTGACGGCAGCTTCCGTGCACGTCGAGCCTGCATGCGCGTTCGCCAAGAACGCTGTTAATGACCGGACCCCTGCACATACTGAAAACGCTATCGGCATTAACGTAAATGTATACTTAACCAGACCGACGCACGCGCCGTAATTCGCCGGGGACGAAGTAAAACACAAAACCGTGACTGCCTCCGCGGCCGTCGAGGGAGACGGGGCAAATATTAAAAAACACACCACACGCCGTCGTCTGTACGGTGAAGCTGTACAGCCGAGGGAGGCTAAAGAAGGAGATGAGGCGATCGCAGCGAGCACAGTGCGCAGGAAATATCGTCGGAGCTGACGGGAGGAGAAACATGCGAGTTGCGCCTGCATTGCGGCAGCGTATCGTATAATAAATTTTGCTATGCAAAAGAGCCCCGCGGAGGCACCGCAGCGCCAGAAGCGAAGCGGTAAAACGCATATATAGTAAAAGAATACGAAGAAACACGACGCAGTCTGTGCCGTAGCAGCGCGTGCTGAAGGAGAGCCCCGGTAGGAGGAGCTGTGCCTCGCGCTGTCAGCCCCCGAGGCGCGCTGTCGACCTCGCGGGGCCACCTGTCCGACGGGTTCCATTTTCCGGTTCTCTTCTCCTTTCCGCGGCTGGCGTCACTACAGTGCGCGCGCGAGCAAGAGAGACGCGGCCCGTGCTCTGCATGCGCAATGGGGACACAGCAACGCGGTCGCCCCCCCCCCCCTCCTTGGAGGTAGGCTGGTTGGCTTGCTGCTGCTGCTGCACTAGCCAATCGAGCGGGGAGGAGCTGATGCCGATGCAATGCGATGGCGAAGGTTGCGCGAGGCGGCGAACGTTCGGGAAGGCAATGCCGCCTGCTGGCCGTAGCCTGCACTAGGAGAACAGCCAGCAGCGGCTTCCCGCGTGTCGACACGGACACCTTTATTCACCATGCCCGGACGAATCTGGTTCAGCAGTGTTTCCTGTTGTGTGAACCAACAGTGAGAAAAAGAAAAAGAATCTGTGAAACAGCGAAATAAGTAAATACACCTGAAGAAGAAGGTGTGTTCGGTGAGCACTCATATTAATAAAAGAAACAACGTGAAACAATACACGTCAATACTTTCGTCTTGCCTCTACGTACTACCACGGTCCTTCAGACTAAAAGAAGACCCTGGTGTTATATGCGCTGTCCTGTCTATGGTGCAAGCTCGTTAGACCTGCGAATAAATCAAGGATGGTATGACACTTGTAATCTTGCCCTTAAGCGTGGATACTTCACCAAGTGAATGATGATTATTGGCATTCGAGTGGTAAGGAGCGGCATTGGGAAATCACGTGGGTTTCTCGGGAAACATATTATAGAGTTCATCCAAGAAAAACAAAATGGGTTCCGCTCTGGGAATCGAAGCTTGGACCTGCGTCTTTCCGGAGTTTAGCCATTCTTGTGTGGAGTCACCTCACTTATCTGCAGGGCCTTTGAAACCCCACAACAATACGCTTGGTATGGCGCGTGAACGTTTAGTGTCTGTGTAGTTCTGAAGGAGGCGCAATGGAATCATATGATAGGCGGGATTAACGCAGATCTTGCATAATGGCTCAAATGAGTAACCAATGGAGTGACTTTAGCAGTTTATTTGTTAAAGGCGCTTCCATGATTGCGGAGATTACGGCAGTGACCTGATTTCACTTGGCCAAACAAGGGCTTCTCTAATGGCACCGCCAAGTTTGTGACATCATAGCGTGTTGTTGCTGTATAGTGCAGTGTAGTTGCACTTTGCGTCAGAACGCTGCATCACATGAGAATGCAGTGGGAGAATGTTTTAAGTCGTGTGTTATAGAGTGCTTCTCTATGCCATGCATCGCTAGAGGTCATTTTAGAAACCGGACATTGCTGGACGCCATTTTGCGAGAAGTCTTTGAAAGAAGCCACACGCAACGACCAGCAGACGACAAAATTCCAGTGCGCCTCTCCCTTTTGAGTGATTTTCAGCGGAAGTATTTTCGTCTTTTTAAGTATCCGTGCTTGTTAACGCCAATTGTTTACCTTGGCCGCAGTTTCCAAGACGTTACACTGCTAGATTTACAACACGAACAACAACATCATCACGAAATTGTTTTTTGCTGAGTATTTGCTGATGGCACTTGATAGACAAAGGGCGCGAGGCCGGGTACCGCGGCAGCTAAGAGCAAAGATTGAACTTGTTTGGTTCACTCCGCTCATTAACTAGTGGTGCACAACATTTACTTGACACTCTGCACTGGTCGCTTTATTTGCCGTGCTGCATAATATACTGATGCGCAAAGCGTCATGGAAACAATGAATGGCGAATAACATTTTGTTCAATTCCCTGGAACGCCGCTTGGGGCTGCGGTGCGCGTGCCTCTCGACAATGAGGGCAGAAACTCAAGAAAAGCTAAGAAACAATAACTGCAGCATGTACGAGAGCAACTCGGAACAACGTTAAAAGAAAGAACAGCTGAGAGAGGGGGAAGGGGGGGCAAGCAGAAGCGCCGCTGCGTGCCCCCGAAATTGGCACTTGGTGGTGACTGTGCCTTCACTGGGGGGCGTCCTTCTCCGGGGCAGATGTTGGAGGCCCGGACCTCGCTGATAGAGACGTCTTATTCGAGACGATGGCAGGAGCTCTCGTGCCCCTCACAACGACGGCCGTCCTTGCCCTTGCATTTTCATTCCTCCCTCCTCTCTCATCCAAATGGATTCCGCCCGACATCACCTCGCATGCACGGGCTTCAATCTCGTGCTCCTTTCCCGGAGCGGTTGTCATTAAGAGGGGCGACCTGCGCGCAAGAAAGCTGGCAGAATTTAGTGATGGCAGCGGTGGTGGTGGGGTGTAGTCGGCGTTGGGGGGAAGGCCTACCCTGCCCGTGGCTACAGATCTACCCCACCGCTGAGAAAAAGAAAGGAGGGAGAGGGGGTGTACCACCGATCTTGAGGCAGCAGCTGGCTACGGGACTAGTCCAAGAGACGTCGTCGCTCTCCTGCTGATGCGCCAGCGCTCTTCGGGTGGTGGTGGAACGGGCGGATCTCGCCGTGTTCTGCCCCCCGTGATTACTTTTTCCCCACCTCACGACGAGCGCGGGCTTTCTCAAACCCCCACCTTCGGCGTGCTGCTTCCAGGAGCGACCTTGATGAAGCACGTTGCCCCTCTTGTTCTCTTCTTGCTGCCCCGATCTCTCAGACACAGCGAACGTGCCTTCGAACCCCCTCCCTCCTTCCGAACTCACGAGGGAGTGTGGAGGGCATAGCCGTTGCTTGAAACAATGCTTGCCTGCTTGGCTGGGTATCCTCCCTTCTCTCCCAACTGCTCTGTTACCCTTGGGGCGAAATTAAATGCTCGGCTCGGGGGTGTTGATCGGCGTCGCTGGCAGGTGCATCCCTCACGGCGCGCGAACGCGTTTTCTTTTTGGCGCGTTTCCACACGGTTCCCGCCATTTATTTCGGCAATGACGCTCGCGCCGCTTTTGTCTTATCCCGCTGCGCGCTGGCGAGTATTGCCGGGGGTTGCGCGTTGACACGTGTTCTGATTGAAAAGACGTCCGCTGGTGGCACTTCACGGTGTCGTCATTGCGGCATGAACGCTTCGACGTGTTTCGCCGCGAATCTCAGCTTGTCCTTAGGTGGTCGCCTCGTTATGCCCGCGGCGTCAGTGACCCGCGAAACTACAGGACCACCCACCGGGGTCTGTCGAGTGAGCGAGCGTTTATGCAGCAGAGAGTTTCTTTTATTATTATGGCCGAACTGCAATCAAGGTGACGCCATACTTAAGTGCGCCATTATGTACGATGTCCGTTGCGCGTTTTTGTTTTCTGCTAGTCTATTCGCCGGAGCTAGCTTAAATATGCAAATGTAAGTTTAGGGCATGTCATACCATCAACAACATCTTCCCGGTACGTGATGTACCGTCAGTCCTACAATATCTTCGCTTTCACACTGTGGCTGTACAACGTTTTTACGGATACCTCGGGCTTGTATACTAGGATGCATTGAGAGCTGGAGCTTCACATCCTAGAAGTTAAATAATAGTGCCCTTTCGACATTACATGAGGTGAAATACAATCACATTCATCGCGTTTGTCACGAAGGTCTGTCGTGAAAAGCTGAGAAACAGAGCACTACATTTGGCTGGTGACCATGGTGACAAATATATTGAAACTATAGGGGCAGAAACAGAGCTGCTTCTGGATATGGCAAGTATTAGTCGTCATCATCATCGCCGTCTTTGCGCGAAGTGTGTTTATTTACAATATACTATATAAAAATGCAAATGAATTTCTGACTCAATTTGACTATCATCCTGGGTCATAAGCAATTAGGACCGAGGAAAGAATGCAGAGGACTTTTAATATGTCACTTGCGAATCGGTGCTTTTCCAGTTCATTACCTTTATGTTGCCTGTTCCTGTTATAGCTGCTTGATATTTGCTTCATATCACTCGCATATTTCGTCTCTCCCACAGTTCTGGCTGTGCTGCTGGCGGCGCGGTCGAGCAGGAGCACGCCCCTGGAACCCGAAGGACGTGACGTGGTCGAAGGCGAGAGCCTGCGGCTCTCGTGCAACTTCAACCCGGCGTTGGCGAGCCGCAACCTGCTCTACTTCTGGTTCCGCACCAACCGACACGGCAAGGAGAACGCGGCCATCAGCGGTAGCGCGCTCGACCCTCACTACAGCGTGGAGTACAACCCGGCCGAGGGCCGCTACGCCCTGCTCATCTCGCGCGCCCAGTACGACAAGGACAACGGCCACTACGAGTGCAAGCTCAAGGAGAGCGGCAGCGGCGCCGACGTCCACAACGCCGCGTACGACGTGACAGTGCTCATCGCGCCGGGCGAGCCTCGCATCACGCCGTCCAGCCCGACGGCACTCGAGGGCGAGCCCCTGGCGCTGACTTGCGCCAGCGAGGGTGGCAGTCCGGACCCCGACGTCGAGTGGTTCCGCGGAGACGAACGGCTGCCGTCGGCGTTGACCCGGGGAGGAGCCCGCGACCGGCCCACGGCCGCGGTGCTGACGCTGACCCCCGGACGGGAGGATGACGGCGCCGAGTTCCGATGCCGCATCACAAACCGCGCCATGCCGCAGGGAAGCGCGTACGAGGCGCGCACCACGATCCGCGTCCACTGTGAGTGCCCTTCTTGCCCTGCGCGAAGTACGGCGTAGAAGAAGATGAAGGGGGGGTGGGGGTAGAGGAATATGATGTTACTGAATAGCTGGCAGCCATTGTTGTGCAGGAAAGAGCCAATTGAGAAAGTACTGGGAACACTTTTTTGGAAATCGCTGTGGTATACACAGTTCCATGTCATTCGTAGGCAATTCTGCATGCACCCTAAAACAGTTGACACCCTTTGGGACATTAACTTTTGTATGTCTGTAAGTAACACAACAATGATTGTCATCTATATTGTGTACCTTAAATTTCCTTGCATCAATGCTGCTGCCCCAGGTACTCTCTGGTCACAAAAATCGCACCTACTATCAATGCGACAAAGCATTTTTGCCAGGAAGGTAGCGGCAGTAGTGTCCGAATTCAGGAAGGAAATGTAATAAACTGAGGTCATGAGGATTGTTTCAGGACAAGAGCAGAGCTGAGAGGGAGAAACAGTTTTCAGAGTGTACTTGTGAGTGGCGTACACTTACTCTACATGGCCACGAGTAAGCAGAACATACTCTCTTCATTAATGTGATAGAAATTAAGATCAAGCAGAGGAAACAATTCATCATGAGGGCGGGCATTGTTTCCCTATACAAGTGAATTGTTATTTTACAAAATATTTTGTGAACAAAAATAGTGTGCTGGTCAAGTTTTTCATAAGACTTGTTTTTCAATTGTTTGGTGCTCTTCACTGTGCGCTTACATTTGTGCACTTGGAACATGACACTCGTTGTTCATTGATCTCTATGCCACTTATGTGCTAATGATTTCACTTTGCAATAATAAAAGCTGTGTGTGTGTGTGTGTGTGTTTTTTTTTTTTTTTTGAAGATGCACCCAAGATCACGGTTGGTCCCCACAACCCATTGAACGTGATGGTGGGCACCGATGCCACGTTGACCTGTTCCGTGCTGGCCAATCCTCCTGTGCGATCCGTGCGGTGGATGAAGCGAGGCCAGCTACTGTCGAACACTTACAACCACACCATTCCATCTGTAACTCCTGAAGATAGTGGAAACTATGCTTGTGTTGCTGACAATGGAATCCTGCAGCCTTCACAAGTGGAGCTGCATCTTAGTGTGCTGTGTAAGTACTCATGCCATTTCTGAGCACATGTATGTTGAACCAACGCATGCACAGAGAAATCTCATGTCAAGCATTCTGCACTCTGTATTCATTGCTGGGCTGAAGAAAAAATGTCAAAAAGTCAGTGTGATTGGTGGAACCAGTACTAATTCATGTGCTACCAACTTCTTATCTGCAGCATTTACCATGGTAAATGTGCCTGGTTTCTTCTTATATCATTCTGGCTGATTTTTGTCATGGAGGTGGCTTGGATACCATTTATGGTGTTTTAATAATGCATTTTTACTGCATTTCCTTTGTATCATCGTCAATATTTTACTGATGTTAGTTGAGCCCTCCTTTTTTGAAAATGTAGAATGTTGAAGAGGCTGTAGATTGTGCAAGGTATTAGTGGCTGACTGTAAAAGACTATGGTCCAGACTTCGGGCAGGCATGTAGCTTGCTTCACTTTAAATCAGTTGGGCTAAGTTATTTCGAAATTAGTCATGGTAACCTGTAAAAATGAATATCAACATGACGCGTGTTTACTAGACTTTGTCATGCATGCACTTCCATATTCTATTACTATTCTTTTTCAACAAGCCTTTGATGCACTGCCCTTTTTCTTCGTTCTCTAAGATGGACCACGTGTGAATGTGCTGCCAGAGCAGGAAGCTGCCCAAGGAGAGAATGTGGCCATCAAGTGTAATGTTGCCTCGAACCCTGAACCACAGTCCATATTGTGGACGAAACAAGGGGACGGCCAGTTTGCACTGCAGGGCGACACACTACGTTTGGACCGTGTCACGGCTGAGGACGCTGGAACTTACATATGCCAGGCCACAGTCATCATGCGACCTTCTGCTACTGCCATCCATACAGAAGTGGTCGGCAACGACTCCGTTGTGCTGCACGTGCGACGTGAGTGGAGGGGCTTTTAACTATTTTTTCGTGCTTCGGAGATTTTTAAAGATGAGCAGTTATGTTCTGTTTGTGAGTTACTTGATAAGTAAGGCTAATAATTTTTTCCTGAGCACATACTGATGAACTCTGCATCTTTCCAACATACAACTAGTATTACTGAACAGTGGGTCTAGTTGTTAACAAAGCTGACATGGTGCACAAAGGCTCAATACTACCGTAGTTAAATCTCAATATTTGCACCATTGAGAATGAATTCGAGACTAGCATGAAATCTTTGAATAATTTTCAAGATTTCCAGTCACCTTGATATTAGTATTTGCAAAAAAAAAAGTGAACTGCAGAATAGCACCATTTTGTGTTCCTTTGCAGACAAACCTGGAGAGGCAGAGATCACTCCACAAGGCCCTACAGCTGTGGCCGGCCGCCCTTTTGTGCTGACGTGTGGTGCTCGTCCTCCCGGCTGGCCACGTCCCGAATATCGCTGGTGGCGTGAGGGACAGGAGCACATCGACCTCGGCCACCGGTCCAACCACAGCTTTCTCTCCGTGCACAGCAGCCACGAGGGACGATACTATTGCCAACCGCACAATGCATTAGGAAAGGGGTCCATTGCATCGGTCTACCTGGCAGTCAATGGTGAGAACAGTTTTTAATGCTGCATTTTTCTGCCTTCAGCCTTTCTACAGCTAGATAGGCGGGTTGCTTCTCTGTTTCCTAGACCTTAAAGCCACTTGTTAGCATCAGCAGTTACACAAGGATTCTAGCTTTAGAGCATTTTTAAAATCAGAGATGCGTTTCTGTTGACCTCATCGCTATGTGTTAAGTTCTATGTAAGCTCTTAGGTGTTTCTTAAAATAGAACAGTTTGTAAAATTGTTCATTGCTTCACCTTGCATCACTATCTCATGTGCCATAATACCTGTAATTGTAGCACTACATTGGCTTCCCTGACACAGATTTCTCTAAATTCAGTTGGCTTTGATGAAACCCACAGAATTCAAACTGACTGTGTCCTGTTGCTTGGACTTGCAGAAGCGGCTACCATCATAGTGCCCCTGAGGCCCCAAATCATCCGCAAAGCGGGTGATCAAAGCCAGTCCGTGACATGCCGTGCCCGTGGGAAGCCTAAGCCACAAGTGCACTGGACCCACCGAGACAAGGAACTACAGATGAGCCCCGAGTCCGGCTTTGAAATCAAGACCATCGAGAACATTGAGGACAATGAAGTGTTCTCGGTTCAGAGCACCCTGACCTTTCAGCGAGCTCTCACCCCTGAAGACCGAGGAAAATATGCCTGCCTGTTCGACAATGGCTTTGGCGGTGCTGCCAAATCGGAGATGATGCTTAGGATTGAACGTAAGTTCTTCCGTTGACTATCAAATGTCCCACCTATCAACCCTTTTGCTTTTGTTGACTAGCTGTTTTCTATGTTTGCAGTCACTTGTCTGATGTGTGACACTGTAAACATGTATCATAAGACAAAAGTCAGTAAACTTGATTGACACATTCGTTCACCTTTTATTTGTTTTGCTTTGTACAGATGCAAGACTTTAAAATCATATGTGATACATATTCAATCAGTCCTTAGAGCATGAATGTTCAATGTCTAAACGAGAGTTGTCTTGACATCATGAAGGTTGATTTCTGTGCAGAAGTTATTAGAACCATGTTACGTGTAAATGATGGTTAAGTCATGTAGCAGCTACGTATAGTTTAAATCCTTCACAGCACTGAGGAGGAAATGACCTACCTTAGTTAAGTTTTATGCTGCCTAGTCACTGGAGCTTTTGTGTAATGGATTAAAAAGCTACCAGCGCTCTCCTTAGATAACGGAAAGCATTTTCATTTACACTGTGCAATGAAGACTCGTGGATTTTGCGTCCCGCAGACCCTCCTCAAGTGAGGCACACCTACAATCGAGTGGCCTTTGACCCTGGAGACATGGCTGTGCTGCGCTGTCAGATGCAGGCCTACCCCGAGCCTACTTTCGAATGGGTATACAAAGGTCGCATTCTCGAACGCTACGCCAACTACGCCACCAACGTGACTGACGACGGAGATGACCTCTACACTGGTGCCTTGTCGGTGGCAGACGTGAAGGAAAGCGACTACGGTGACTACACCTGCCGTGCCTGGAACCAAGTCGGCGATGTGCAGCGTACAATACTGAAGCTCGTCAGAAAGAGTGAGTATATTGTGTTGTCCTTCACTTGGCATTTGGTAGGTTCAATGTACTTCAAAACTATGAAAGTGTGAACGTAAGAACTAACTGAGGGATAGTTCGAATAAACTGCGTTCAATTCTTTGCTGATTATCTCTATGTGCTGTTGGCACTTTTGTTTCTGAAGATTTGTGATTCTGAAAGAAAACTACCACACAACCAGGAAGGCGAACATATTCTTTGTAAATGGCACATGGCTTCTTTTCTGACTTGCCTCATTACTTGGGGCATCAAGCTTAGTGACCCACTCACCGTCTGTTACAATATGATGTATTCAACAGCGTGATAGTCTTCTTTAAAACTAAAGCTTTGCATCTGCATTGTGTTCTAATGCTGCTTTCATTAGTGTTATATATGTGCTACTATTAAGTAAACGAAAATTAGTCTTCTCAAAAGCTCAAACTATGTCCATGGGATGGAAAGGTGCGATTAAGACGACTACACTGAAGAGAGGAATGCAGGACAATGTGCTGCTAGCAACTGACACATTTTCTTTACAAAAATATTTATAATGCAAGTAATCCCAATTACCCGAGCAAGTAAAAAAAAGAGAGAGAGAAGGATAGAACGACACCAACACTCAGTACAATCACTTCACGTGCCATCTGAGAAAGGCCACCCGACTTCCTTGGTTATAAGTAAGTGCTTTCTTCAGTAAAATATGGAAGTTGCTACTGGCACGTTGTCCTGTGTTATTCTATTCTGTGCAGTCATCTTAATCACACCCTTTTCAAGTGACAAATCAAAACCACCGCGTCCTACTACATCTTGCGCTGCACGATTTACGTCGCCAAGTAAACCGCATTTCCTTGTGCTTAAATTCCTGTTCAGCTGATTGCTGTGTTTGTATCAATCAGTACAGTGTTATCAATTGCACAGTGCATGCATAGGTAGTTTGTGTTCTGATGCAATGTGCACATTGTGCCTGTTTCAGGTGCACCTGACCCACCGGGTCGTCTTGTAGCTGTGAGCAGCGACTCCGACAAGGTCACATTGCAGTGGACCGAAGGTTTCAATGGAGGCTTCAGCAACACGGAATTTGTCGTCACTTACTCCAACGTTGCCAGTGGGCAAACAAAGAATGAGTCCTGCCGATCCCACAACCCGTGCACCATAACTGGTGAGGAAGTTTTAAGCCGATTGCCCCTCATAAAAGTTTCTTGCTTCTATTGAATTTTACACCTCTGTCCCGCATAACTGGCCCGCATAACCTTCATTTTTTTTGCGCGTGGAGCTGAAGTTGGAAATAATCAATGAATCCTCTTGTGCATTAACATTGGTTAATGTTTCATATACTGCTGCAGTGCATTTGAGGTCTTCCATGTACACTGCCAGTTTTTAAAATTTTGTAATTGCCTGATGTCTTGCAGGTCTGGAGCCTAAGTCGGAGTATGTAATGAAGGTTGTGGCTGTTAACGCAAGAGGATTCAGCTCGTACTCCGAAGAGATTACAGTGCAAACAAAGGTTAACCTCAAAGGTAAGGGCCTCAAACATTTCTCAGTCTTTCAGTGATGTACATACTAGTTGTTATAAACTGCTTTTGTTTTGTGCATTAGTAGTTTTACAATTGTTCAACACCCTTTGCCTGCAGTACAAGAAAGAAATACTTGCGTAACCTAATGTGACTTGACATTTTGTTATTGTGCACACCTTGCACAACCCAAATTTTAAGATTATACTGAAAACACTTATGGCTAGGTAGCTACATTGGTGTCACATTAGCATCAGTATTTTTCATGGACATTATTTTGTATCAAAAAGCACAAACACAAGTAGCTGCATGGTCAATATTTTCAAACTTTGCGTAACAAAAAAAATGGAGCTTGGAAAAAAACTAGCATTACAGTGATGCCTTGTTTGTGGCACCAGCCATTGCTTCGTCAGATATTTATTTTCTGTGATATGCCACTGAAATTTAGCCCACCAAAAAATTTCTGTTTGATAGTTCTGTTTCTTACAGGCAAGCTTTTTTTTCGTATCAGTTGAAAACAAATGTGGTTGAATATTCAAACTTCTTTGTGTGGCTTTGATGCTTTTTCAGGGTTTTAGCTAAATAGTAAAAAAAAACACCTTCAGACACATAAAGAAGATGGGTCAGTAAGAACGCTGCAACTACAGCATTCTTACTGTTTCTGTTTAGAAAAAAAAATTGCATCAAAGTTCAGTGTTTTGACTATCACAGCAAACTGTTTCGCATACTGCCTCGTGTGTCATTGCAAGCGGACTCATCATTGCGAAATATTCTCCTGGCACTTCAGACATGCCACGGCCGCTGTCTGCCCAATTCGACCAAGAGACAGGCCGGGTGTACTTCACCGTCGAACAAACTGCGGAGAGGCTTTTGGCGAGGGTCGAAGGTCGTGCCCGTGGCCAGGAGCAGTGGGTGGCCCTGGCTGAGGTGGAGGTCGAGCGTCCCCAGATTTCCCTGGAAGTTGCCAATGCCGCTGACCTCGTGGACATCCGTGTGCTGCTCTGCCTCCAGAGCAACGCTTCGTGGTGCGGAGACGAGCGCCTGGCCGAGCCTTTTGATGGTAAGTGCTGCTTGAGGTAATGTTTAGCTGTCGCAAAGCTCGGCCGTGCAGCTGGAGAGTCATAGTTTTGCACTTCAAAAGTATGCGCAGTAAGGTCAACGAAGACAACTCTTCAAGAAATTGCGTTGCCAGACCAAGCATCATTTCAATTTTTTCGCAATGGCAACACCTTTGCCAACTTTTGGCACAAATGATATTGACACTGTTAATTCTCCTCATAGTGTCTGACACGAAAGTCCCTTCGATATCTGTTTGGTAGTTCTTGAAAGCACATACTTATTACTTGTCAGTGTTGCCCAGAGGAATTTTATGCCAGTTTTAGAGTTTGTCTCATCAAAGTACAATGGTGTATTGTTAGCGAAATCTATCAGGAAAGCAGACAAACTGAAGGCTGGCGATTATTTCTTGAAGTTTTGTCATTATAAGTTTCTACCAACTCAATAAATCATCCGGAACGGTGAGGCAGAGCAATTTCAGACGTAACGATAATGTGAACCAGAAAAATGAGGTTTTTCCGAGGGTCGGTGCAAGTTCTGTGCATGCACATGTGCATATACCTATTGTATAGGTAATTACGTGCACAATTCAAGAGATATTCAGTGAGTGTCAGCTGTTCCACCCTGCAGAACCCTGAATTTCAACATTTTGGGCACTCGAGAGGCACATTTTTATAAAAGTTCAATGCATTCACATTGCATGTACGTTGGTCTTACTTATCTTTGCATGGGGCTTTGTTTCACACCGGATGTTGGGAATCTCATAATGCACATACAAACAAGCCATTGACAATTAAAGGTTGAAATAGGGAAGTGAATGCCAGATTCTAATTATTCACACTATGTTTTCAGTCTTTGTATTGTGCTCAAAAAGTGTCATTGACAGTGAATTGTGTAACAAAATGACTTACTTAAAACAAATGTGATGTCTGTTGCTGATTTGCCGCATTTTTCTGCCCCTGCACAGAGTTTACCATGACAACCGAGAACAGTCTTCATCCAGTGGGTGCTCCTGTGACCATCAAGACCATGAACGTCGTCATCATTGTAGCAGTGGCTGCGGGGCTCTTCTTCCTCCTTGTGGTTGTATTTGTCTGCTGCTGCTGGAAGAGGAAAGCCAGCAAAGGTGATTAAACAATGTCTGCGACATGAGAGAGAACGACCGTGACATGCTTACCATAAGAACTCTGTTAAAGTATGCTAGCGGCACCTTAACCAAATGCTTCACCAAATGTTACTATTGGTGCGCAGTGTATCGGTGCTCAAAGAGGTTTCTCCTGTCAGTCACAAATGGGTTGTACGAAATTTCTTTCATGCCAGTTAATTCTTCACACGATTGATACTTTTATTGCAGCTGGAAAAGTCTGCATTATTATTGGCATTTGGAACTTGAATGAAGGGTGTGAAATGCAGTCAACAAAATTGTAAATCACAGTTAATCAATACTGCGGGATATTGATATTGCTGTTCATTCTAGAAGCAGAATAAGGACAAATTCGTGTAGAAATTCTTGAGATGCCCCTCATTGACACCTTGTGTCTCATGCTTCCGTATTTACTAATTTGTTGTCATACGACATAATTTCTGATAGTGAATTTTCAATTAGAGGTATGCCTCCTGTGATACCATGAAAAACTAGCCTGAAAAAGACGAAGCGATTTGATAGTGAAATGCACCTCAGATTTTCTACTGCACATTGGTGGATAGGAGCAAGAGACTCGGCCAACACCAGTACAACCCACCTAACTGGCGCGATGCCAGGCATAGTTAGTAATCAGTGCCATATGTATATGTAAGCAGTGCAATATGCTTTCTAAACAAGAAGAGTCACTAGAGAGAACGGACTCTTCATTATGATCCGTAATAAACAGTCTAAAAATAATAACTATGCTACAATAGTGATGTATACCTACTGTCTACTTGCTCTGTGTAGCACTTAACTAAAGTTTTTGAGACACTGAAAGGCTAAAGCTGACCAGCATACGAAGCATTCGTGTGTTCCTGCTTGGTTGGGTATTCGCACAGTAATCTCCTACAACATCATTCATAGTATACAATGAACTGGCGCTCCATTCATGTTAGTTACCCCAGCACACTCTTGCTGTGCCATTATGTTCATAATGTGTGCACTTCCTAATAAATTTTTGTTTCACTCTTAGTTTTTGTTGTGTGCACAACAGATGACTGATGTGATTTCTTTTCTTGCTTTGCAGTAAACAAGAAGGATTATGAATCCGAAGTCCAAAAGTAAGCTGGCTACTTATTTGCATGCCTTCTAGCACATAATGCGCTGTTTACAACATTGCAAAATATTGCAGAGTAACAATTTATGCAAATTGCTATAACATTGTAAATTGCTGCAACATTGTTTTTTCAGTTCAAAAATCTTGTTATAGCACTTTATTAGTACGCATGTTAAATTAATTTCTTTTCCTGACTTCACAATGCTGGCCTACAATTATCAGCATAAACTCATTTAGGTGGTCTTCGGTATTCCTAATTTAATAAGTCAATATGACATCCTGTTTAGCATTTACGAATAAGAAAATGGTCGTATCAGCTAAATATAATGATGTAGTTCATGAAGCATGCATCATATCAATACCGTATTTACTCGCGTAATGAACGCACTTTTTTCCTTTAAATATTGTAGCAAAGTTGGGCGCACGCTTATTATGCGGAGCAAGTTGTATGAAAACTTTTTCAGGATGAACAAAAAATGGGGTAGTCCAAAAAGAATAGTCAGGTCGCTTAGTCTTTCGCAATTAAAATACGCGTACACTGTTTGAAAACAGCTTCTTTGTTGCAATTCACTCATCTTCTGTGGTTGAAGGAGCTATGTTCTGCAAGCTGTCTCTGCGCCGCCCGCGCATTCCATGAAAGCGTTTTGCGGCTTTCTTTTCTCGCAATCGTTTAATTGGAACAGTAGTATCTGCTGTCTTGAGGGGCGGACAGGAGCGCACGCTACGCCGTACTTTGCCAACTTCATGGCGATCTCGCACGACGACCGCGCCGCCGCCATTGACATTGTAGCAACCTACTATCGAAGCATCAAAACAAGCCGCCAATAACAGGATTAACGTCAAATTACGGCTGCTACCTCGCTGTCCACATGAGAAGTTATTGTGGAAAAGGTAGCCTATATCTTGCATTCCTTAATGTACGCGGGATAGTAGACATCATCATTATTTTTTTGGGGCAACAAGCGATTTTTTCTCGTTTTCTAGAAACTTGCAGCGTGATGGGGATGAATGACCCTTCACAACAGCCATGGTAGCCGTGGCGACAGCAAATTCCGTCATCGTCGCCCGAAAATGGCGTGCATGTGGTTGTGCCTTTAAGTTTTGTATTTGCAGGAAGTGACCGTCGCTTAGTGCGGGCAGTTTCGTGACCTTCGCTCGCTGTGTGCTTGTCAGCTGCGATGTCTCTACACTCACATCATTCGTGAGACCGGTTGTGGGGCACAGATAATTGAAGAAAGAGAGGCGGAAGGAAGGGGGGGAGGGAGCGAGTAGAGGTGGCCGAGGGTGGTCGGCATAATAAAAATTGAAGAGATCCAACGGGCAAGGAGTCGCAAGGTGTCAGTTAGCGCGACAGCAGCGGATCAGTGTAAGGGGTGCATTTAATGCGCGGTAGCGAAAAAAATACTAATTCGAACAACTGAAGTTGGGGTCGCCTTTATTATGCAAGTGCATTCATTACGCGAGTAAATACGTTATTCTTGTCTGGAGCATTTATACATTTATGTCCTAGCCATCGTAAATGTTTATAGAACGTTGACTTTGCACCAGGCAGTCTTTCTTGGCAACGACACAGTTTAGATGCCAATGTAAAGATAGCAGGCCATTATTATTGTTTTAACTACATTATTTTTTGTTTTGAATGACCAGCAGATGGCTGTTGATTTGTGTAGACACCAGTTGCTTATACTTATCCGAATCAGAAAAGTCACTTGGGCTGTTAGGTGTATCTTGAAGAACTTTGTGTGTGTCACCGTCACTGACAATGTTCTGTAAGTTTGTCTAGCTCACAATAAGTTGCTTTTGTGTGCTGCAGTGCAAGACCGAAGGTTATCAGTGGACCTTATTATCACGACGATGTGGGCAAGGGGTTGGACACAAATGTTGACGACATGAACAAGCACACCATCTATGCCGGCAGCATTGGTAGCTCACCACACATGGCCAATGGACACGTCGGAAACCAGATAACGTCCAATGGTGAGTGAGCGTGTCAAAGCCCGGGACGCTTTTGTTCTTTGTTATCTGCTTGTCATGGCCTTGTTTGTCTGCAGTATGGCAACTGGTTTGCAGCCTCTGTTATGTGTCGATGCTGCTGCTAGTTCTGCCTCATTGTCTTTAACAGTTAATTCTTGCAGTTTCCCACTGTGTTACTTATTTGACATTCTGGCCCCTTTACCTGGTTATTTCGCTGTACTATATATACTTCCGACATTCTTGTAAGATGCACACATCTTCTAGGCTGTGTGCCATTGACATTAGCTTTGGTTTATAACTTTGAAACTTTAAACTTATTCATTCCAACATTCCGTCATTTGGGATGCTGGAGAACTCTGCTCTACTAAACTATACTGGTAAAAGCTACCTTGATGATTTGTCTGATGAGGCATTGTTTTTGGTGTCAAACATTTTGAAATGCAAGTAATTTATGCGCTTTATGAAATGTCTCAGTATTTCGATATGAATATCGCCACGGCAGTACAGAACCAAAGCATATTATATCTGCATAACACAACTCGGTACTACAGGAGCACAAGCTTTCAGCAGCTGAGGCTTCTGAATGCACTATTAGGATTAGGAATTGTATGGGTGGTGCTCCTTTTGAGACAGCATAAGTGAGACAACCGTTACATTGGCGAGAAGAGGGCTTATATAGACTTTAGGAACCTTGCATGTGCGAATGTTAGCTGAACGTAGTCAAAATGAACGCTGTTATTTGAAAATGACTAGTAATGAATCAAATAAAGCCATATTTAGTGTCGTGCACTGTGTTTGCCTCCTTAGCTTATCTTTATGAAGCCTTAGGCTTAATAGCATATTTGTGCATTGCAGGTATGCTTTATGGATCAGCAGACATGTTGGACGGAGTGCATGGTGGCAACGGCAGCGACGGTGCCGGTGACCTCTGGGTAAAGGGAGGGCAGGGAGAGATGTCTACTCCTCCAGAAGCATCCTATCAGCCCTACGACGCCCGCATGCCATCTGGGTACTACTACCAGGACGATTACCAGGGGCTCAACGAGGACGTCATGAACCTCAAGAACAGGGAGCATTTGCGTGAGTATTCCCTCGGACGCGATCACTACCTGCTCTGCCAGGCTTTGATGAAGAAAACAGAAAAATGCTTGCACTCTGTGCATGTGATACATGGTGCGTGACATAGAAGGTGTCATACCAGAATATTTTCCTTTTTGTTAGAGCAAATCTCACCCTAAGGACCCTAAAAACCGTTATGCTGTCTTTGCAGTAAATGCAATGCAATTGTAAGCACTATGTCACATGCAGTACAGTGTAATCTTATGACTAATGACTAGGCTTGTGCGAATATTTAATAAACATTACAATCTTCAAATTTGCTTTGAATCGAACATTACATTACAATCTTCAAATTTGCTCCAAATCAAATTTAAATAATAGAAAATTTTACTGAAGTATTTGAACAAGGGCGGTGCCAGAGGTGGACATAGAAAGGGGTAGGGGGCTGGAGCCCCCCCCCCCCCCCCCCTCCGAATTATCACCCTCCCCCATATTATGGGTGCCCCCCCTTCCTGTAAAATAATCCTGGTGCTGCCCCCGTATTCAAAATGAATAAGTGCACTAATTCGCATGCAATCCCCTTGTAAAGGTGTTTTTGCTCCAATGAAGGTGTGCTAAGCCGTGAAAGCATTTATTTGAATGTGCATTAATCCGCTTGCAGCTTTTTGTAAAGGTGGTTTCACTGCAACAAAGAAATGCTAAACCGTGAAAACACCTATTCAGGAAAAATCTGCACTGAGGCAAATCATCACTTGAAGGTTAAAATATAATTAACTTCGAGCGTGTTATACCGGCTTATATGCTCTAAGCATAGTAATTTTTGAAACGTATCTTATTTTGGAGATTATTACTTGCATTCTACCAAAAGTCAATTTATTTTACTATTTAATGTTGTTTTCTCTTCTTTGAACCGAAAAATTGCCATTTTCGCAGGTGCTGTTTCAATTAAAAAATAATGTGCAGGTTAGTTAAGGTGATGACAAATATACCCATTATTCTTTATAATACAGGATATATACTATTCGAATTTAATTCCAAATTATTTGACTAATATTACTGTTCGCTCCGAACCTGAAATTCACCATTCACAGTAGCCTACTAATGACTGTTATTAAGTGTTCCAAATGAGGTGTCTCGGTAAAATCATGTATTCGGTGGAAGTATCACTCTCAGCATTGATGCCCTTTGTATAGGAGTTATGACAAAGAGCTTCCCAAGTTTTCTAAATTTTGTTAAAAGTGTGCGCTGCTGGGAACTCGCATTATGGCCATTAAAAAAACAATTTTTACAGCAAATCGAGAGCTTGTTTCAGTATGCAGTTAAACTCCTTTATAAGAGACATGCACTGGGGAGCAATTCTTGCCTCTTACATGAGGCGTCTCTTATGAGCAGAGTACCATGTATTCATTTCCTTATTCACTCAGGTTCAATCACTCATCATATTCATACAACGTAAGCGTATCCTCATTAAAGGCGGAATCAGGCCTGCCCCCTCCTTTCCCATCGCCGTCGCATTGCCAGCCTATCTCTACTACACAAGATGTACCACAGCTCACTCAATCGGACCCCTTACCTTTCACCACCAGCTTTTGTATCTCTTCGTACGAGCAATTCCTTGAGTATAGCTCGCCCCCAAACCTGCACTGTCACCTTCTCGTCTTCTTTTTTTCCACGCACCATTGTACGCCGGAACAGCCTTTCCCACGTTATTGTTACCATCACCAACCCAGAAGCTTTCACTGAAGCTGCAAGAGTTCATTTTTCATTGAACGGTCAAGTGTCATGTCCCACCTCTTATGTAATGCCCCCTACATTGGGCCTTTAAGGAAATAAAGTGAAAGTGAAACACCTATGTCAACGTTGGCACACTGGTGCCTCTTATACCCATTTTTCTCTTACATCAGTGTCTCTTATAAAGGGGTTCAAGAAGTGGAATATATTGGTGCAAGTTGGTATCTTTACAAATATACAAATATAGCTGCTTGAGACTTTTGTTTGGAATCTGATGAGCATAGTAAAAGTTGATTCAAATCGTCAACTGCTTGTCTCTTTGCCCCTTTCAGATTCCCCCTACTACGACGTCAGTGGGCTTCCCGATCCCTATGCCACCATGGGTGATGAAGACAAGAACCCGCAGATCTCATTGTCATTTGATGAAAGTCTCGAATCCGGCTACTCCACTCCGAACTCGAGGAACCGACGCATCGTGCGAGAGATAATCGTGTGAGCTTGAACGCGGCTTGGAGGACTGTTCTGTTGTAGCCGAACATTTGCGAACGCACAGAGGAGCGCTCGCAGAGTCAGCTGCACAGTTCTTGGCATCTGACAGACTTTGCGATGTGCCTGGAAAACAATGCAGTGTGTGCGTGTGTGTGTGTGCATGTGGCTGTACGGTGCGAAAAAAAAAAGACTGGTCATCGGCAGCAGACGTGCTTCGAGAGTCACGAAAGAAAGAATGGAGGCAACCTAGAGGTGTAATCGTCTTTGATGCATCTAGAAACCAGCCCGTAAGGATCGGCCTTCACACTTCAAGACACTTCAATGCCTACAAGTGTGCAGCGTTAGCAAGAGGAATGCAAGAGCCAGAACATTTGCCTGCAGCTTGTGATAGGCTTTGGCCCCCTCACAGCATGTTTGCAAACGTTTAGCCCAAGAGCGTGGCAATATTTAAGGTCTTGAATGCACCTAGTTCATTAGGGCCAGACTTCACACTACAGCGCATCTAAGTGTGCTGCAGTGCTAGCAAGGAAAATGCAAGTGCAAGAACACTACATGGCACCTCGTGACGGGCTTTGCCCATTCGCAGCATGTTTGTGGCTGTTGAGTTTGATAGAATGGCCGCATCCATGCTGTCGCGAGCACATTTATGGTCGAAGAAGTGACGTGCACTACACAGTGACTGCAAGAAAACTGATGTTAGAACTCTGGCTGTGCCTCTTATGCTCTTGGTTTTTTTGCTCAAAGTGAGTGTTATTTGTGCCTTGATTGTCAGCATTGTTTGCTGTAGTTGCTCGCTCGTGATTGACCTTTTTGTTCTCATGTTTAGGGTGCTGCATTATAAGAGATGTGCTGTTGGGCAGCACCTGTGCAAGACATTTTTATGGGGGCCAAACTTCTTGCCGCTCAACTTTTGTTGGCTTGCGCTGGATTGTTTTTTTTTTTTTCTATAAATATCAAAACACTGTTATAACTCTCATACTCGGAAAAAGCTCGGAAATTTCGGGGAGCTCAAGCTGATAACATTTTTATTGCAACATGAAAGTTAGCCAACCATTAGCCGACATTATCCCACTTGTTGCATTAATCTTCACTCAGCAGTTCTTTTTTTTTTCTATGAATACAGAAAAACCATATTTACTGATCATATTTGTTATTGTGAAAACAAGTGAGCTAGATACTAAAGCTGTTGCTTCATTTTGCTTGCGGAACTGCTTCTGAACTATTGTATACAGCAGTCATCAAGCTTGAACCGGTGCTCACTTACGTTACACAGGAACACTTTCTTTAATGTTCTTGTTCATTAAGGAAGCCCAGCAAATCTAGCATCATCTGTTTCACTTATTCGATCATCATCATATAACTAAGCAGCCCAAGCCTCTTGACATGCACCGCTAGGCCGGATCGTGTACGGTTGTTTTTACAAATTTATCAATAACATGGCGCAAGTACATCGTACATGCCGGGCTCTCATTTCCTTGCATTCTCAACCTTGGCACAGTGTCTGTTCAGAACGTCATTACCCTAATGAAACCAGGTAGGTTCACTTGTGGAAGTCTAATCCCTGAAAAATAGTTCTCAACAGTTTCACGTTTTGCAGTTTTGCTCAGTGTAAGATCTGGTAAGAAACACAGTGTAAACATGCTAACAGCTCAAATTAAAGCATTAAGTTACTTATGGCAGAGGCAGTCCATTAAATTTCGAACGACATCGGTTTTAGTTCCAACAAAAATGTCGATTTCACAGCAAGCATTACATACTTCTGCTCATTGTGACAGGTGTTGTTTCTTATATCGTGCCACACTGTGCCGTTCATTATAAGCCTTGCTTCGCTATCTGCAGTACTGCTTTGGCTATGCAGACATATCAAGCCCATAATTATTGGTCTTGGTAGTCGGGGTCGCTTGCTTCAAGCAAAACCTTTTTTTCTGTTCATGTTTATGACAAGTTAATCATCTGTTGCTGAAGGTTACAGCGAGACTCTAAGGGGAAAAGATCTCAAAGTGCACATAATTTAAGTAATCAAAGTTCTAAGCAAATTTTCATGAACTTGCCAGACTTGCCAGTGAATCTTGCCTAACACCTTGTCTTGCACAAGAAGTGTAATCCGTTTTACACTCAGCATCCCTGTAAGAGGCATAATGTTGCATCATAAATATATGCAGTGGAACCTCATTGGCACAGTCTTCACGGTGACTGGAAATAAAATGTAGAGGAATAAAATCTGAAAATAGTGTCCTCCAGAGCAAGCTCAAAAAGCATAAGAAAGCATGCTCAGGCACGTTATCACCAAAAATCTATTATGGGGTATCTGATCAATGAGATTCCACTGCAAAATGTTTTTATCTTGTCATGCGGCGATTTTTTGTGTGTACTATACCTAATTTATCATCATGATCTTGGTACTCCCTTGCAATATTTGTAGGAACATGCACAAAAACTGGTAAACTACTTAACATCCTACCTTAGTTTAGACAGTGTTCAGTTTGTTTTGTTTCTTTTGATGGTGTGTTTAATTATGTTGAGTCACTCATAGGTACCACTGGTCACAAATTGGACAGCGCCAAGGTAACAGTGACAGTCTTGTTCGTCTCATCCTAATGCAGGTGTTGTTTTGAAGCTGTCTCATGTTCAACAAATGCCTTCTGGGTACTTCTGTACTCGTCTCACGTATATGGACAAATTCTATGAGTACTTTATATAATGTTTCAGTTTCACGCCCTACTGCTGCTACAGCGTAATGGTGATTTTTTTTTCCGATACTGTGTGGTTCCTTGGTAGTGTTTAATCCTTGTCAGCTGTACATCACAGCACTAGCCATTTCAAAGACCCTGCTAGTGCATTACATTTGCTTGTCTCCTGTTTCTGTACATAATCCCTCTTTGTTGTTTTAACAAACTCGCAGAAGAGTGTGGCACGTTTGTACATGTGTCGTCGTTTACAATTTTGATCCTTACTCAGTGTGTCTCATCGTTGCCGATGCGTAAGGTACAAAGTGGGCACATAAGGGAGTGTTTCACAAGAATAGCACTTCCTGAACAAAAAGTGCAAAGAATTATGTGTTTGTGCAGATGTCTGCCCCTTCCGCATCTTTGTTGAACTACTTAAGCAAACAAGAAGTTTGCTGTAAAAAATGTATGTAGTGAGTCTTTGCAGAAAGGTGATCAATACACTTGCCCACATTTTTTACCCTACGGAGAGCTCTCATTATGAGGGATATCTCATTTCTTGCTGCCATACAGAATTTTCACAATTGTTTGATCATTTGCATGATGTCTTCGGGGTACTTGTTTGAACATTTGAGATTGCTTTTATAAACATTCGCATATAACTGTGCCTCACTTTACTGAAAAGACATAAGAGTTCAATTTGCTTTATCTTTCCATATTAGCAGTTGCGAACGTCACTTTTTTTGCAAGATGTTTTCTGTAAAAAAGTATTACGCTGGTCTATTAATTTAAAACTTCGACTTGGGGAACTTTCAATACTGATGGCACTCAACGTGCTCATGGTGCAACTTTGAATAGTTTCGAAGAATTCACTGGATACTCAAGACGTTTGACCGACATGTAGAATATGGTGTTGTGGAGCCATGAAAACTTTGGACACGATCGAAGTTTTTAGTTTTGAGCATTGTTTGATGCTCGTTGTACAGACGCTTTTTGGCACGCCCGTGGCCCACGGATAGCGAAAGTAAGTTTTAATTCTCTGCCAGGAGCTCCTTTTATGTATGGTTCTGCAATATAATTCATTTCTAGTTATCAAAGAGAGTGTTGAACCTGTTGCTTTCAAGACTTTGAACGTGAAACTATGCAGTGCCTTATGATACTTTGCTCTCTCTATTTTTGTGAATGTGCGAACAAGCATTGCAGTCTGTACCACAGTGCCTTTGTTCCTTTCTGTCGAAGTTGTGATGTTGCCTCAGCACAATGTTTTTCACTGTAAATAAAACATGTCATGCTTTGTGAAACTCAAAGTGGACAATTTCTGTTGTACTGAAGGAACCAGACAGCATGATTCAACACACACATACCAGTGGGAGTACTTCTCTGTGTTGTCCTCACAGAACTCGCCAATTCCCTCTCACGCCAAGTTTCAGGTGCAAGAACAAGTTGCAAGATGCATGATCGCCTTGGCGATTTGGTAGCAACTAGCTCGATCGCTAATAAACAAAGGCTACGTTATCCTGTTTTCCATTCATCCTAGGTGGGTAATTTGTCAGCTTTATATTAAGACCAAGTATGCAATCTTTCTACGAAATATGATTAAGAACAGTGCTTTGACAATCACAATTTATGCTACTGCAACCCTTCTCCCATATTAAGTATATTGAACGATAATAAGTTAAATGGGCGCACGCCTGTAGTATTTAATAAATGATACCCTTTTTTGGCATGGCAGAGAAGCAGGTGGCATGGATGGATGGAAAAACTTTATTTCGTCAGAAAGCAACTGAGGATGATTCCGTGTTAAATGGCCATCAACCCAAGGTTGGCGGCGACCTGTGTGGCCCACTCCACGACCCTTAACTGGACGACTGGGTCTGAGCTGGTCAACACGGCCTTCCAGAAGCAGGTGGCAGAGTTTATGCAACGTCAGCGTTATACGGATATAAGCCAAAGCTGCTCATACAGACATGCTGGTGAATCTGTACAATACCAGCTTTAGTGGGCCGTTCATAGGCAAGGGAGCCTTCTCCTTGTGAAGTACGGCTAAACAAAATTAACCGAAAGTATGACCCTGAGACCGTCCCTACCCTGAGACGGCTGCGTACAAACCGTAAAGAGTCCGGCAACCATGTGAAACGCTGCTGGCCGGTAAACAGCCAAGAGAATCCAGCCATAATCCAGCCGCCAAGACCAAAAAGGCAAAAACCGCAGCTGGCTGCTACAACCGTTCACAGTCCGAGAGCGTGAAGTGGTCGCTGTGCTCATCATGGGCTCATTGGTGGACGTAGTGGATACGCGACACATCTTGTGTTCAGAAGTGGGCACCGGATACGGCTGAAGTACTGCTCAAGGCAAACAAATGGAAAAGGTATTGTCCCTGTAGGCCAATCATGTTCAAGCGTACGTGCAGCGAAAATATTGTTTCCGCACGCTTCATTTCGAAAGACAAAATAGCATATCGGCGTTGAAATTATATATCGCGCAATAAAGGACCTCTCGCGAGGGCGATCATATTCGAGACAGGGCACAAAGAAGTTTAGTTTGTTCACCACCACAGAGCCACGCCGGTGCTTGTAGTTTGTTCACTGGGGCAAAATTAAAGCATTTGAAGCTTTTCTAATGAATGTATGTTGACGGCTTTTACTGACAAAGCTGGTCCCTACGGTCTCCAGTTAAACGAGTGTTCGTGAAGCACGATATCATGAGACACCCCTGACTGGAACGCACCAGATGATTTTTTTTTTTTTCTGCCTCAGTTTTCTAATTATAAGTACGTGAGCGTCTTGCACTTCGTCATTTAGAAATGAGAGCTCCTTAGCAGGGAATCGAGCCCGCGTCCTCGAGTGGTAGTACTTAGCACTTATGTACCATTCCCTTAAATGAAACGAAAGGAGTTTCGTTTTGAACATTCAAGTGCGCTTGCAGTGGTTGTCAATAAGAGTGTTTAAAAAGGCTCTAGAAGGGCCGCTCTTGCAGCTTTCGCTGTGACTGTGCTGCGCGTTCCGCGCAGGCCTGGTGTTTTTTTTTTTTTTTTCGTTTGCTATTTTGATTTGCTCACGCCCTTACATATACATACAAACTAGTGTGCTGGCAAGCTTCCAGTACTGCTTTACAGCGTAGCTGTGAGTTCTACGTCGGTCGTAAACCTTTGTGTCGTTTTCGTTGGTCAGCCCGAAATGGTGTGGGCTGTTAAGTACCGGGTAGATCCGTGACCTGCTATTGACCCAGCTCGTTCGCGACATACGACAGAATGCGCAGATTTAGCTCACTGTGTGCTGGCAGCTTTGTTGATGTAGCGAAGCAAAATTACGTGTCCTATATTAGCATTCACGTAACCGTAATTGGAATATTATTGTCAAATAGGTACAATAAACACGATAAAGCACCACTTCATACAACGGGTGCGTGTAGAAAACATTCTCGAAAGCACAAGAATCAAGGCACACATTTTTCATAACTCTCGTTATGCCGAGCATTTCCATCAAGCTCTCAACAATTCGTCATCTTACCTTTAACATCGTAATCACTATGAAATAAAATTCCCTGTTATTTCCTTGGCTTTCTTGTCTGTTTAAAACGAGCCCTTAAAATTGACCCCCCCCCCCCCTTCGCTCATTCATAGCGAGGGTCTCGTTCTGGTTGGCCGAATGCCTTGAGGTAGCATACGAGAGACTATTGGTCATCTGCCAGCTAATTAAAAATTTAAGAAAAAAGAAACACGTGCTTCGTGACGCCAGTAAAAGGAAAAAGATTGTTCCATACTTGCTTTCATGTCTATTAGCGGCGCGGACTAATAGTCCCAGCTTTAACACAAAGTGGACGGGGGGATGACCACCGCTGCAGCTCAGTTGGTAGAGCTTCGCACGTGTTATCCGAAGTCCGCATTTGCTACTGTGTTCAACAGGTTAGCTGACGTATCATGGCAAGTGTCTGTGAAAGTTCTTCAACTTATCTCAAGTTAAGTACGGCACATTAGTTGTGAGTTTTAGAAAGAATGAGAGAGGGGGGACTCAGCATTAAACAACTATTTTTTTTTTCGAGGTAAAATTATGCAAGAAGAGAGAGAGAAGCTAAATGGAAGGAAGAAGGTTAACCAAGGACGCGCCTGGTTGTCTAGCGTACACATTTACAAGTAATTAGGATGAAATACTCGTTACGATATTACAATGAAAAAGAATTGGCGCAGATTTTGCTAAGCCTAGTACACTTCATGGACTAATGCTAGATCTTAGTAATGTTGGTTAAAGTTATTAGCTGATAGTTCGATAATGTTTTTATGCGCGCACTTGTAACAATGTAATGAAATATTGGTTGTCTGCCAATGCGCGTCTGCTTCGCTGCATGAAATTCTACGCACGCGACGAGTCGGTGAAATTCGGCAGATTTTTTTTCAAATGAATTTATGATAACGAAATGCTTTAGCGTTGTGTCGTAAAGTCTGTATTTTGGAAATAAGAACATCGCATTTTTGCAAAATGTGCCTATTACCTTCGCAGCGAGCACACATTCGCAGCTGCGCCAAGTTATTTTTTTTTTTTGCGCACATATTAAACATTTGGTGTCAACACTACACTTCACTTAAACGTAACCCCTTGCGGCTACGCTTTCTTACCTCATTGTCTGGCACCCTTAATCCAGCGTTCGGACAGGATTAAATCAAACCTTGAATTTCTTTTACGCTAGCAAGATCCTAGAGCAATTTTTGTTTATAACGTTGACACATATTGTTCGCCAAAGCTTGCTTCTTCGCAGTAACGGTACACCTGCGGAGAAGACTACTTCTCGGAATGAGTTCGCAGTTTGCGAGAGGGCGCTTGCAAGTTGTTCTGTTACATTTTCAAAATCATAGTGCCTTCCGCTTTTGTACACAACACGACAGAAAAAAGACATCGCCTGTGCTAGCTACGCGTACGTGCCAAAGTCAACAGTCTCGTGAAAGGATGGTTGGTTGGAGCCTGTTGGACAATAGGAACAAGTGTTAGACTCGAAGCTACGCGCGGCGAAATATTGGGATAACCTGTCACAACTATTGCTTTTGATTTACAGCATCTACGAACGTATGAAGGGAACTCACCAAGTTCAGAGCGCAGTAGTTTCATTCAGAAAAAAGCCTCTAGAAATACAAATTTATGTTTGTAAGGGTTGTGGTAGCACATAGGACATCATCAGTCCGACAAAGAAACCCACTGTGTGACCGGCTGCCGATGAGTCGGGGAGCACGTATTCGAGGAGGCCGATTTCGAGTATGGCGCCCACGAAACTCAGTAGCGGAATGGAAAGAAACAGCAGCGGGTATTTTCTCAGCCAGTGACCGCCGCCGTAGAGCGCCTTCACAGCGAGCAAGATGGCCGTCGGTCCCACGACACACTTGTTGCTCATCTGGGCAGGACTCGTACCAGCGATTTCAACGCGCTTGAGGAGAACATTGTGAGCTGTCAGGCAGTAGGCGGCGTTCGTGACGATAGCCAGAATCGCGGCGTCGACCAGAAAGCGAACGGTGCCCACTTTTCGCTCCAGTCGATAACCAAGATCGAGCAAAGTAGCCATTTCGTAGCCAACATTCAGCCGTCCCGAACAGCGAAGAACCGGCGCTAGCAAGATATGCTATTGCCCTTCGCCGACCACCAGATGGGAGCTCGAACTCGGTGGGGCTACGTCCTCCAGCCTTAACTCTGAAGTGGGCAGGAAATCTGCGTTCGTGGCCAGTAATGCGGTGGACAGCAGGATGGCACCGTACGGGAACGGCAGCAAGCAAGGGCAGAGATATCTCACCGCGCCCCTGGGTGCGTCTACCAGCTCTATCCACGCGACGTTCAACATCGGTTTGAGCATGACGAGGTAAATCAAGCCTGCGAGGGCCCAGGTGAAGTAGCTGACGAAGGAACCATTGCCGGTGATGAGGTGGGCCAGAAGGGGCTCGAACAAGACTAAGAACCCCGATGGCAGGGTTACAATGACGCCGAACATATTTATACTCTGTCCCAGATATTTGACGTTGTTTAGCACCTTGAGCGTGAAAATGACGTCGGAGAAACCGATGCCGCGCAGGGCTTGTAAAATATGGCGTCGACGTAGATGGCCAGCAAGTAGTAAAGGACGACGATCAGGACGCCTGTGAGAGCGATCAGGACGAAGATAATCTAGACGAACTACACCGTACCGACCTTTTCTTCGAGGTTGATGCCTTTCCAGCTGAAGCTCACCATGTTGTAGTAGAGGTGAAGGCTGTCCATGTGCTCAATCGCGTCGTAGAAAATGTGTTGCCATTCCTCCTTGAACAGGACTGGCATGACACCGATACAGGCGTCGTCCACGTCGGACCAGGGCAGACTGAAGAGCCGTAGATACGCGCACACCTAGGCGAAGGCGTTCAAGAAGGTTGCTGGAGGAATGGAATCCAGGCCCACGCTGGCCAGCGCGTGAAGAAGGAGCAGCAACGCCCCGATCGCCTCCCTTGCATGTAGATGTTGCATCACGGCTAGCCTAGGTGCCTTTCTAAAGTACCGTGTCCAATGTGAACTACAAGATCGCCACCGTTATTCAGGTTGATGCGCTTTCGACGACGACGACGATGATGATGATTCCACAGCCATGGCTCGTACCCACTCAGGGGAATCGGCCAAGAATCGATGACTTAATTCAGTAAGATTTTGTTTTTTCAATATCGAAACTACCCACCGGAAAAAAAAGAAAGAAAAAAGAAGAGACACCCTAGGCAGAACAAAAGGAGTGCAATAGTTGTTTTTCACTCGTTCAGATAAGACATATATTCATTACCTTGAATAGGAATCAGCACGGTTAAATTACAGCCGTCTTCTTCTTATTCTTTTTCCCCTCTTCCCATGGCTTTTACCCAGTGCAGGGGATTGGCCGAGTCTTGTGTTGTCGCCTAGATCTTGGCTCATACCCACAAGGGGGATTGGACCTTATAGTTGCGCCAATGATGGATTCTTCTTCTCTTCGAAAGGCGGTACGATGCGCGATCACCGCGCCACTACAGGCATCGCGCCAAATCAATGACGCAACATGCCGGGACAGGTTTGTTCAAAATGTGAAGAACTGGTAGCGTACTCTAGCGACATTAGGTATATCCATCGAAGCACCCAGATTCCTTACGTCTCATTTTTTTCCTAATGTAGATATAAGTATGCATCAAGTCCGTGAAGTTTTTTGTATAAGGCGACTACAGCGCTGTGCAACGGCACGCGCTCGGTGGCCGCTGCAGAGAGGAAAAAGAAGATGGAATAAACAAAATGTCATAGTGGTCAAAGAACTGATATAGTAAACCTAAACACCAATGCGTTTGTCGCACTGTCCCTGCGCTAGCGAGTGCACTCCGCCTGACACTTGAACCAATGTGGCTCCTCACGAAGAGGTGCGGTGTGGGTGGAAGACCCTGGAAACAGAGGCGCACGCACCGAGACACCTTATTTTAGCATGCGCCATGGTCATCGTTCGGATTTTTTAAAGACTATAGTCTTTCTTGGGTACCTTTGACGCAAAAATTTTGGTCTGCCTGTCTGTCTGTCTGCACATTTGTCTGTTTGTCCACCCTTAACGTTACCCTAAACAGCGTCAAAGTGACCAAACAATATACTCCAAACGGCCGACCACATCCGCAGTGCCCACCAATATTGCTCAAGGTTCAGCGTTCATACTTGTGCGATTGTCAATTAAAAAGCAATTATGGTGCATATCTGAGGCACCATAACAACACGTCAATATTCTGTATGTGTCTTTTTTACTAGAAAAGGCATACATAAGTAATTCTAAGGACCGTAGCGCTTATCACGCTGCGCTGACCATGCAACGCTTGCACGAAAGGGCAAGTGTTTTCAGCGCTTTGCTAAGACGACACGGGGATGGCACCTACATGTCTTCTTGCATTCTACACCTTATCACCTCATAGACGGCCGCGCACGCCGCGCGCTTCGTTTTCCAGGATAACTACCAGATAGGGCTAGTGTCTCACGTGTGACGTGACTTGATGCGCTCGTTCACCTCCGCTGCACGCTCCAGGCACTCTAACGGAGCGCCTCTAGAATACCACTAACTGATTTTCTTGCGCAGAGCATCAAATAAACGCTTTGTTCACTCTCTCCAGACGCAAGACTATCGTCTTTCGACGACATTTGCAGTGTAACATGCAGATACGGGGCCATTTTTTTTCTTGGGGATCGCAAACCAACGTTGCATCGCAGCTGAGGAAAGGGGAAGCAGTGTTGCAGCTTGAGTGAGGGTAAGTGTTACGAAAGGGCTAGGGCCCCTTTTGCACCCCTCCTGCTGAAGCCCATGGCACGCGCTCTCGTGGTCCAGATACTTTTGCTCACGGATGGATATGCGCTCTAAGGCCTTTATTAAGTGACACTACTCTCTATACTTTCGTTCTATATACGAATTCGCATCGCATGTACAAGATGCGGGTGCCATATTACTCGTTACCGTTCCCAAATCACGTGGCCGTTCGACATCGCATGTACAAGATGCGGGTGCCATATTACTCGTTACCGTTCCCAAATCACGTGGCCGTTCGATTATGTACTAACACGAAATATGAAGTATCGCATCCACTGCGTGTACCTATATTTTCAGAACTAATTAGCTGTTCATTGAAAGAGCGGTTCGACAGTGGGTACAAATACTAGACTAGAAACACGGGGCAAAATATTGATGGAATGTTTTGACCACCATTTATCTTAATCTGGTGCATCGAACGGGGAATCTATCAGCGTCGTCAAAATACTTTTAAAAATACGAAAAAAATAAATTTGGAAATTGCGAAACTACATGTGCAACTTGGTACACGTAGAACATTCGCGTAGAAGTATAAATTATGTTTGTAACTGGGGCTGTGGCAGCGCAAAGGACATCGTTAGTCCGGCAAGGAAACCCACTGTGTGTTCGACTATCGATAAATGTTGGAGTACGAATTGGAGAAGGCCAATTTCGATTATGGCGCCCACGTATCTCGGCATCGGCACGGCAAGAAATAGCAGCGCGTATTTTCTCAGCCAGCGACCGCTGCCGTAGAAAGACTTCAGGGCGAGCAAGATAGCCGTCGGTGCCGCAAAACTTGACTGCCTCATCTGACCCGAGCTCGCAGCAGCGACCTTGATGAAGTGGGGCAGCACGTGGTTAGTCGTCAGGCAGAAGGCAACGTTCGTGACGACCGCCAGAGTCGCCATGTCGACCAGGAAGCGAACGGTGCCCACTTTTCGCTCCACTCGGTAACCGAGTCCGAGGGATGTCGCCACCGTGTAGACAAGATGGAGGAGCCCCGAACAGCGAAGCACCGGTGCGAGCAAGAGATGCCATTGCCCTTCGCTGGTCACTGAGGCGGGCTGACTCGGCCTGCCTACTGCAGCTTGCTGCTCAAGTTCTGAGGTCGGCAGGAGGTCCGTGTTCGCGGCCAGCAATGCGGCCGATAGCAGGATGGCACCGAACGGAACCGGCAGCAAGAAAGGCAGTAAATATCGCACTGCGCCCTTGGGGGCCTCTATCAGGACTTGGCGCAAGGCGTTGAAGATGGGCGTAATCGCGCCGATGTAAACAAATCCTGCCAGGACCCCGGCCAAGTGACCGATGAAGCCGCAGTTGTTGCCCGTCATGATCTGGACCAGAAATAGCTCGAGCCAGACTATGTATCCCGAAGGCAGGTCTACATGGAAGCCCAGCACATTTCGGTTTTGCGTCGGATACACTACGTTGTCGAGCACCTTGAGCGCGAAAATTACGCCGGAGAAACCGATGCCGCAGACCTGGTAAAATATAGCGTCGACGTAGGTGCCTAGCAAGTAGTAGAGGCCTACGATGAGAACGCCCGTGAGCACGGTCAACACGAAGATGATCCAGGCGAACTGCAGAGCGCCGACGTGTTCCTCAATGTTGATGCCCTTCCAGATGAAGCTCACCATGTTGTAGTAGAGGTGCAGACTGTCGTTGTGCTCAACTGCACCGTAGAAGATGCGTTGCCATTCCCTCTTGAACAGCACGCCGTTGACGCCGATACAGACGTCCTCTGTGTTGGACCAAGGCAGATTGAAGAGCCGTAGATAGACGCACGCCTGGGCAAAGACGGCCAGTAACGTTGTAGTGGGTATGGCATTCAGCCCTACTCTAACCAGCACGAAAAGTAATAGCTTGAAAGCGCCGTACACTTCCCTGACCCGAGGCTGTTTTCGCGGCATCATCGACCTACGCCCGCCCTTGCATGACCGTGCTCGTGCTCCTTAGGCTGCTGATCGATGTCGATGATGGTGCGTGCTCGACAATCGTTCGAACTGTTGGTTCCCACCCACTGTGGGGAATAGGCCTCTAATTGGATAAACAATAAGCTACCGATGATACCATTATAGTGCGAGATTGCATAGCAGCAGCATTCTGACGTCTGTGGTTCGGAGTAGGGCCGAGTTTTTAAGCAATTTGAACGCTGCATAACAGCCAGAGATGCGCTTCACTTAAGCGTGGTAACATCAAGTATACTTTATACTATGCAGGGCGCCATGGCTAAATATATGCAGAATTTATACATTTATGACGACGCGATCAAATGCGTATTGCTCAGCATTGCATATAGTGTCACGCAGTTTTTGTGTTGCGCCTAATTGCTTAATTAGTTAATAGTGGTTAATTACATTCTAAAGCCATTAAGCCGGGTAAGAAATTCCCACTAGAAATTTGTATATCGGTTTGCAAACATTCTTGTGGACAGTTTTGAGCCTTGAATTTATTAAATGTTCGTGTTTTTTCGGTTACTGCAAATGCCCATGAAAAAAAAATCACAGCATATCCACGCAGTGAATGATTGGTGGGGCGAAGCATTCCGTTCATTCGTTCTTGCTTCCGTCCGTTCATGCGCCCGTCCGTGTGTCCGTCGATGCGTCCGTCCGTTCGTTAGTCGATCTATCTGTCTGTCCATCCATCCATCCGTCCACGCGTATGTTCGTGCGGTCGTCCCTCTGTCTGTCCGTCCGTGCGCCCGTCAGTCCGTCCGTCCATCTGTATGTCCATCCGTCCGTCTATCTAGTGAACACTACAAGTACCGCCTTCTCACATCTTTTCATAATGTGTTCATCATATAGAAGTACCGCCATCCAGCGGCCATTCTTAGGACTACTCTCTCGGGTATGTGCACTGGTGGTTACGCACGACGAGGGACGCACAAGCCACGCTATAAGGAGCTTCGCCCCTAAAACACGCGTTCGCCCGCTTGCGCACCGTATCGCAGTGCTATCTACATAATGTTTTGTGTACAAACGATATGCACCAAATGTTACATATTTAATTTTGTATTTAGTGGGCACCTAAAGTGTGCCGAGAAACGATATAGCACTTGATGGAAAGTTAGAAACTCTCTAACCGAATGTTTTGCAAATCGATCTGCAACCTTTTGATCGGAACTTTTGGCTCAGGTTCATTGCTTTAAACGCTAGTCGATCTTAATTAAAAAAATCTAGCAGAACACAAAAAAAGTTTGACATACATCATGCAATAACGAGCGAAATGTATTTGGTTGGGCCGTCATAGAGCACGTCAGCATATCTTGAAACTCCGCGGCTATATATAGGTATACCTGGGGCACCCATATACTGCTACATAATCCTGGACCCGACTCAGGCGGCGCAAATGGCACACTGGTGGAAACATAGTCAATATAAGTGCAACGCATCTTTCGCTTAAAAACTTGCGGCGTAACTTTATGGGATCCATCGCCAAGCTCCGCTCAGAGTGAGGCACGGGTGACGCACGGCTAGCACTGGCCATGCGCGTGTGTGATTCCGGCGCTGCCCGGCGGTGGCGGGCCAAGTTTTGTTGCGGAGAGGGCCAGGGTCATGACTGCATTTTGCATTTTTTCAACGGCTCACTGTTAGTCCGCGAAGAGAAAACTACGTTCACGGCTCATAATAATGAACTGGCACTTTCTTTCTTTGTCCTCTTCGGCTTTGCTCTCAGAGCACGTGCGCCGATCAGTCCGGTGTGAGATGATGAGCGGAAGAATGAGTACCCATAGAGGTAAAAGAAAAATGCAGAAAAGGATAAACAGAGCATGATGTGAACAACAGACAACAAGAGAGTGGCAAAAAAGAGGGCAAGTAGAGAATCAGAAAGAACAAATTGAAAGAAAAATAGGGAAAGGGATGAAAAGGAAGCGAAAATTAGAGAGGCGAAAAAGGAAGGAAAGATGGAAATATTGAATCGAAGAGTGAGTACACACACACACACATACACACGCACACGCACACACACACACGGAGAAAAAAATGAACAAGATTATTATTATTATTATTATTATTATTATTATTATTATTATTATTATTATTATTATTATTATTATTATTATTATTATTATTATTATTATTATTATTATTATTATTATTATTATTATTATTGGTGAAATCTTCGTGTGGTGGTTTCAGCGATTTCTTGGATCAGACAGGTTCAATACTGCCATCTTCGGAATTGACAGCAGCATCTGATTCTCAACTCAGGGCAGCGCCTCTGATGACTGCAGTCTAATCTGCAGAAACGCGTCGCTGGTACTGACTCAACACAGCAGCTCGAACTCTTCGAAGTTGAAACTGGCAACGCTTTCTATTTCTCTGGTGCACCGCCGCATTGGTTTAATGGCTAAAGTACTTGACTGCTGACGCGCATGTCGTGGGATCGAATCCCGGCTACGGCGGCTGCCATTTCGATGGAGGCGAAAATGCCGTAGGCCCGTGTGCTCAGATTTGGGAGCACGTTGATCTAAATTTCCGGAGCCCTTCACTACGGCGTCTGTGCCGCGTCTCTCAAAATCACATAGTGGCTTGTTACGTTAAAACCTACATATAAATAAATAAATAAATAAATAAATAAATAAATAAATAATTAAATAAATCCATTCCTCTGGTACAGGCGGTGCCTTAACGACGCCAGTGTAAGATGCTTTCAATTTTCTCCTATTAGGTGCGTCAGTTGTTTCATATTCGGTATGTGTCACACACTTCGGGTGAGGCCCCGCCGATCCAACACCGACGTGCGGCAGACTCGCAGGCTTCCACTTTACGCTTCGGCCTGCGACGCCTGAAAGGCCTCGAAGTGGCACATTTCGAATTTATTTGCGGGTTGGCCGACCCGTGCGGGGTTGCACGTGTGGTGATGTGTGGGCCTGACCGACGCACTCATAGAGCAGACACGGAGTTTGATTACACATAAACAAGCATTTAATTAAAGCAGGGGCAAAGGCAGGAGATTACAAAAATAACAAAGGAGGAAAACTGATACGCGTGATAGAAAGAACAGCTACATAACAAAATGTGCTAAAAACACTACAAAAGATACAGGCTAAAGACAAATATGCGGAACATTAATAAAATAACAACAAGATGGAAATCGTAAAAGAGGGTTACAAGGAAATAATTACAAAATGCTCATGGTGGCGCTTTTGAATTTCAACGTGCGACGCAGCGCACCCTACAAATATTAAAAAAAAAAGGCTGGTTAAAATAATTTAACAGTTTAAAAAAAGTCACAATAAAAAGTTCCGTACGGACCAGGCCAGCTCTTGGTGCACGTAGGGGAGTTGACGGGTGCCGCTGAAGGTCTCGCCGGCTTGGTAGACGACGAGGGTGCCCGGAATTGCAGCCGTCTCAATACGTTGCGCGGGTCACTCCGTGCTCGCCGCCTACGCGAGACTCGCGACACCGACGACCGCACTTGTTGCTGTCTGTACGTCAACTGCTCTTCCGATGCAGTTCAAACCGCCTCAGGGGCGTACACGTGCTCCCGTCGTCTCATCTGGGAGAAATTTTCCTTGTTTAGATCGGCGGTGCCCCTTCCGGTACCGGTGGAGGGAAGACGAGCCGGCGCCACGCTGGGTCGTTATAGTCGCCGGATGTCGTCCCCCAACACAAAAGCGCCCTTCCTTGGTAGGTGGGGCCCGCGGATGCTCCGAAAATTGGAGTCCTTTGTGACAGTATGCGAATGTGAATTACTCTGCCCATTATGAATAGTGTGGCCCTTATGTATAGGCCCTTATGTAGGGCCCTTATGTATAGCTTATAGTAATAAACCAGTTGCTCGCTCGATTCACCAAGCAGCTCATTCACTATTCGACCCGCCATTTCAGCATTCCCGCGATGAAAGTGTGTGTTGCTGTTGGCGATGGTGAATGCACGGGCATTTGGAAACCTTTTGGTTCACCAGAGAAAAATGTAGCGTCATTGTGTTGCCTCACAACTTCCTGATTACCATGTCGAGCAAATAAGTATATGCTCCTAGGTACCTCAGCGATCTCAGAAGCGGTTATTGACAATTGTAGGGCAGTAACTCCAGGGAAATTAGAGCACGGTTTTGCACAACGAATAAAACTGTTTAGTTTTTGATGCGTAAGGGATCCATACAAAATAAATGGTTTGACCATCTGCTGAAGAAGTAAGGACGCTGCTGCATTTATGCCAGCTGCACCTTTTTCGCGTCCGGCTGCCACGGTTTCTTGCGATGTCCAGCCACCGCAACAAATCTCTGGATTTCGCCTTGCGCCGGTTTATATCACGATTACCTTCGTGCAGCTCATTCTAAACTGCTTGTTTCGAGTGAGTATATAGGAACCAGTATATATGCAGGGGCCGCTGAGTAAACGACCATCACAGACCGATTATCCCCCGTATTCACAAACGCTTCTCGACTCAAATTTCGTCCTTCACTTGACTGAGGTGAGCACTGCGGCGCTGCTAGACTGAAATTGATGCTATACGCTTCTCAAGAATCGCAGGAGATTATCGCCGATATGCAGTGACTTGCTCTAGCTGCCATTAGACTGCGCTCCCATCGACTTTTTCAAGTCTAGGTGAAGCGTTGAGTGTAGGGACGTTCTGGAATACGGCATGTCTGCTTTGACAGCAGTATCGCATGCCGTTATCTGCTGCTGCGCAATTCAAGCGCCTCTGTGCTATATTTAGGTGCATGCCCTAGCTGGGTAGCCCCCCCCCCCCCCCCCGAAATTCATCCCCCACTCTAAAGTGTCTGATATATTGTGGTTTCAGAGCGTGAACCCAAGAAAATTATGGTCGCCTTTTTGTATTGCCCATTTACTAGCACAGGAATTGAGTGACGTGCACTGATGCTCTCTTATCAATTGAGCTTACTGTATTGTCTTACCAACTATTTCCTGCCAACCTTCCTAACTCCCAGCCCCCTCCCATTTCACTCTTTTGCTCAACCTATTAGACTTGTCTTTACAGCTAACGCTACGTTCAATGTTTGTTTATGTTGAGTATCGTAATATTCAAGATAATCCGCTATTGTGCACAAATCCACAGTTACAAAATCGCTATGGAGAAGGCGCACGTAGTAAAGGTATCTGTATCTAGTCACACAACATCGACTGCTCGTATTTGTTTTCGCATAATTCCTTGTCTAAGTGTATGACTCATATATCGCGTGTGTAGCCAGTGGCGGAGGTGGCATGGTTCTCGCCAATAATTCATCGCGTGCACTTGCCTCCCTCCAATCTTCCCACGGTTTTTTCTTGCACTAGCGTGAAGGCAGCTGTAAGTTTGCCCGATTGCCTCGTTAATTCCTCGACTGCCTCCGCATCGAGGAAGCCGCCAGCAGAGGGAGGAAAGGCGAAGTTCCCGTAGGTGTCGAGAAAACGCAAGCGTATCCGCTTGCATGCGGCAGGTGTCCCGCCACGTGCGGTGTGGCTGTGCGGATAGCGCGTCAAGAGGCTCTAAGGAATTCACCTTAGACAACTCGATGGCTAAAGTGATCATATTCCTTTCCTTGATCCTCCCACACCACTCTCCGAAAGCTTCCTGCTCCTAACGTGTTTTTGCATTGCCTGCGGAATTGATATGCGGGGTTTAACGTTCCAAAATCACCAAATGATTAATAGAGACGCCGTAGTGGAGGGCTCCGCGAAAATTTGGCCACCTAGGGTTCTTTAACGTGCGCCCAAATCTGAGCACACGGGCCTACAGCATTTGCGCCTCCATCGAAAATGCCTTGCCTGCGCGATTGGAGGCACTACGAGCTTTCTACACCTCCCATAATTTTACACTGCCTCCGAGATTGGCCCATCTTTGACAATGTGATGATGTGACGTTATGTGACGTAATTACATCACTCGGTGCACGCATTATATCACGTTATGTGACGTCACTGTGACGTCACAAATTTAGACGATATGTGGAGTCATAACGCGATGTTATGTTTTTTTTCGCATTACTTGCGTTGACGCCGACGCCACCGATAATAAATTATGACATTTGGTGAAGCATCAAAGGCTTTCGTCTCGAAAATCGAATACAGTGGAAAGTATAGGCCGCCTTTTTGAGACTAACTTGGCTCCATTTCTGGGACCATCGGTTACCCATTACCAATGCCCGACCTGGCTCTCGAGATGCTGGCCCTATCTTTCAGCTCTCTTCTAGCCATCATGCATTCAATATATATATATATATATATATATATATATATATATATATATATATATATATATATATATATATATATATATATATATATATATGTAGTACCCCATCTTTAGCCAGATTTTAAAATTTTGACGATGTGATCAAATGCATGTTCCTGACTGCTGCCTGCAGTTAGTCAGACTATTCTTTGTGTTATTATTAATTGCCTAATTAGGTCAGTTTTATTAACTGACTTTTTAAGCAACTAAAATGGGCCGTACATTACAATGATAAAGTAGTTCATCGGTTCGCATTTTTTTTATTGATATGATATATAAGGAGATGTTGGCGCACCATTATGGCGCCGGCTACTCCTTAGCCGTTGATTGAAACTTGTACACGTATCTTGAAGCAAAACATACAAAGCAGTGCAAGGAAAACAGAAAACTCGGGCACAGACATGCAAAGACACACTTATACGCACATATCACAATGGTAAGTAAATGTTCGGAGGTCAATGGAAGAAGTCTCTGGAAATGTCCCTCGTTAATATTCGGTCCACCAGCACAAAACAGCAAAGCACACGTCTGGTCCTTATAAAGATGCATTCGCTCGTATATACATAATAGTCGACACGTCATTCATTTCACAACACACACGTGATGGGTGTCACATGAAACTGTACATAATAAGTACATGTGTTACAAATGAAAGTTTGTTCTTTGTTAATAGTTGTCAGCAATCCCGCTGTCTTGTAAAAAACGTGTTAATGCTTTTAAAGCGTGGGACTGTAAAAATCCAGTTGGCCACGGGCCCAGAAGTTTTTTCATGCTAAATGGTCTGCGGTCCAATGCGAACAGTTCGGACTTAAGACGGCGTCTCGGCGTGTGATGATGTGGACAGTCTATGAGAAGGTGACAGACGTCTTCATCTATAAATCCACATTCGCATTCGGGAGTTTCAGCTCTGCCGGTTCTGTGCAAAAAATGTTTTGCGTATGCGGTGCCTAGCCTCAATCGGTGAATTAGAGTTTCCATCCTTCTATCTAATGCCAGCGTAACTTTGAATTCAATAAATGGATCGATGTGATATAAATCGCAGCTCTTTGTACTTTGGTGAAACCAAGCAGTTTTGCTCATTCTGAAAGTTGTATTCTTTATAATACTACGCAATTCATTTTTCGAAATTGGTAAAGAAACAGTAACGTCTTTAAGATGTGCTTGTCGTGCTGCTTCATCGGCAGCTGTGTTTCCAGGAATGTTGTAGTGGCCAGGTATCCACTGGAATTTGATCTCATGTTGCGCCTTCTTTGCGTTGGTGAGCTCCTTCAACGTTTCGTATGTCATACTATCACTTATTACTGTCCTGTTTGTACTGGAGAGTGATCTCAATGCGGCCTGTGAGTCACTGAAAAGTACCCATTTTCTAGCGTCTGCTACCGAGTTTATAAACTTTAGAGCTCAGATGTAGTAGATGACGTCATGCGACATAATTTAAACGATTCCTGAATATTGAGCTGTGGTATGATAAATGCCGATGTTGAAGACGTTGTAGTACTTGAGCCATCTGTGTAAATATGTATGTACCCTGGATACCGCATGTGTATCTGATAAAGCGCTAGTTGTTGAGCAGCTTGGATGAACATGTCTCTCTTTCTGATAATGCCATCTACTGAGAATTCAATGCTTGGTATTACAAGCAGCCATGGAGGATAGTCCATTTCAGAGCTCCAAAATTCATTTGTGGGTAATATATGTACATTACTCTGTACATCGTTATGAGCATTGCTTTAACTCTTAGTAAAATCTCCAGTGCCAATGGGTGGTGCTTGTGTTGCGTCTGTAAGCGAAAAAAATGGCGGCATGTTTCAATTGTTCTCATGACTGGAAAGGGTGGTTGTCGAGTCTCTGCTATGACAAGGCTGCTGGAAGTCGCTCGTGGAACACCTATGCAGACGCGCAGTCCCCTAGCTAATAGTCTTTGAAGTCGCTCCTCTGAAGTGCGGGAAAGGCCGTGTAACACTGCTGCAGAATATGCAACTTTTGGTCGTATTAAAGCATTGTGAACAGCGAGCATGGATGATACAGATCCGCCCCATGATGTCCCAGCAATTCTGCGGAGTATATTCACTAGTGTATTCACCTCGTTTTCGAGTTTCTTTATGTGAGGTGCCCATGATAGCTGCCTATCAAGTATTACTCCGAGAAACCGATGCTGTGTCACAATCATTAGTGGTTCTTCTTCTAAATTGAGATTGAAGTTCTTTAACTCCTTACGGGTGAAGGGCAATACAGCTGTCTTTGCGTGCGATAGAATCATTCCTGTTTCTTTTAAAAAGTTGTTGATAATATTTATTCTGTCTTGCAATGCAATCTGAATTAACCGTATGTCCGTGCCAGATGCCCAAATGCACACATCATCTGCATATAAGGAGTATTTCAACCTGGAAGGCAGTCTTTTAGCTAAATCATCCATAACACAGTTGAAAAGAAGAGGGCTGAGTACGCTTCCTTGTGGCACTTCCTGTCTGACGTCGTGTTCTGCACTTTTTCCTTCGCTCGTTTACGACCTGATAAAAATTTGGATACCCACCGCAAAGACCTGCCGGACAGTCCGAGTTCCAACATACTCAGCAGAACATGAGTGTGACTGACTGTGTCAAATGCCCTTTTGATGTCCAAGAACACTGCGACCGTCAAACTACCACAGGCGCGTTCATGCTCCACATACGTTACTAAGTCCAGTATTGCATCAATTGTGCATCTCTGTTTCATAAAACCTGTCAAGCAGTTGGAGAATACACCAGTTCTGTTGCACCACCATTGAAGTCGCGCATCAATCATTTTTTCCATTACCTTACATAGACAGCTTGTGAGACTGATTGGACGGAAGGATTCAAGGTTCAAGGGCGTCTTAGCCGGTTTTAAGATCAGAATGATGCGAGCAGACTTCCAAGACTCGTTTACAATTTCTTGCGTCCATAGATTATTGTAAATATCTAAGAGAATAGTTGTGCCTGTGGACCCAAGGTTCTTTAGCATATTGTACG